>NC_135235.1:445191899-445493609 GCF_051348905.1 Ranitomeya variabilis | reverse complement strand
CATACTCTGTATTCCCTTTCCTCTATTTATGTGCTTTTCTATCTGCTCCATTTTAACACCATTTCTTATAATCTATGACTCTTTTTCTTTTCATACTTTCAATCCTCTTGTTTCCCCACCCAATCACTAAAACACCATCGCACTTTCACAAGTGGTTTCAGCATGCACACCAGATAACGTTATATAGTAATATCATATGTAGAATACGTGAGATACTTAAAACATGTACATATGCTTTCTTTTGTTTATTATTCTTTTCATTTTGACTGTAATATGTGTTTTTTATTATTACGTATGAACAGATTGTCCTCCTGACGAAGGCTAGTGCCTGAGCCGAAACGTTGAAAACCATTCTCTTTTGCACAAGATAAATGTAAAATAAACTTTGAAAGCAACAGTTCTGTCTTCACGTTTTTGGAGTGTGCTGGGGTTAGATCTTTTGTATCACACAGGTCCTGGCAGCTCTGGAAGTGGAGATAAAGTGGACCTCCTCCCTCCCACTCTATGAAGGTCCACATGAAACCAGCCCATTATACAACTTTAAGTTAACCCTCACAACACGTAGTGTGTTGGAGGAAAATTCTCTGGTTTCATATTACTGACGCCATTAAGCGCAGTGACACATATCTCCCCTCTATTACATTACCAGTGACTTTGTCACAGTGGGTATGTATGTTCTCAGTCCATGCATGTTTCGGTATCTATGTGCTCCGTCCATGCATGTGTCTTTATGTATGCGCTCTATATACATGTATGTATGTACGTACATTCGTATGTATGTGCTCTATGTATATGTGTGCCAGTCGATGGTATCACCTACATAAAAGAGACACGGAAAATCGGAAACGCAGCAAATTTTCCCGTGATACCATCGACTACGAGACAAACCAAGTATATCGATGGCACGACAACTCGACATTCAGACGACAATCCTCACGCAACCAGAGATCCACTACAGACTATTCCACCTCTGGTTCGGATCAAGAGAGGAATTCCCTCCCTTCTAC
This sequence comes from Ranitomeya variabilis, assembly GCF_051348905.1. NCBI lineage: Eukaryota > Metazoa > Chordata > Amphibia > Anura > Dendrobatidae > Ranitomeya > Ranitomeya variabilis. The sequence continues at coordinate 445,492,602 of NC_135235.1, read as the reverse complement.
TTCAGTTCCTTTTTTAGGGCAGCGAAGACGTTTTCCAAAAAGAAAACAAGACGGAGCTCCTCCAAGGCGGGACATTCCAGACCAGATGCGGATCACGAGATCCAAGGTACTGAATCATTAGTGGTTAATATTTCTTCCAGATCATTAGGGGTCTCAGAACTTGGGGTATTACAAAAAGGTTTGTCATTTTGTCCGTCATCTCAATGTAAAACCTTTGATTTAGAAATGGATTTACAATGGTTTTTTCGGTCATTAAGACTTAAAACCCATTTTGCCTCCTCCCCAATTTCCCCCTCACCCCCCTGTACTAACCCCATGTCCATAAAGACATTGGGCCTCCGCGAGAAGAGTACCTTTTGCCCACCCCAGGGCTCTCACGCTGTAGAGGCCTTCATTGGCTTCGTTCGGGACTCATTCCACACTATCCGAGACGACATCGAGAAAGGTAGATTGCACTATCCTTCTAATCTCTCAGCGGCAGAACACCAGGCACTTGCGACATTGCAGAAGGACCCCAACCTCGTCATTAAGCCGGCAGACAAGGGGGGTGCCTTAGTCGTAATGGACAAAGCACATTATGTTGCGGAGATCCACCGCCAGTTGAATAATACCTCTATATATGATCCACTTTCAAGGGACCCCTCTATAGAAATCAGGGGCAAAATTGAGAAAATCATCGCCAAATATTCAAATTTGGGCATTCTAGATTCCAAAACGAGCGATTTTCTAAGAAAGAAGAACCCCATAACACCGGTATTCTATACCCTACCGAAAATTCATAAGGATCTAGCTAATCCCCCTGGTAGGCCAATAGTAGCTTCCACTGACTCTATTCTTTCACCACTATCACGGTACCTTGAAAAAATACTTACACCAATCACCCAAAAATCAGCTTCTTTCATTTTGGACACGGGGGACTTTCTACATTGTATCAGGAATTTACACAGGGTATCCCCCAACACTATACTGGTTACCCTTGATGTTAAAGACCTATACACGTCCATCCCACATCTGAATGGGATTAATGCAGTACACCAGTCTCTCACTGCCGCAGGACTCGATACCGAACAAATTAATCTTTGCATTGACTTACTGTCTACGGTACTGTACAATAACTATTTTCTCTTCCAGGACTCCTTCTATTTACAGACACGGGGCACAGCAATGGGCTCCAATGTAGCGCCCCCTTACGCTAATACATATATGGCACTCTTTGAAACATCTATCATCTATAGGCATCCCTTGTTCATTAACAACGTTACATTATGGAAACGTTATATAGATGATATTTTTTGCATGTGGGGGGGGCTCATTGGAGTCCTTGCAGGAATTCTTTTTGTTCCTCAATGATGCCTGGCCAGGCATTAAGTTCACCATCAGTCATGATCAGGATGCCATCAATTTTTTGGACACTATGGTGCTTAAGGACCCAGCAGGCCTACTAACTACCGATCTCTACACAAAGCCAACTGATCGGAATAGCCTGCTACACTACCAAAGTTTTCACCCACCTTCCACCAAACGTTCCATTCCCCTGTCACAGTATCAAAGAGTCAAACGTATAGTCCCAGATGCAACACTCTGTGAGGTACGCCTCCAAGACATGACCACCAAATTTCGGAAGAGGGGTTACCCCCCTACTCTCTTGACAGAATCTAGGGACCCCCCTCCCCGACTAACTAGGAGGACCTCAGATAAACGTATCCCCTTTGTCCACTCGTACCACCCCTTCTCTTTCATTCTCCATAAAACCATCAGGAGGCACTGGCATCTTCTGTCCACGGCCCATCCTGACATACCAGAATTCAGAGAGCCTTTCTTACCATGCTTTAGGAGACCCCCGAACCTGAGAGACAGTCTAGTCAGAGCGGATATTGGATCTAAGCACCCACATAGACAGACCTTCCTCTCACGACCCAAAACCGGCACCTATCCGTGCCTGCATTGCGCACAATGCAATAACATTCAAAAGGGGAACACTTTTCAACATCCCAGATCTGGTAAAACGTTTCACATTAAGAATTTTTTCACCTGCGAGTCTTCTTACGTCATATATCTCATCAAATGCCCGTGCGGACTACTCTACATTGGCGAAACCACACAATCAGTTAGGGATAGGATCTCGAAGCATAAGAGCACTATCCGTTGCAGCAACCTACTCCTTTCTATTCTGTATCATTTCCACACACAGGGACACACTGTCTCACAATTAAAATACCAGGTTATAGATCACGTACCACCTCCTAGGCGAGGAGGAGACAGAGTCACTCTACTCAAAAAGAAAGAGGCTTTCTGGATACATACTCTGGAAACCCTTTCTCCCAGAGGCCTGAACCGCGATTATGAGCTTATGGCATTTGTATAAGTGATACCGTTATGTAACATGCATTGTTATTAATTCACTCTTTTTTGTCCCTTCAGAGTCGCCTCTATTGAATTTGCCATCACTATGGATCACGGGCACCGTTCCACTCACTTATCATCACCTTGCTCAGGATTGTCACGTCCCCCTGTCTTCTGATTATATCTGTTCAATTCTGGTATATTGCTTCACAGTATTATCTGTTATACCCAGCTTATAAGATAATAAAACTATTCACACTAATCATACCAGTTGTCACTGACCTGTCTGGGGCTTCCTTTATTGCTATGCGCACCTTATCATCTCAAATGGGGCTACTTTCCAACTATCCTCCCTCCAGATGTCCCTCTCTGGTTAGCACACACATTACCCTTCATATTATATAGGGCCTTCATGTTGTACACACTACAACCGCTCACATTATAACATTACTATAGTCATGTGCACCAGGGCCGTATTCATTAGTTTATATCAAAACCATGACAACCGTCATGCGCTTTTAGTATATTGATGCAGCTCACATACTTGCGCCCACTGACATGCGCAGTACGACATTTATCACTACTCTTCCACCTCGAAGATGGCGATTTCAGGCCACCACTCATGTGACCTGCTACTTCCGGAGCGTCACTTCCGCCCATCCTCGCCCGCACACAGAGCGGCAATGCGCTTTACTAGCCCACACCTTTTACGCCCCCCTAGCGCATCTACTATAAATAGAGCCTCCGGGCCCTCCCCTTTACACCAACCATACAGCGGTGGACACCGCGACGAGGGCCTACGTATAGGTAATTACTTTTATATTACTTTTATCTTCCTCCATCTGTAAACTATTTTCCAGGGCCAGTGCAATAGGTTTCCCTTTTCCCCTCTCCTTTTTTAGGCCAAAACCTCTCTCCCTTTATTGGGAATTCCGCACTATATTGTTCTAGCTTACTGGTAGGTACTAAAACATGTTCTTACCCCTTTGTGGGATACCTTCTGTTACATCTTTTCACCCCGGTCTACGTCTACTCCCAGACAGGTCATATAGTCACCTTCTCCTAACACAGTGATGGGCAACCTTTTGAGCTTGGTGTGTCAAAATTCGCCAAAAAACCGAGCATAACTTGGGTGGTGTGTCACCTTGATAAAAAACCATAATTTTGCGACATGTATAGTTTAAATAACAAATCTGTATAATTATAATTATTTAACTTACCTGCTTAGTGACTTCTTTGTTCATCTGTCAGTTGTTTTCTTTTGTTTTCTCGCCAAAAAACCGAGCATAACTTGGGTGGTGTGTCACCTTGATAAAAAAACATAATTTTGCGACATGTATAGTTTAAATAACAAATATGTATAATTATAATTATTTAACTTACCTGCTTAGTGACTTCTTTGTTCATCTGTCAGTTGTTTTCTTTTGTTGGTCTTGCTCTTGCTATTATTTAACTTGTGTGGGGTGCCGTGAACTAAGATAAGTGAGGGGGAGGGGGAATTCTTGCGATGGCGAACCTGTGGCATTCCAGCTGTTGCAAAACTACAATTCCCATCATGTCTTCACAGCCAAAGCTTTTGCTTGGAATGGCCAGGCATGATGGGAATTGTAGTTTTGCAACAGCTGGACTGCCACAGGTTCGCCATCACTAAATTTAGTGACTTTTTTGTTGCTGAATTTCACTAGCTAAATGTTCAATTGAAGGTTGGTATTTTGTACACTTCAAGCCCAAGCAAGCGCTACTAAGTTCATCTGTCAATCTGTTTCTTTTGTTGGTTTTGATATTATTTAATGCTGAGAATAAGGTCTCACAAAAGTAGGTAGAGGGAAAAATAGTGAGTAAAGCCATTGCTATATTTTTCAGGGTGCTAAAAGTGTCTGGTAACCTATTCCAGGCACTCCAAATTTCCTGTTCATAGTGGCACTCCTCTTGATTCTCCAAGCGGCACCTTTCTAGATTCTCAAGCTTTGACCTCAAGTCAACAAACACCTGAGCCCAGATGCTGTCCTGAAATTCTGCAAGTTGCATCTCCAAATCATCAATTTGTATCCACTGGAAACCATTTAATTCCAAACTACTGTAGACTACTACATCAGGATACTTAATTATTTTCATGGTCTGTTCTAGGCTTCTAAATTGATGAAATCTATCACTGAACTGGTCAAGTAACGAGTCTAAAACATGCTGGTACTGTATATGCAAGGGTTCCATTTCATTTTGTACAGCGGCACTGGCCTTCTCAAAATACTTTGTTACTCGAGGAAAATACTTATAAGTTTTAGTTTCTACATCTCGCTTGAAAATTTTAAGTTTACTTTCAAAAGCTTTTATGTATCCAAACATAATGTCAATACTTTTGCCAAAACCTTGTAGCTTTAAGTTCAGTTCATTAATATGAACAGAGAGATCTGTAAAAAACATCAGGTTGTTGACCCACGTAGAATCATAGAGCTGAGGAAAGTTTCCCAGATCCTTATCCTCAAGAAATAGCTTAATTTCTTCAAAACACTCCACAAAGCGCTCAAGAACTTTGCCTCGGCTCAGCCATCTTACATTATTGTACATCAGCAGTCCACTGTAGGTGGAATCAACCTCCAGTAAAAGTGCAGAAAATTCTCGCTTGCGAAGGGGGCGAGCAGCTATTAAATTAACTATTTTTGTAACAACTGACATTAAGTCGTTTAAGTCAGTGAATCCTGCTTTGGCACATAAAGCCTCCTGATGGATAATGCAATGAAAAGGCACAATCGGATGTCCAATACCTTCCGTAAACAATTTAACAAATCCGACTTTTTTCCCCACCATGTTTGGTGCCCCATCTGTCGTCACTGACACAACTTTAGAAATATCAATGCTTAGGTCACAGAATGTTTGCATAACAACCTTACATATTTCACTTCCTGATGTACTTGTTGGCACTGATACTAACTGTATCAACTCTTCTCTCATTGTGAGACCATCAGAATATCGACCAATAATGGCCAACTGAGCATGTGATGTGACATCAGTAGTTTCATCAAGAGAGATCGAAAAATATTTACAATTACTTATGTCTCTCTTTAATTGATGTTGTATGTTTGTGTTCAGTCTCATTATTCGGTCTTTTATGATATTTCTACTCAATGGTAACTCAGATATTCTCTAAATAATTGCATCTTTATTCTGCATATCATGAAACAGAACTGGTGCACATCTTAAGAGAGTATCTTTAATAAATTCTCCCTCACTGAGTGCTTTTCCATGCTGAGCTATGGAGTGAGCAATGCTCAGACTTGCAGATGTTAAATTTGTAGAGCTTTTTACAAATTTAAGGATGGAATTAGATTGGCTCTTATGAAGGTGTAGCTGCCTGGAAATGTATTCCTTCCTTTCATCCTCACTTTTTTTCAAGAGCTGGGAATGATTAGTTTCAAAATGTCTATTTACATTCCACGTTCTGCTTACTACCGTTTCACTACATAGAACGCACAATGATCTGCCATTTTTTTCTATAATGCCGTACATCTCAGTCCATGTCTCTTGAAAGGGTCGGCTACCGCTACTACCACTCTCTTTACTCAACTTTGGTTTCTTATTTTGTGGCTTCTCCATGAGAGAATATTTATAGTTAGCCCTGCAATTAGCAGAAATAGGGGTTAATAAGGATGCACCACAAACAGTAATGGTGGTGAAATGGAGTCTGTACTGCAAGATGGCGTTCCTAATGGCGGGAAACGGCACCCATAGCACAGGCCTCTTCCAGCCTCCCCCTCACTTATCTTGGTTAATTGGCCAATGACACCCCACAGTTCACTAGATGATGGTTGCTGCCTGCAGACAGCACTCACAGGGCCTCCGGACAGCTATCTCCTCAGGCCTCAGAAGTCTCAGAAGGGCCTTCTGGTCGGCGCAGCAGGGAGCAGCGCAATGTCGCCCAAACAACACAGATCCGACGCAGAGGCCTGGGACTTCCGGGAGCTGCGCCTGGCCTACCGGAAGTCCCAGGCCTAGACGCTCTGCACCGGAGCTCTGTTGTTTGGACCCACAGACCTCCTGCATGGCATCCGATCCGATAAAAAATCGGATCGGATGCCATTGTTTAGCATTCCGATACCGCAAGTATCGGGTATCGGCCGATATTTGCTGTATCGGAATTCCGATACCGAGATCCGATACTTTTGTGGTATCGGGTATCGGTATCGAAACAACATTAATGTGTGTAAAATAAAGAATTAAAATAAAAAATATTGCTATACTCACCTCTCCGTCGCAGCCTGGACGTCCGCGAGGGAACCGGCAGCGTTGTTTGCTTAAAAATCGCGGTTTTCCTTCCTTACTTGAAGTCCCGGCTTGTGATTGGTCGCGTGCCGCCCATGTGACCGAGACGCGACCAATCACAGCAAGCCGTGACGTAATTAGGTCCTTCAGGATTTTAAAATTACGTTCCGGCGTTGTGATTGGTTGCGTGCGGTCACATGGGCGACGCGACCAATCACAAGCCGGGACGTCACGGGAGGCAGGACAAGCGTGCATTTTAAAATTCCTCAGGAGGAAGCGGCAACGTTCAAACGCGAAACGCGCGTTGGGGTATGTGACTGGGCGCCGGACGGGACCTCCATATCATCCCACATGGGTAATTAACTGTTTTACTTATTTTATGTGTGCTGCAGCTCCCGGCTAATTGTTTTAGTACGTCTGCACCTTATGTTACCATCACATTTCTTTGCTGGGCTGCCTGCTTTTGGCAGTTAGTCTTCAGCACATACGATCGTAATAGTATATGTTTTACATATCTATATACCTTAGGATTTCCATGTCTCGTCCTGGTGTTCTCAGTTCACTACTGTATCCACGGATTTAGTCACTATACTGTAACTGGTAATATTTTATCCTGATATCGATTGTATCTTTAATAAATTTTGTACTTTTGCTTTAACTATTTATGGCAACTTTTTTGACTCATGGTTCTCCTATTAGTGTTATATCTATGGTTGAGTCGCCATTTTTTGGTAGTACAATACACGGCTGATGTTCCTGTATGTAAATATTATGTCTGTGTGATTTTATGTGTAAACACTACTTTCTGTTAACTGGTATTGGCATACCGTGGACATCCCTGCACCTTGGAGAGGCTCTCTGATTTATTATGTATTTTTAAATATTATTTAATACAATGTATTTGGCTTAATATACTCTTATGTTTTCTGGGCCTGTGAAATAAATGTTATAAGGTATTGCTTGAGTTTTTTACCTTGTTGTATATAAGACTCCATATGAGATATTTTGCATTTAATTTTGGAACATGAAGACTCATAAATGACCACAAGGTGGTGCTGATTTATTAGAAATGCCACACACATGTGTTCAACCAACCTATATACCAAGATCTCTAGTCTATAACACAGGTTACTGGGTTATAGTTGTGACTTTAAAATGTAATGAGGCCGACAGCCCCTTTCACTTCCACTTAGCCCCCATTCTCCACAGCCAAACACATTTGGTTAAAACATTTTCAAGTTGCTATAGTGTACATATAGATAAATATAAAAAAATCTTTATGACGAATTCATTGCAGCAATTGATTTCCATCGGACTCCTTGATTATCTAGGTGCAAGGGCTGCAGGTGAGTGGACTGTTCAGTGTCTTTATTAGCTTAGATAAAGGACATGCATAATAAAGTACAATACAATGATACATATCAACAATGCAGCCACACCCATCCACATCACGGCTGATCCCAATGATTGGCTGCAGTGGTCACTACATGTTTTTACATACAGCTCTGGCAAAAATTAAGAGGCCACAACATCAAAACCCTGTCATGGGCAGCCCAATCTCCAGCCCTGAACCCCAATGAAAACCTCTAGAATGTAATCAAGAGGATGATGGATAGTCACAAGCCATCAAACAAAGAACTGCGTACATTTATGTACCAGAAGCAGTGTGAAAAACTGGTGGAAAGCATGCCAAGACGCATGAAAGCTGTGATTAACAATCATGGTTATTCCACAAAGTATTGATTTCTGAACTCTACCTGATATAAAACATGAGTATTGTTGTTTCTAAATGATTATGAACTTGTTTTCTGTGCATTATTTGAGATCTGAAAGCACTGGTTTTTCTTTTTATTTTGACCATTTTTCTTTGTCAGAAAACAAAAATTTATTCCTTGGAAATTCGGAGGCATGATGTCAGAAGTTTATAGAATAAAAGAATAATTTACATTTTACTCAAAAATATATCTATAAAGAGAAAAATCAGACAAACTGAACATTTTGCAGTGGTCTTTTAATTTTTGCCAGAGCTGTATGGTTTCCTCCTTTTGACTATTTGTTTACAGCCTATTTCCACACAAAAAACTAAAATTATCACCAAAGCTAGTCCTAGTATACCCTTCATCCGATCATGCTGACTGGGGTCTTGGAAGCAGAGATCAGAGGAATTGTTTTTGAAGTCAGAGTAGAATTAGTCCACCAGTAGACCATGGAATTCTGCTGTTGTCTGCAATTCCTACACTGTAATAGTCCTCAAAAAAGAGCTGTGGCAGGGCATTTCATCACCCAGAGTATAGATCAGTATGGCAAATTCAGTAACTAGCCCTCCTCAACCACACTATGTACAAATCCACAATTACCCCCCTCCCATAAAATATAACATACACCGCTATACTGCACATAAACATATTACCACCGCACTGCACATATTCAGAGTTCCAGAAATCCAAGACACTAGAATTTTTAAAATCAAGATTGCAATGATTTGGAAATCTCGTTCCATATTTTATTTACAGCAGAACAAAAAGCAAAGATCAGATATTAGACATTTTCATTTCATTTGAAAATATTAACTCATTTAAAAATTGATGGCAGCAACATTTCAAAAAATGTTGAGAGAGGGTTAACAAAAGGCTGAAAACGTAAATGGTAGTAATGGAAAAACATTAATCAGGTAAGCATGTACTGTGTGTGTATTTATGCATTTGTGATATGTGTATGCACAGTACCAGTCAAGAGTTCAGGACCCTGTTCAGGGCCGGGATGAGGGGTAGGTAAGATAGGCACCTACCTAAGGCACTACTTCTTGCCTCCCTGAGAGGGGCACAGTTTAAAGGGAAAAAAACTGACAGTATCATGCCTACGACAACAGGCATTCATCCCACTGACCACCAGGGCTCAGGCAGAGTTGAGCAGAGTAAGTGAATCACTAACACCGTTCAATGCTTTCTGACTGCACTCTGACCGCCGTTCCCTCCCTGCAATCAATTGTATTTTTGAGGAGATCATACTGTATAGGGGCTGCGAAGCACATTATACTGGAGGCTATAGGCACATCATACTATATAGGGATCTGTGAGGGATATTATACTAGCGGCTGTGGGTAAAATTATCTAGGGGCTGTGTGAACATCATACTGTGTTGAGGGGTATGGATCATCATACTGTATAGGGGCTGTGGGGACATCATACTGTAAAGGGGTTGTGGGGACATTATACTTGGGGCTATGGAGGACATTATACAGTGGGCTGTGGGCAACAGTATACTGAGGTCTCTCCACGGCAGCTCATTTAGACTCCAGTTCTGCTGCTAATTTCATCCATCAGAATCTGGTTCTTCAACTTCAACTGCCTACACAACAGCTTGATCATCTTCTTTCGATTGCATCAGTTGATAGCCAACTCCTAGATAAACCTATCCGATTTATCAGCCTCTCAGTCACATTGCACGTAGGAGTTCTGCATTCTGAAAAGATTTAGTTCTACATTCTACCTAAATCCATGAACTCTGTTATTTTGGGTCTTTTGTGGTTGCATCTACATGTTCTGATTTTTGACTGGTCCACCAACCAGTTGCTTCAGTGGAGACCAAAATGTGCTACCTACCAACAGCCTTGCCAAGGTAACGTCCAATTCTCCATTTCCGCGCCTACGAACCTTTCTTCTCTGCCCACCTATTAACATGCTTTTGTAGATGTCTTTTGAGAGAAAAAGGTAGAGAATCTTGCCACCTCATAGACCCTACAACTGTCACATCCATCTTCAGTCTGGTATCTCTCCATCCCAGGGCCACTTACATCCTCTATCTCTACCTGAGACCCAGGCTCTGTCTGAGTAGATTCGAGAGAACGTAAGAACTTAGCCATTCCATCAGATTCATCTGTAAGTCCTCGTCTCCTGTCGGTGCCGGCTTCTTCTTTGTGACTAAGAAGGATGGTTCCCTACATCCTTGTATTAACAATCGAGGTCTTAACAACATCACTCTAAAGAACAAGCATTCCATGCCTATGATTTGTAACAAAGTTATTAAGGTTGAAGGAAGACTTTAAGTCCATCTTGTTAAACCCATAGCCTAACCTAACATGCCCTAACATGTTGATCCAGAGGAAGGCAAAACAAAACCCATGTGGCAAACAGTAAGCTCCACATTGGGGAAAAAAATTCCTTCCCGACTCCACATACAGCAATCAGACTAGTTCCCTGGATCAACGCCCTATCAAGGAAACTAGTGTATATAACGTGTAAGATTATGCTTTTCAAGAAAGGCATCCAGTCCCCTCTTAAATTTTAGTAATGAATCACTCATTACAACATCATATGGCAGAGAGTTCCATAGTCTAGCTGCTCTTACAGTAAAGAATCTGTGTCTGTGATTATGCTTAAACCTTCTTTCCTCCAGACGTAGAGGATGCCCCCTTGTCCCTATCTCAAGTCTATGAGTAAAAAGGTCATTAGAAAGGCCTTTGTACTGTCCCCTCATATATTTATACATTAAAATAAGATTACCCCTTAGCCTTCGTTTTTCCAAACTTAATAACCCCAAATGTAATAACTTATCTTGGTATTGCAGACCCCCCAGTCATCTAGTAACCTTAGTCGCTCTTCTCTGCACCCTCGCTCTAGTTCAGATATGTCTTTCTTGTACATTGGAGACCAGAACTGTACTGAGTATTCTAAGTGTGGTCGCACAAGTGACTTGTATAGAGGTAAAATTATGTTCTCCTCATGAGCATCTATGCCTCTTTTAATGCATCCCATTATTTTAATCGCCTTTGTAGCAGCTGCCTGACACTGGCCACTAAATGTGAGTTTGTCGTCCACCCATACACCCAGGTCTTTTTCATTGATGGTTTTGCCCAGTGTTTTGCAATTAAGCTCACCATTATACATCTTATTTGCTCTACCCAAGTGCATGACCTTACATTTATCCCCATTAAAGCTCATTTGCCATTTATCAGCCCAAGCTTCTAGTTTACATAAATCCTCCTGTAATATAAAATTGAGATCGTTTGTGAACGGCAGTTTTCGGCTCTTTCCACATATTCTCGATTGGATTGAGGTCTGGACTTTGACTTGGCCATTCTAACACCTGGATACGTTTATTTGTGAACCATTCCATTGTAGATTTTGCTTTATGTTTGGGATCATTGTCTTGTTCGAAGAAAAATCTCCATCCCAGTCTCAGGTCTTTTGCAGACTCCAACAGGTTTTCTTTAAGAATGGTCCTGTATTTGGCTCCATCCATCTTCCCATCAATTTTAACCATCTTCCCTGTCCCTGCTGACGAAAAGCAGGCCCAAACCATGATGCTGCCACCACCATGTTTGACAGAGGGGATGGTGTGTTCAAGATGATGAGCTGTGTTGCCTTTACGCCAAACATATCGTTTGGCATTGTTGCCAAAAACTTCGATTTTGGTTACATCTGACCAGAGTACCTTCTTCCGCATGTTTGGTGTGTCTCCCAGGTGGCTTGTTGCAAACTTTAAACAACACTTTTTATGGATATCTTTGAGAAATGGCTTTCATCTTGCCACTCTTCCATAAAGGCCAGATTTGTGCAGAGTACGACTGATTGTTGTCCTATGGACAGACTGTCCCACCACAGCTGTAGATCTCTGCAGTTCATCCAGAGTGATCATGGGCCTCTTGGCTGCATCTCTGATCAGTTTTCTCTTTGTTTGAGATGAAAGTTTAGATGGACGGCCGGGTCTTGATAGATTTGCCGTGGTATGATCCTCCTTCCATTTCAATATGATCGCTTGCACAGTGCTCCTTGGGATGTTTAAAGTTTTGGAAATCATTGTATATCCAAATCCGGCTTTAAACTTCTCCACAACAGTATCATGGACCTGCCTGTTGTGTTCCTTGGTCTTCATGATGCTCTCTGTGCTTCAAACAGAACCCTGAGACTATCACAGAGCAGGTGCATTTATACGGAGACTTGATTACACACAGGTGGATTATATTTATCATCATTAGGCATTTAGGACAACATTGGATAATTCAGAGATCCACAATTAACTCCTGGAGTGAGTTAGCTGCACTGAAAGTAAAGGGGCCGAATAATATTGCACGCCCCACTTTTCAGTTTTTAAATTTCCCCAAAAATTTAAAATAACCAATAAATTTCATTCAACTTCACAATTGTGTTTCACTTGTTGTTGATTCTTCACCAAAAATTTACATTTGGTATCTTTATGTTTGAAGCATGATATGTGGGAAAAGGTTGAAAAGTTGCAGGGAGCTGAATACTTTCGCAAGGCACTGAAATTTTCTGTATTTAATGCCTCATCACTACCTACTTGCTTTAATTCTCTACATAAATGCTTTCTTTTTGTCACTTATTGCGCCCATTACAGCTATATTTAGCCATATTGGTTTACTCCTGTTTCTAAAATGTTTATTCTCATGTGAACTATTTGACAGAATCCATGGAGCATAGATTTTCACGAAATTGGATCTGTAAGTGTCTGACAACTTTATTTGCATCCGTAAAGGTGACAAATGCAAAACGGCCTTTAAAACCTGTGAGGGTCACTATGAGTATCTCGCCAAGCCTTTTAGTCTGTGCAACGCGCCTGTAGTGTTTCAGGAATTCGTTAACGAGATGTTCCTGGATATCCTCTACTTTTCCGTGGTTGTGTATTTGGATGATATTCTGATTTTCTCTCCTTATCTACCTACCTATTGAAGGTATGTCCGTCAGGTTCTTCGGTGTCTATTGGAGAAAAATTTAGTTGCAAAACAGTCCAAATGTGTCTTCAGAAAACCCTATCTGTCATTCCCAGCTACATTGTTTCCAGCCAGGGACTCGAAATGGATCATGAAAAGGTTTCTGGTGTTTTCTCCTGGCCTTGCCACCAAGGCTTGCAGGCCAATCAGCTTTTCATGAGTTTCGCCAACTTCTACAGACAACTTTTTCCACACATCTCATCACTCATGGCACCTATCTCAGCCTTAACCAAGAAGTGGCTAATGCCAGAGTCTGACCTGAGTCGACCATGTCAGCCTTCCAGCATTTGAAAGAGGCCTTCGTGAGAGGTCTAGTGCTGCACCACTCCGATCCTAACAAAATGTTTCTCTTGGAGGTAGATGCCTCCTCTATCAGTGCTGCTGCAGTTCTCTTGCAAAGAACGTCTTCAGTGAAGTCTGCCTCTTATGGTTTCTGCTCTAAACTGTTTTCGCCAGCCGAGCGAAACTATAGTATTAGGGATCGTGAGCTTTTGGCTTTTAAGATGGCACTTGATGAATGGCAACATTTACTTGAGGGCGCCAGCTGTCTGGTAATAATATACAGGAACCATAAGAATTTGGCCTTTCTACAGTCCATCCAATGGTTAAATACTCGTCAAGTTAGGTTGGCACTCTTCACTCCTTTTGACTTCTTCACTTCAATCCCGCGGAGAAGAATGGCAGAGAAGATGCCCTTTCTTGATCCTTTGATGTGACAGATTGCATACAGGAGTCACAGCACATCATCGATCCTGCCAGGATTGTTGAAGCCACCCCTGTCCTCCAGAAAGACTGCCCTCTGGGTAAGACCTTTGTCCCTACTGCTAGAAGGAGGAGAAATCTGTCCTGGTGACACTACTGCAAGCTACCTGACCATTTGGGCACACGTAAATCTACTGAGTTGATTGCTCGTTGCTTCTGGTGGTCATCACTGGCCAACGATGTTCGAGACTTTGGAACCGCTTGTTCACAGTGTGCAAGAAACAAGCTCCCTAGGAACAAGCGTACTGTTCTCCTTGAACAAGCCTCTGCCGGTTTCTTCTGACTCTAGAGCACTATCTCCGCCACTTTATCGCTGCCCATCAAGATGACTGGGAACAACTTGTCCTTTGGGTGGAGTTTTCCTACAACAATCACGTTGGAGAGTCTTCCGGAGCATCTCCATTTTTTTGTGGTATACTCCCAGAATCCTCAAGTGCCCTCTCATATGTCTGTTTCTTCCGGGAGTAGCAGCAGCTGATTTCTCGTGCTGCAAATTCTTCCGTATCTGAAGACAAAGACAGGCCTTTCTCTTTAAATCCATGTCTCGGATGAAGAATCATGTGCACAGGAAGAGAGGTTCCCCGCTTCAGTATAGCCCTGGAAATAAATTTTGGCTGTCATCCCGGATTATTCATCTGAAGGTACTTTTGGAGAAGCTCACCCCGGTATCTCTGTCCATACAAAATTCTCAGGCAACTTAATCTGGTGACCTACCGTCTTCAAATCCCTGCAAATCTACAGATCCCAAACTCCTTTCATGTCTCACTCCTGAAGCCGATGGTAATGAATCACTTCTCAAAACCCTGTGCTACTTCCACTACCTCTGTTCCTGAGGGTCTCTCAAACGTCTGAGGTTAATGACATCCTGCATATTAAAAAAGGTTCAGAGAAGGACATTCTATCTGGTAGACTGAAATGGCTTTGGACCTGAGGAAAGATGAGCCTGGAGAGAACATCTGTGCCCCTGTCACTTGAAAAGGTTCCTCTGTCAGGCAGGCCAAGTAAGGGATGGGTGTAAGAGGGGGTGCTGTTACGGCAGTAATGCGCACACGTTCCCAGCACCATGCTACTCACTGTGTTCATCGCTCTGCTCCTGTTTCTGTCAGACATTGCTCTGGGTCCTCATGCACACCTCCAACTCTGCTGCATATCCCTGCTGTCTCCACCTGGCTATAGGTAGGAGTTGCCAGATCCTGCAGGAATTTAATTTGCCTGTCTCCTGCATTTAGTCAGTGTGTTTTCTTTTATGGTCTGTAGTTTGATGTCGGCTGGTAACAACCACTCCCAGTATTTCTTTCTTATTTTTAAAGACATACTTGGAGTTGTAGGTTCGTATCATACAAATGTATATGGGGCTGACCTGACATTACAACTGATTGCTGTATTAAGCTTGGTTCTTGCATTCAAGTACTTATGGTGATTCTGGTGATGTATTCATGGTATTTATGTACTGATGGTTGTCCTATTGACGTATTAATGTACCAATGATGGTACTGGTGATGCATTTATTTACTGATGATGAATCTGGTGTAGCATTCATGTACTCATGGTGGTTCTGGTGATGCATTCATATACTGATGGTGGTTTTGGTGACCCACTTATTTATTGATGATGCTTCTGGTGCCATAATCATGTACTATTGATGGCTCTGGTGTTCTACTTATGTACTGATGATGATTTTGGTTTCACCAAAACATCACCAGAACCATAATCACAGCATGAATACACCTGAGCCATCAGTAGATGAATACAGCATCAGAACAACTATCACTACCTGAATAAGTCATCATAAGCACTAACAGAAAAGGAATAAATCACCACAGTAGTGTATCTACCAGAGGTACAAAGGATGCAGTTCCCTGGGCCCCTCCATCAGAGAGGCCCACCCGCAAGTACCACCACCCTTATCTGCACAAGCTGATATAGTTAAGCTCTGTGGCAGTGCAGGGAGACATGATCTCCTTGCACTAGTGCCCTTCATTCAGGTAATTTTAAGCCTGTGGTCTACAGAATTGCAGGATGATGCACTCCCGAGGCGCCAGCGCACACACAGTACTTCAAAGTCCAAGCACAATTATGTAATCTGACGTCCTGTGTGTGTCAGTACTATGATGTGAGCATGTTAGTCCTCAAGGCCCTCATCAGGCACCTGGCTTAGGTGAGTATATGATGTTTTTTATTTTAGTTAAAATTTGTGGTGTGACTAAACAATGAGGTACCCTCATATAGTGCGGGGGATCCTGAAACAGAGGGGGCCGTCATACATTGTAAGGACTATTGCTCATAATGTATAGGGGCAATTAGACAGCATTGAAGCTAATGTGGGGGCCATCATACAGTTTGGGGGATTTATACAGTGTGGGATCTAAGGTGGGGGTCATTATACAGTTTATGGTACAATGCAGGGGCCATTATACACTGTGGGAGCTAATATCGGAGCCATTATACAGTTTGGGGACTGCCATCGGGCAATCATACAGTGTGGAGTCTACTATGAGGGACCCTCATATAGTGTGGGGGCCCTCATACAGTGTGAGGGTGCTCCCAAACTGTGAGTGGGCCCCTGGTACATTGTAGGGACATGTGTTGGGAGTCCTTTTAAAGTGTATGGTCAATTATACAGCGTGTGAGCTAATGTGGGGGCCATTATAACGTTTGAGGGCTAATGTGGGGATCATTTGCTGTGATTTGGGGAATCAGTAGGGACATAATACTGTATATAGTGGACCTGTGGGCCAATCATACTATGCATAGGGGAGCTGTGGGTGCCTCATACTGTGTATAGAGGAGTCGTTGGTCCATTATCCTGTGTATAGGAAAGCTGTAGGCTCATCATACTGTGTATAGGGGAGCTGTGGGACCACCATACTGTGTATAGGAAAGGAGACAGTATGGTGAACAGGGGGATGTGAGAGGAGACAGTACGAGGAGGGAGGGGAATAGTGTGATCACAGCGGTGACGTCACCGCTGTGCTGTGCTTTCACTTTACTGCCGGGAGTCAGTCAGTGCGGGAAGCAGACGGCAAGGGACCTGACGGACACCGGAATGTGAGTATGTACTGTTTGTTTTTTTTTACATTTACGACGGTAACCAGGGTAAACATCGGGTTACTAAGCGCGGCCCTGCGCTTAGCAACCCGATGTTTACCCTGGTTACAAGCGAACGCATCGTTGGATCGGTGTCACACACACCGATCCAACGATGACAGCGGGAGATCCAGCGACGAAAGAAAGTTCCAAACGATCTGCTACGACGTACGATTCTCAGCAGGGTCCCTGATCGCTGCTGCGTGTCAGACACAGCGATATCGTATGGATATCGCTGGAACGTCACAGATCGTACCGTCGTAACGACAAAAGTGCCACGGTGCCACGGTACCCTTACTGTCAGGTGGTGTGACCACATAAAATGCTTATTGGCAGCATGAAGGCCAGTTACGGACCTGCAGCAAAGTATATTCAGCTGTGAAGTCGGAACATTTCAAAGAAAATAATTTGACAATCGAGCTGGGAATTATAGTCAGAGACAAGACTAGTCCAGCACTGCCCCATCCTTCTTTTTTAGTGATTCTAAGCGTTATTAATAGGTCTCTCCCATAGTGTGAGGGTTACCTATACACAATACAATGGACCAACAACTCCTCTATACACAGTGTGATGCACCCACAGCTCTCCTATACACAGTATGATTAGCCTACAGCTCTCCTATGCACAGTATGGTGGGCCCACAGGTCACCTATACACAGTATGATGAGCCTACAGTTCTCCTATACACAGTATGGTGGGCCCACAACTCCCCACATACACAGTATGATTAGCCTACAGCTCTCCTATACACAGTGTGGTGGCCCACAGCTCCCCTATACACAGTATAGTGGACCCACAGCTCCCCTATACACAGTATGGTGGTCCCACAGCTCCCCTAACACAGTATGATGAGCCTACAGCTTTCATATACACAGGATAATGGATCAACAACTCCTCTATACACAGTATGAGGCACCAACAGCTCCCCTATGCATAGTATGATTGGCCCACAGGTCCACTATACACAGTATTATGTCACCACTGATTCCCCAAAACACAGCAAATGATCCCCACATTAGACCTCAAACTTTATAATGGCCCCCACATTAGCTCCCACGCTGTATAATTGACCCTACACAAAAACGCCAGATGTCATATAGTTATGCTACACAATACAGCACCATGGAATCAATGGTGCTATATAAATAAATAATAATAATAATAATAATAATAATAATAATAATAAAGATGAGAAAGTTCTGGCTGCTCCGACTGCGAATGAAGAAACAAAAATTAAATCCACAGGTCCCAACTAGAGATGAGTAGGACGCACAGATGGCATTGCTCCAGCCCTGGGTAAACAAAAGCCGCACAGGGGATGCTAAAAGGTTACAGATTCGCGGTCTGCCGTCCAATCACCAGGTAGCACTGACCTGGACACTGCCCCAGAGACCCATTAATCAATCCTCTCCTCTCTAGTCCCAACTGTCCCATTTGGGTCTATGCCCTGCAGTCTCAGGTGTCTGATGAGTTTACCTCACTGCCACCGCCCCTCTGACAATTCCTCCTGCCACGGTAGAAAGAAATGGTAAATGGGCGTGGATTGGAATGTCACCAGGGCCGTGACCAAAATGTGCAGCTGCGCGCTATGCGTGCCGCATGGTCTGTCCCTCTTACTGTTCTTCAAAAGTTCGGAGGTATAACTCCTACGCTAATCAGACAAACATATACAGAAGATGTCGCCAAGGAGTTAAAACGTTACTCTTTCTTTTGTTTGTTGAATGTCCCAGCTGGCAGGTTAGGAATTGTTGTATTTAGATCACCTACTCACCGCTGGGCAGTGGCTTGGTGCCAGTTTCTCTATAATTGCGCAGTTATACTTCCTTCTGAATAGAACTTAATTTAAGAACTTGGCAAGATCTACTGTATTTATAATAGACCTGTCAGTGCTTCTAATAAGCCTGTCTCACTGACTAATTGTATTCCATTGAAATCTGGAGCATTTACCTTAACAGCTCTACATTGTGCCATCACACTGCTATACCTCCTATAAAAAGTCAACTGGGTGTTACCAGATGGGTGCGATGTCCCTACACACCCTGACACCATCCAATCAGTGCTAACAAAGTCAGTCTATAAAGACCCACCTCTATGTCAAGGAGAACAGTAACACCCAGTTGTTAGGAAAAAAATATCCAGAGAAGTTATTTCTCATGAACATAAGTAGTTAATAACACAGACATGTCAGGAGAGGGGACGGACCGTTAGTAATTGCCTATTGTCTACATGTGTTTATTTATATTAATTGTATGTAGCAAGAAAAATTATTTTCATTAATTTTACCATATGACTATCTACAGTTCACCTTGGCCACTAGGACCAATACAGGACTTCTACTTCCTGTCCTCAGCAGTCAGATGGACATAGACAGCAGCAGCCTGGCTCTAACTCATTGACTTTTAGAGGAGACGCATTAGGCATACTCTGATCTGGGCAAGTGTAAATGGGAAGGGAGAGGAGGTGAGCTGTGACCATGACCTAATATTAATATTGGTGGTTAGATACTGTCTATAGAGGTGTTACCTTTCATTATAATCCTGCCTGTAATAACAACTGCTGAATAGTCAACTGAGGATATCAAATATTACAAAAACAAACATTTAAAATAAAACCTAATTTAAGTAGGTTATTGTATTATGACATATTTAACCCCATTCACGACATATGATTTTCCTGTGATTTTCACTATACATTGCAGTGCTAGTGCACTCCTATGAATAGTACAAGGGATCAGATGTCCCCCAAGTGGACTATTAAATACAGTAAGAAGTGGAAGGAAAATAAAATTAACCCCTTCTCTCCATGGCCATTTTCCATTTTTTTTTATATTTGTTTTTTCCTCCCCTTCTTCCAACAGCCATAACTATTTCATTTCTCCATCAATATAGCCATATGAGGGCTTGTTTATTGCAGGAACAGTTGTACTTTTAAATTACTCCATTGATTTTACCATAAAGTGGAAAACGGGAAAGGAATTCAATGGGTGATGAAAATGCAAAAAAGTGCAATTCCACAATTGTTTTTTTTTATTATTTAACATGGTTATTATATGGCAACGTGATTCCCCAATTCATACCAAACATGTAGTTTTTTTTTTTATTTAATGGTAAACATTTTTTTTTGAAATTTGTATGAAAAGTAGTTTTTGCATTTGTCGCCATTTTCTGAGACCCATAGCGTCTTTATTTCTCGGGATCTGAAGCTGTGTGGAGACTTATTTTTTGTGCCCTGGGTTGATGGTTTAATTTATATAATTTTGGGGGTAGATACGATGTTTTGATCGCCTCTTATTGCATTTTATTGCAAAAGCCCTAATTCTAGAGTTTTGATTATTTTTATTGTTACGCCATTTACCTATTTGATTAATTAACTTTATATTTTGATAGTTTGGACATTTTTGAACGCAATACCAAATGTGTTTGTTTATTTATTGTTTTATTTTCACTGGGACAAAGGGGATGATTTTAAGTTGTGTTTTATTGTCTTTTATATGTTTTTAAACTTTTTTTTTCACTTTTTAAGTTATTTAATAGTCCCCTTAGAAGACTTGAAGCAGCGATTAACCTGTGCTATACCCATCAGTGCTTTAGCACTGCTATGCATAGCAAAATTCATGATCTCCTATGAACGCCGGCAACGAGCCAGCGTTCACAGGAGATTCAAAATGACAGGCATGGGAGTCTTCTGCAGACCCCTGGCAGTCAAGGCAATCCATCGGCATCACCTGTTCACAAGACAGGGGCACCAATGGAAGGGATTTGTGACGCGCTACTGGCTGACAACAGGCTTTGTCTGGTTAACTCCGATACATCCGCGGCTGTTAAAGGCACATGACAGCTGACTTTATCAGCTGTCGTGTGCTGGGAAAGACACTGGCTCAAAGTTGGGTAAAAATACGTCATGTCATGAAGGGGTTAAAAATCTGAAAATAAAACACAAAAGTTCAAAAAAATACATTAATATTGCTGCGTTTATAAAATAGGAAATAAATTAATCCAATCAGTAAATGGCGTAACAAGAATAAAAATTGAGATACCAGAATTAAGGGGTTTTAACCATGGCAATATTGCAATTAAAGGCGATCAAAACATTGTATGTACCCCAGAATGGTATCAGTAAAAACTTTAGCTCAGGGCGTAAAAAATAAGCTATCAAACAGCCCCATGTCACAAAAATTGAAAACGATACAGGTCTTGGAAAATGGTGACACGAGCAAAAAGGTTTTTTTTTTTCTTTACAAATTTCCAAATATTTTTTCACCACTTAAATAAAAAATAAATTATACATATTTAGTATCTGCATACTCATACTGACCTGGAGAATCTTATTTCCTGTTCACTTTTACCATATAATGAACAAGGTAAATAAAAAGTAAGAAAACAATTGTGGAATTGTATTTTTGGGGGCAATTTCAACGCACTTGGAATTCTTGCCAGTTTTCCAGTATACTATGTGGTAGAATGCGTCGTGAATAAAAAGCCTTTTCCTCATCAACTTTTTTGAAGAATTGATGCACTCCAGCAGCGCAGCCCACTCACGTGTTCATCCAACTGGGTAGAATGATTGGTGTCATTCAAAAGCAAGCCCTCATAATATTATGTGGACGGAAAAATAAAAAACTTTTGGCTCTTGGAAGAAGGGGAGGAAAATTGCAAGGTCTTGAAGGGGTTAAGCAATTGGCTTTCTTAAGTAAATAATATGTCTGAGCCCTCATCTTCCATAAAGTATTTTGTCTCCCCTGTTATCAATTATGTTCTGTTTTGGTTGAGCTGAGCATCTGGGGCAAAATTGTTCAAATCTTCATTCAGTTTTACCATTTTCTATTCTGTATAAGACTCGGATTTCTCAGTACAACATGGTAATACTAACAATAACAGTCCTCTAGTAAAACATCTGCCAATTCAGTGCAAAGAAAATGCCACATTGTGCCCCAGGAAGTAAAAGCAGTTAATTTTATCAATCACTCCATTGTTAATTGTGTCATTGATCTGCTAATGTTTTAGAATGTTCTATGTGCGCATGTAAGGTGCAAATTTCCCATAAATCAGATGAACAATCCACAGTGGTATAGTAAAAACTTAAAGCACCACTCCAGCGGGGTTTTTTATTTCACCGCTAGAGTGGTGCTTAAAATCCAAGTTCCCTGCCCCCTGTCTAATACTCACCTGCCGGCTTCTTAAGTGTCTCATTGAGCACGCCAGAGGTCACAAATCAATGAAAGCCTATGAGCGCCTCGATCTGGCTCTCAGACTTGCATTGAGAGCTTGCGATGCAGCTTTTGGGTTCCAGCCAGTCAGAAGCCGCGCTCACAAGATGGAGCTGTGGGACCGGAGCAGTGTTGAGAAATGGTGAAGAAATTGGAGGACTTTCCGGTAAAATAAAAACCAAAATGCTGAAGTGGTGCTTTAAATTGAACCTGACATCTGATTCATGATGTCCAATCCATGGGCACTGGCTGTGCGTATAGGCAGAGACTTGTGTACTACATTATATGAGTCTATGCTACACACGCATATAGGCAGAGGTTTGACAGTCAACAGGCGGGGAGAAGCTGCTTAACGACTAGTGGACAGCTCTGCTCAGTCCCTGGTGGCTAATAAAAGTATGAATACCACACACCTTTATGGTCTATGGGCCAGAATGGAGTCTAACTCTGTAACAGCAGCTACCACACTGGCTGACGTATCTGCAGGAAATAAATGCCTTTTCGCAAATTATTCTGCTGATAGTTTTGACAGGGCTGCCACTCGGAACTTCAGAGGCCCCATACTGGCAACATTTTCGGGTCCCCTTGAGACTCCACCTAGGCTCCACCCCAGCTCCACCTCCAACCCTCGAACATTCCACAGTCCCACCGCCCACTCTTGGAAAAACTCCTCTTCGGCACCACGTCCTCATCAATCACACATTAACAGTTCACATCAAACACCAGATCACATACATAGCCAGCAACTTTGTTTGTCAAAAGATTTTTTAAGCCACCACCGTGACAAGGTAGACTCTTTTGGACAGGCCCTACTCTACACTAGTCTATTTAACATTTCTTAAAATATCCAATACTCTTTTTAGGTATATTTTTATTTAGTTTTCTTTAAGGGAATGAGTCACATACATTTTTTTAAATTACCAATAATACCACACACAAGGGACAAATACCATAACACCGTGACCAGACCACTCTTGTGCTTTAAGTTATATTTTCTGTTACTTTGACACCCCAGTTGCAGTGTCGAGCGCAAGTGGTCTGAACGTACTCTAATCCTGTGTCTTGAGACAGAGTCCTGAGACTCCTTGCTTGCGCTCTTGGTGCGGTACCGCGGCCCTGTGACGCAACAGGGTTTGCTTCCTTCACACAGGGTGAAGTTAACCCGTGTGTGTATCCACATTGTACCACCATATAGTCCGTCATTACTCAGCAGCAGGTTCCATCTCTGCACGGTGGACCCCGGGCTGCGAACGCACCTTATACCATCTCTCTTATAATTTGGTGCGATCCATATTTACATGCCCCTTCTGCCCCAATTCATTATGTCATGTCTTCTCTCTCTCCCACCCCACCCTCTAATTCATTATCAACTTCTCTCCCCCAAATTCAATACATAATTTACTTTCCCCCACCCTCAATTTATCATTATTTGTTACCCCACTAATTCATCATTTGTTGTCCCCAGCCCTCAATTCATCATTTACTGTCCCCATCCACCAGTCTCAATACATCATCATTTACTCCCCCACCCTCAAAATTCATCAATATTTGCTCTCCCCCAAGTCATCATTTGCACTCCCCACCTTCAATTCATAATTTGCAGTACCCCGTCCCTCACCCTCAATCCATCATTTGCTGCCCCCCGTTCCCCACTTTCAATTCATGATTTGCAGTCTGTCACCTTCAATTCATCATTTGCAGCAACGTTCAGTCAACTCGATATTTTCAGTCTATGGGGGTGTCAAAAGAGATAGTTTTCCTTTGTCTAGATGCCTTATACAGCAAGATACACTAATATCTCCCATATTCATTAGTAGAGTTGATACTCATGTACTAATCATGCTACATCAGCCCCCTGTGGTGATGATTGCCCCATCTCACCCCCACTTCATCATTTGCACTTCCACTCCCCGCTCACTTCATCATTTGCAGTCCCCCTCGCCTCCCTCACTTTATCATTTCCAGTTCCCTTCTCACTTCATCATTTGCAGCCCTCCTCCCCCACTCGCTTCATCATCTGCTGTCCCCTCCTACACTCACTTCATTTGCAGCCCCCCTCACTTCATCATTTGCAGTCCCCCCTCACTTCATCATGTGCAATCCCCCTCCCCCCACTCACTTCATCATCTGCCGTCCCCTCCTACACTCACTTCATCATTTGCAGTCCCCTCCCCCACTCCATCATTTGCGGTCCCCCCTCCCCCACTCACTTCATCATGTGCAGTCCCCCTCCCCTAGTTCATGTGCAGTCCCCCTTCCCCCATTCCATCATGTGCAGTCTCCGTTCCCTCACTTCATCATTTGCAGTCCCCCTCCATTTCATCATGTGCAGTCCCCCTCACTTCATCATTTGCAGTCCTCTTCCTTCCATTCATGTCATCATTTGCAGTCCCCCCACTCACTTCATCATTTGCAGTCCCCCTCCCCCACTTCTTTGTTTTATCGTCTGCAGTCCCCCCTCCTCCCCACTTCATCATTTGTAGTCCCTCTCCCTCCACACACTACATCATGTACACTCCCCCCTCTCCCGCTCATTTCATCATTTGCAGTCCCCGCACTTCATCATGTGCAGTCCCCTCTATTCCACCTCCCCTTACCTCACTGATGATTCCCTGCAGGCGCAGCTCTGCTTCTGATGTCCTCGTACAGGATGGTGTGTCCGCAATGACAACATTGCATATGCACCATCACCTGACAGGAAGTCCAGAGGGCGGGGGGAATGGGAGCTGTAAAGCCGTCCAGGTTAGACAGCCATGCAGCGCCGATAAAAGCTCCCAGGGCCGGTGAGCAGAAGCAAGATGGGACCCAATGAGCAGAAGCACAAGAGGCAGGGCCCGGCCTCCCTCTGTACTGCTGCTCACCGGGCCCATACAGCAGTAATGCCCTGATGGCGGCCCTGGGTTTAGTTAACCCCCACCAATGGTGGTCTAGAAGCCAGCTTGTTTCTTGAGCCCCACGATTCACTTCCAATTCAATATTCGGTAGGAGCTGAGCTGTAATACCTGAGAACAGCAATTATACAGTGAACAGTGTGAAGGGCCAGGGCTGTAGTAGTGGCTTTCAATGGTGGCTGCTTCAGTGCACCCTTGCCCTCCATCACATACACACAATGTCCCAGCGGTAGCATACCCTTTTGTCCGCTTTCCTGTCCATCTGGGTCATCTCTGGTCCGCCAAGGGTTTCTTTCTTCAGATTACAGATAAAGAAAGACAGAGTCAAGCTCCAACTTGAAACAAACGATTTTACTTAGTTCCATTCTCAGCTCGCCCAGTTCACATTTAGGTACAGCACAAGTTACTTAATAAGGCTACTTTCACACTAGCGTAGTTTGCAATACGTTGCAATGCGTCGTTCAGGAGAAAAAACGCATCCTGCAAAGTTGCCCACAGATGCGTTTTTTCCCCATAGACTTACATTAGCGACGCATTGCGACGTATTGCCACACGTCGTAACCGTCGTGTGACGGTTGCGTCGTGTTTTGGCGGACCGCTGGCACAAAAAAAGTTACATGTAACGTTTTTTTGTGCGTCGAGTCCGCCATTTTCGACCGCGCATGCGTGGCCGAAACTCCGCCCCCTCCTCCCCGGACCTTGCAATGGGGCAGCGGAAGCGTCGTAAGACTGCTTCCGCTGCCCACGTCGGGCATTTCTTTCACAGCATGCGTCGGTACGTCGGCCCGACGCACTGCGACAGGCCCGTACCGACGCTAGTGTGAAAGCAGCCTTAGACACGACATTTTCTGTCCCTGTGCTGTCCCTCTCTTCTTTAGGAATACCTCCGTGTCGACCGTTGTCCCCGATACCAAAGCATTTGGTCTGACCAGTTTGACTAACTGTAGGGGTTCCCGATCCATTTCACCCCAGACATGCAGGTGTCTTCCTAAGTAGCTGACCGCCATCATGACACAGCTGTCTTGCATTCCTCTGCCTCATCGGCAAACGTTACTCTTAGGCCCTGGATGAGCTGGGCTCCTTTGGTTGTAGAATGTTACGTGGCTCAACTGTCCTGCACGGGCTCTGATGCCCTTCTTCTGACCAAAAGCAGGAAGCTCTCTATACCTTATGCAGTTGGCCCCTCCTAACTAACTAGTTTCTACTGTGTCCCCCTCTAGTGGGCTAACCTAGATCCTACATCTCACTGAATCCTAAACTTTCCCTACAATCACAGGAACATATGTACATTACATTATAGCAGCATTAAAGGCATTATACGACTTCACAATATATATCAGACATACAGTACATAACAGAACATATAGTATTTACCAAGCATATGAGAAGTACCAGCACTTTCAGGGACACAGAAGCAGGTATAAGGCTAGCAGGGTATAAACTGTCCTCTGTAGCCCCTTACAAACAGAGCTGTGTGTTCCAGCTTTGTTCACCATTTATACCTGGCCACTGCCAAAGCTGAGAACAGCTGATCAGTGGAGGTGCCAGGTTTCATCATCTTGCAGGCTGGCATGCACTTGTCTGCTCTGTACTTTTCTTAAGGCAGTGCAAAGTATTGTAACATTGTTCCATTTATTTTACAGAGACAATTTTGAAACACCAAACTGCCACCAATAGAAGATCAGCCAGGCAAGTATGTACCAATCTGTGAGGTTTGTGCACAGTGAAGAGCAGGAATGCTGCATCTCCATTTACCGCTTCCAGCAAATTGACATAACTGTACATCCACATTGTAAGTTATTTTCCGCAATTCCCGTACAGTTACGTCACAGGGATGACACAGGAGTTGTGCCCATGAAATCCACAGCAGGATCCAGCTGTTATACACAGCTAAGCTGCTGCTGCACGTGCTGTAAGTGGAGCTGGCTCCCAACTCCGTACTTTAACTCATCAGTTGCTGATATTAGTGGCAGCAGCATGTGAGGAGTTTGACAGAGGGAGATTGCTCCATCTGTCAACCTGTTGGCACCCACACAGTGCGAGTTTCAGGTGCCAATAGTTGCTTTGGCAACAAAGAGGCCTAGTAATGGCCTCAATGTGTGCCATAATCCAGTAGCGTAGCTACCCGGGGGGGGGGGGGGGCAGAGGGGGTCATCGCCCTGGGCCCCGCGTTCTGAGGGGGCCCACCCGGAGCTACGTTACTAGCTGATACAGCTCACCGCATTGATGAGGGAAGGAGTGCTGCGCTGCGCTCCTTCTCCCATCATCCCCCACACTGACAGCGGGCGCGATGACATCACCGCCCGGCGCCCGCTGTCAGTAGATGAGCGGGAGCAGGGAGCGCTGCTGGAACAAGGAGGAAGAGAGGTGAGTATTTATTGTTTATTTATAGGATCTGCCCATGGGGGGGTGCTGCCTTATATACAGGATCTGCCTATTGGGGGGGTGCTGCCTTATATACAGGATCTGCCTATTGGGGGGGTGCTGCCTAATATACAGGATCTGGCTATGGGGGGTGCTGCCTTATATAAAGCATCTGCCTATTGGGGGGGGGTGCTGCCTTATATACAGGATCTGGCTATGGGGGGTGCTGCCTTATATAAAGCATCTGCCTATTGGGGGGGTGCTGCCTTATATACAGGATCTGCCTATTGGGGGGTGCTGTCTTATATACAGGATCTGGCTATGGGGGGTGCTGCCTTATATACAGGATCTGCCTATTGGGGGGGGTGCTGCCTTACAGTTAGGTTCATATATATTTGGACAGAGACAACATTTTTCTAATTTTGGTTATAGACATTAGCATAATAAATTTTAAACAAAGCAATTCAGATGCAGTTGAAGTTCAGACTTTCAGCTTTCATTTAAGGGTATCCACATTAAAATTGGATGAAGGGATTAGGAGTTTCAGCTTCTTAACATGTGCCACCCTGTTTTTAAAGGGACCACAAGTAATTGGACAATTGACTCCAAGGCTATTTCATGGACAGGTGTGGGCAATCCCTTCGTTATGTCATTCTCAATTAAGCAGATAAAAGGCCTGGAGTTGATTTGAGGAGTGGTGCTTGCATTTGGAAGGTTTTGCTGTGAAGTAAACATGCGGTCAAAGGAGCTCTCCATGCAGGTGAAACAAGCCATCCTTAAGCTGCGAAAGCAGAAAAAAAAATCTGAGAAATTGCTACAATATTAGGAGTGGCAAAATCTACAGTTTGGTACATCCTGAGAAAGAAAGAAAGCACTGGTGAACTCATCAATGCAAAAAGACCTGGGCTCCCACGGAAGACAACTGAAGCGATGGCCGGGGGACCACCACGGTGCAGGAAGACTACTGTATACAAGATGAGGTGCAAACCACAAGGGATAGATTTATTGGGAGACAGAAAATGGGAAGGACAAGGAAGGTGCAAACAGGGTTTTACAATAACAAAAGGTAATGCACATGAGTCAATTTGTCTGTAAAATAGCACAGTGCTTAAGCAATTGCAAAACTCAGAATCTATCTCACAAGCAACTTTACACAATAAACACATATATCGTTGCTACTCTGCATATAATCTCCCTGGCCTTTACTACACAGGCCACACAGCTACCGTGTTATAACTACTGAAGCCTGCACTAGGCCCTAACTGGTGCACCAGACAGGAACAGACTCACGGTGATGTTGGGGACACAGGTCCAGTCCCAGGGGGCCCCCAAAGTCCAGAACGGTGGTGCGCACGGATTCCTGTCGGCTCTGTAAAGCGTGGCCTTCTCTTTGCTCCTGGAAACCGTAAGTCCCCTTCTCTGTATCTTCGTGGCTCCACAAACCAGCACAGAGCAGCCACCCTTCGCTGCAACCGGGAAAGTCTATTTATCAATCGCAGTTTGTCTCAAGCTGTGTAATCTTTCTTGCAACT
This sequence comes from Ranitomeya variabilis, assembly GCF_051348905.1. Taxonomy (NCBI): domain Eukaryota; kingdom Metazoa; phylum Chordata; class Amphibia; order Anura; family Dendrobatidae; genus Ranitomeya; species Ranitomeya variabilis. The sequence goes on along the minus strand of NC_135235.1, from coordinate 445,463,430 downwards.
AACGACTCCTCCTTGCAGACAGAACAGCTCACAGTTCACTCAGTTCCCTCTCGAAACTTCTTCTTCCTCGTTGCTCAGCTCCACCTCCTCCACACAGCCCCGACCAGTCCATAGCAACAACAAGAGTAGGGGAGAACAGCAGAACATACCATCACATAAGACAAGGGGATGCAGCCTCCTAAAGTGACAGCGTGTTTCTTATTATCCATAACAGCACCACCCTCTTACATGCCTCCCTTCTTAATGATGGTCGTCCTCGGCCATCACAGCTTCAGGGTAAAAGTGTAATGGAGGAAGCAACAAAGGTGTACAAACAGACAGAGCACACTGTTCTACATATCGGACTGGTGGAACCCCTGCATTAGACCTCTGGGATCTCCGAAGATCTTGGCTGTCAGGCAAGGCTGGACTATCTTCCAGAGTAACACTTGTTGCAGGGGACATTGTGCGCTCTTGTCTGGTCTCATCCTCACATGGCGGTACTGGTACATCCATGAGATTACCGCCTCGGGGCGGCTGAGGACCCCCTACTGTGTCAGGGATGGTCCACCACTCGTCATCGATTTGGACATCAGGCATGACAGATTCAGGAAGTGGAGTGGCACCTCCAGGCAACAATGGCATAGAACAGACCTCAGACCGGCAAGGCCGCAGCATATTTCTGTGAAGTACTCTAGGGGTGGATGCCCCATCTTCAATCTGTACCTTGTAGACAGGGCCGTTAACATACACTCGCTCGATAACCTTGTACGGCTGTACTTCCCATCTCTCACTTAGTTTTCCCTTAGGGCGTCTCTCTCTGACCAATACCCGGTCTCCAGGTTGAAGCGGTAACTCTTGAGTCGGTTTGCGGGCCGTATGTTCTTTTCCTTGCAGTTGCTGACCCGCCAACCGCCGTATCGTTTGCAAACGTTGCCGATGCTCTTTCACCCATGAGGTGACATTCCGCTCCATCAGCTCCTCTGGCTGTTCCAGGTTCAGCTCAATGATCTCTCGTCCAGCTCTTCCAAACAACAGTAGATAGGGGGTATAACCCGTGGTGGAGTGGACCCGATTGTTGTAGGTCCAGACCAATTCTGGCAGATAGTCTGGCCAACACACCTTCTTGTCCTCCTCCAATGTTCTCAGCATCTGAAGCAAGGTTCTGTTAAAGCGTTCGCAAGCTCCATTGCCTTGAGGATGATAAGGGGTGGTCCGGGACCGCTCGATGCCATACATGCGATACAATTCTTCCATCACCTTGCCTTGAAAACACGCGCCTTGGTCGGAGTGGATGCGCTTTGGGCACCCATACACCCGGATGAAGTCTTGACAGATGGCTCGCGCTGCCGATTCCGCAGTTTGGTCTCTAGTCGGAGTTACCACTGCAAATTTAGAAAAATGATCGGTCATCACCAAACAATATTGCAGCCCCCGGGCCGAGTGTCCCACGAGGAGATAGTCGATCATCAAGACTTCCAACGGCTCCTTAGTTTGTATGGTCTGGATGGGTGCTCTCTGTTCAGTACTCTTAATGAGGTCACATACTCGACACTGCCGGCAAACCTCTTCCACCACAAGCTCCAACCGAGGACAATAGACATGCCGCTGCAACCATTGGTAGGTCTTTGTGGAGCCGAAGTGCGCTCCGAATTCATGGGCTTCTTTAGCTATTTCTTGAGCCATTCTTCCTGGGATGACCACTTGCCACCTTACTTCCATATCTTTTGGCTGTTGCTTCTTACGATATAGTACTGACTCTCGCACTTCCAGTCTATCCCACTGGTGCAACACACTCCTCGTTTCAGAGTCCAAATCATCTCTCTCTTGTTTGCCAGGCTTCCGCTTTTGCGTTACCCACCTTTTCATCTGCCTCAGCCCTTCGTCTTCATCCTGAACCCCATTCTTCATTGGTTCTTCCCAGGGACCGAGGTAATGTGCAGGCCTCCCTTCTTGACTGGGCCACGACCATCGGGAGCTTGAACTTATTAAAGTCTGGGGTTTCCTCCTCTTCGAGTTGCTTATCAAGATCCCCCACTGGAGTCTCCACAGGCACTCTGGACAGCCCATCCGCATTTGCGTTTTCGGTAGCAGAGCGATAGCGAATAGTAAAGTCGAACTTGGCCAGGCGAGCCATCCACCGTTGTTCTAAGGCCCCCAGTTTAGCATTCTCAAGGTGGGCCAGGGGATTATTGTCTGTTCGAACTTGAATTCTTGTACCTGTCAGGAAGCCTGCAAATTTTTCTGTCATGGCCCACACCAGAACCAGGAGCTCTAACCGGAAGGAGCTGTAATTGTGAGGGTTTCTTTCGCTGTCTCGCAGGGACCTGCTAGCATACCCGATAACTCTCTCATGTCCATCCTGTATCTGAGAAAGTACTGCACCGAGTCCATGTAGGCTACCATCCGTGTACAACAGGAACGGTTGATCGAAGTCTGCGTAGGCCAAAATCGGGGCCGAAGTAAGGGCATCCTTAATAGCCTGGAAGGCCTCGTGTTGTCCCTGTGCCCAGGGGATGCGCTGGGTCTTCGGCACTCCAGCGGTCCCCCTCAGCAACTCGTTGAGAGGACCGGCCATCTTCGCGAAGTCTTTAACAAATCGACGGTAGTACCCCGCGAGTCCCAGGAAGGCCTGGAGTTCTCTCACTGTTTGAGGGACTGGCCACTTCTGGATAGCAGCCACTTTTTCTGGCGAGGGTAGAACTCCATCTTGTGACACTATGTGTCCTAGGTACTCGATCTCCCTCTTGAAGAGGTGGCATTTCTTTGGCTTCAACTTCAGGTTATGAGCACGCAATCTTCCGAGTACCTGTCCAAGCCGGGCAAGGTGGTCTTCAAAAGAGGATGAGAACACAATGATGTCATCCAGATAGATCAGGGTAGCCTCGAAATTTAAATCTCCCAAACACTTTTCCATCAGCCGTTGAAAGGTGCCTGGAGCATTGGAGAGCCCGAAGGGCATCCGGTTAAACTCGAACAGTCCCATAGGGAGGATGAAGGCAGTTTTTTCTCTGTCTTTCTCTGCCACGGCTACTTGCCAATATCCGCTTGCTAGGTCCAGGGTGGAGAAGTACTTGGCTTTCCCCAATGCTGTCAAGGAATCCTCGATGCGGGGCAACGGATACGAGTCTCGAACAGTGCAGGCATTGAGTTTCCTGTAATCTACACACAACCGGATGGTCCTGTCCTTTTTCTTGACGAGCACCACCGGGGCTGCCCAAGGGCTCTGACTACTCTGTACCACTCCTGAATCCAGCATCTGCCTCAGTAATGTTTTCACCTCTTGGTACATTTTGGGCAGAATCTGCCGATATCGTTCTCGAATTGGACGAGCTTCCCCAGTCGGGATCTCATGCGTGATGGCTTCAGTACAGCCGAAATCTTCGGCGTGACGGGCGAATGCGGCCTGATTTTTCCACAGCATAGTTTCTATTGCTTGCGCACGCTCAGGGCCCATAGCCTTCACATCCACTTCCATTTGCTCAAGGATGACCCGTCCACTCCACTCCGGGGATGGTGTCTCTTCGTCTCCCGCAGCAACTGCTAGGGTCCACCCCACGCCTTCTTTCGGTGATAAAGACATCTCCTTCTGGCTCACCACTTCACCCTTATGTAGGTACACCAGGGCCAGATCTGTCCCTCGTGGCAAGGCGACCTCCCTGGGGCTCACATTCAAAGCTCTGATGGGGACATGTCCTCGCTGGACCACAGCTATCGTATGAGCTATCATGACTTCTTGATCCACTCCTCCGCCTACCACAGGCTGAACAACCACTTCCAACCCATCCAGGTTGTGGTGAGTCCCCACTGGAAGGTACACTATAGTTTCTCGCTCGGGAGGTAGGATTACAGGTTCTTTCCCAGGAGCCCGGATGACCCCTACCGTCTGATAAGATGGCACACTCTTCTGCGTCCCACAGACGCGGATCAGTCGTTGAAGGGCTTCTTGAGTAGGTTTATGTGGGGTAGCCTTCTTCCAATATCCAGGTCCCCGTTTGGTAAACATAATCTGATTGAGTTCACGTAGGATATTCATTCCCAGTACTACAGGCACATCTTTCTTGACAGGTTCAGGGACTAGTAGGATCCCTTTTCTTCCAACTGCTTGTCCACAAATTCGAATATTCATCCACACGACCCCTGTGACCGGAATCGGTTGTTGGTTGGCAGCAAACAAGCGAATCAATGTCTCTTTCTCTGGCTTAGCCAGGTTCTGGAAATGCTGCTTGAAGTACGCTTCTGACATCGTTGTCACTTGTGACCCGGTATCTACCAGGCAATCCACCAGAACTCCTTCAAATTCAGCACGTAGGATGGGCCTCCCAGCAATCAAGTGTTCGTTATGATATGGAGCGGCCTCTCTTCTCGCCTCCCCCGCAGAGTGCCGCACTACCGCGGGGGTTGGTAGTTTAACGGCGGCTTCCACTGGCCTTGAGTATAGTTCCGACAATCTCTGGCAAGGTGCCCCCGTCCTCCACACTCCCAGCATTGAATGCCTCCTCCTCGCCGAGGAGTACTTCGAGTCTGTCCTCGTGCCGCCGGTGCCTGACGGGAGGGGGCTTGTTCCCACTGATCCCTTGTCGATCGGGCCGAAGCATGGTTGCATGAGTATGGTGGGTCAGTCTCTTGTAGTTCCCCCACTCTCCGCTCCATCTGGGTCAGTTTCTCTTGCACGTTAACAAGGGACCGCTGCAAGTCTTGTACTACCTGAACCAGCACTTCTTGATGGTTTGAGTCCCCTCTGGAATTGGTGCCCTGGACACGCATCACTCCAGACGCATAGCTTTCTTCTTTACTTCGGGCCACTGTCTCCGCCAGGACTTGACGAAACGTAAGGGCTGGATCTGCCCGGACCCGTTCTGACAGTGCTTGCCTCAAGGATGTGCTGTGTAGTCCCAAAATTAATTGCTCCTGGAGTATCCGGTCTTTAGAGCCCATGCTGCCAAATCCATCCGCCTCCTTTCTCTGCACCTCTTCGAACACTTCTTGCAGTGCTGTCGCATACTGAGAGATTCCTTCTTCTTCCCGCTGCAGCCTAGAGAAAAATTTGGCGCGAAGATGTCCCGCGCTAGCCGTCTCGCCGTAGATCTCTTCCAGGAACTTCACTAGCTCCTTCAGGGTACTGCGGGTGAGTTCTGGTTGTAGGCAGACGTTTCTGCGGGCTTCCCCCTCTAGGGCAGTTAAAGCAATGTCCACTTCAAGGTCTGGGCTTATGTTATAAATCTTCAGGGTGCATTGCAGCCGGGACACCCAGTCGGACAGTGGCATATTCTTGCCGTCAAACTTTGGGAGCAAACTAAATATGGTGCCCATAGGGAGTGTCCTTGCAGGGGTTCCACCAATGCCCACAGCATCCCCAATAATGTTAACATTCCCGCCATTGTTGTCTGCTGCCTCCATCTTGATGACAGTACCCTGCTCGCAGCGCCACTTGAAGCGATGGCCGGGGGACCACCACGGTGCAGGAAGACTACTGTACACAAGATGAGGTGCAAACCACAAGGGATAGATTTATTGGGAGACAGAAAATGGGAAGGACAAGGAAGGTGCAAACAGGGGTTTACAATAACAAAAGGTAATGCACATGAGTCAATTTGTCTGTAAAATAGCACAGTGCTTAAGCAATTGCAAAACTCAGAATCTATCTCACAAGCAACTTTACACAATAAACACATATATCGTTGCTACTCTGCATATAATCTCCCTGGCCTTTACTACACAGGCCACACGGCTACCGTGTTATAACTACTGAAGCCTGCACTAGGCCCTAACTGGTGCACCAGACAGGAACAGACTCACGGTGATGTTGGGGACACAGGTCCAGTCCCAGGGGGCCCCCAAAGTCCAGAACGGTGGTGCGCACGGATTCCTGTCGGCTCTGTAAAGCGTGGCCTTCTCTTTGCTCCTGGAAACCGTAAGTCCCCTTCTCTGTATCTTCGTGGCTCCACAAACCAGCACAGAGCAGCCACCCTTCGCTGCAACGGGGAAAGTCTATTTATCAATCGCAGTTTGTCTCAAGCTGTGTAATCTTTCTTGCAACCAACGACTCTTCCTTGCAGACAGAACAGCTCACAGTTCACTCAGTTCCCTCTCGAAACTTCTTTTTCCTCGTTGCTCAGCTCCACTTCCTCCACACAGCCCCGACCAGTCCATAGCAACAACAAGAGTAGGGGAGAACAGCAGAACATACCATCACATAAGACAAGGGGATGCAGCCTCTTAAAGTGACAGCGTGTTTCTTATTATCCATAACAGCACCACCCTCTTACACAACAGTGGTGGATGATCGCAGAATAATCTCCATGGTGAAGAGAAACCCCTTCACAACAGCCAAACAAGTGACCAACACTCTCCAGGAGGTCGGCGTATCAATATCCAAATCTTCCATAAAGAGCAGACTGCATGAAAGTAAATACAGAGGGTTCACTGCACGGTGCAAGCCACTCATAAGCATCAAGAATAAAAAGGCTAGACTGGACTTTGCTAAAAAACATCTAAAAAAGCCAGCACAGTTCTGGAATAACATTCTTTGGACAGATGAAACCAAGATCAACCTCTACCAGAATGATGGAAAGCGAAAAGTTTGGCGAAGGCGTGGTACAGCTCATGATCCAAAGCATACCACATCATCGGTAAAACACGGCAGAGGCAGTGTGATGGCTTGGGCATGCATGAATGCCAGTGGCACTGGGTCACTGGTATTTATTGATGATGTGACACAGGACAGAAGCAGCCAAATGAATTCTGAGGTATTCAGAGCCATACTGTGTGCTCAGATCCAGCCAAATGCAGCCAAACTGATTGGGCGTCGTTTCATACTACAGAAGGACAATGACCCAAAATATAAAGCCAAAGCAACCCAGGAGTTTATTAAAGCAAAGAAGTGGAATATTTTTGAATGGCCAAGTCAGTCACCTGATCTCAACCCAATTGAGCATGCATTTCACTTGTTAAAGACTAAACTTCAGACAGAAAGGCCCACAATCAAACAGCAACTGAAAACCACCGCAGTGAAGGCCTGGCAGAGCATCAAAAAGGAGGAAACACAGCATCTGGTGATGTCCATGAGTTCAAGACTTCAGGCAGTCATTGCCAACAAAGGGTTTTCAACCAAGTACTAAAAATGAACATTTGATTTAAAATTATTGAATCTGTCCAATTACTTTTGGTCCCTTTAAAAAGATCCTGGCACATGTTAAGGAGCTGAAACTCCTAAACCCTTCATCCAATTTTAATGTGGATGGATACCCTCAAATGAAAGCTGAAAGTTGGAACTTCAACTGCACCTGAATTGTTTTGTTTACAATTCATTGTGGTAATGTCTATAACCAAAATTAGAAAAATGTTGTCTCTATCCAAATATAAATGGACGTAAATGTATATACAGGATCTGCTTATTGGGGGTGCTGCCTTATATACAGGATCTGGCTATGGGGGGTGCTGCCTTATATACAGGATCTGCCTATTGGGGGGTGCTGCCTTATATACAGGTTCTGCCTATTGGGGGGAGGGTGCTGCCTTATATACAGGATCTGCCTATTGGGGGGGTGCTGCTTTATATACAGGATCTGGCTATGGGGGGTGCTGCCTTATATACAGGATCTGCCTATTGGGGGGTGCTGCCTTATATACAGGATCTGCCTATGGGGGTGCTGCCTTATATACAGGATCTGCCTATAAAGGGTGCTGCCTTATACTACAAGATCTGCCTATGGGGTGCTGCTTAATACTACAGGGACTGCCTATGGGGGTACTGCCTTATACTACAGGGTCTGCCTATGGGGTACTGTCTTATACTACAGGGTCTGCCGATAGGGTGCTGTCTTATACTACAGGGTCTGCCTATGGGGTGCTGCCTTATACTACAGGGTCTGCCTATGGGGTACTGTCTTATATTACAGGTTCTGCCGATAGCGGTGCTGTCTTATATTACAGGGTCTGCCAATGGGGGTGCTGCTTTATACTACAGGGTCTGCCTATAGGGGTACTGTCCTATACTACAGGGTCTGCCTATGGGGGTGCTGCCTTATACTACAGGGTCTGCCTATGGGGTGCTGCCTTATACTACAGGGTCTGCCTATGGGGTACTGTCTTATACTACAGGGTCTGCCTATGGGGTGCTGCCTTATACTACAGGGTCTGCCTATGGGGTACTGTCTTATACTACAGGGTCTGCCGATAGGGGTGCTGTATTATACTAAAGGGTCTGCCAATGGGGGTGCTGCTTTATACTACAGGGTCTGCCTATAGGGGTACTGTCCTATACTACAGGGTCTGCCTATGGGGGTGCTGCCTTGTACTATATTGAGGACTATCTGGCACATTATACTATATGGAGGTTATCTATGGGGCCATCATACAGTGTGAAGGGGCATCATACAGTGTGGGGATTACAGTAAGGGGGCCATCATGCAGTGTTGGAGCCATCAAACAGTTTGGAGGCTAATAAGGGGTCAGTATACTGTGTGGGTGGTACTATACAGTTAGGGGGCATTATACTGTGTATAGGGGAGCTGTACAGGGCGGAGACTCAGGACATTATTAAATGTAAAGTGGGCACGTATTGTTATAGGGGAACTCAGGTTACTGTGGCTATCAAAGGGGCACACAGGGCAATATTACTTTCTAGGGGGCAAAATGTGGGAACTGTTTTCTAGGGCACTTGCACCCAGCATTACTTTAGAGGGTACACAGAACCACACAGCAGGTGCAGTAATAGGGACACATATGGCAGCAGCGGCTCAGTATTGGGGTATCAGGTGCAGTAATAGGGACACATACGGCAGCAGAGGCTCAGTATTGGGGTATCAGGGGCAGTAATAGGGTCACATACGTCAGCAGCGGCTCAGTATTGGAGTATCAGCAGGATAAGGAGTTTCTGCAGGTTGGGAATAGATGGTGATGGGGCTGGAATATGAGAAGTGAAATTGTCTTTGTTATATTCTCTGCAGACGAGTCCTGGCTGGAAGAAGTTGTCATGTCGGTCTGGGACAGATGGAAATGACGTGAAAAGTGAACGATTCCATCATAAAGGACATCAGCGGTAAGACATTATCTGTAACTGTGCAGTGATCTCTTACATGTTCTGCATGGCTGGTATCTACCACTGACCATATGGCGGTAATATCCATGTTGGTCTTTATATAGAGATTATCTTCAATAATAGCGCGGTCATCTGCTGAGGTTCTCCTCCACTATTAGGGCTTGTCACCCAGTTATAATCAAGGTTACCTGGTTAGGGACCCACTCAGAAGCTTCGCCCCCCCTGAACCAAAACCCTAGCTACGCCTCTGCCATAAACCATAGTCCATCATATCCTGCTGGAGGGTGGGATCTCATATGTAGTGTTAGTCAATCTAACATGTTAGATAACACAGTGTACTACATACAAGTGCTTCTCACTAAATTAGAATATCATCAAAAAGTTAATTTATTTCAGTTCTTCAAAACAAAAAAGTTATTAATATATTATATACTGTAGAGCCATTACAAACAGAGTAATCTATTTCAAGTGTTTATTTCTGTTAAAGCTTACAGCTTTTTTCACAATTAATCAGGGGTGTGTGTGTGTGTGTGTGTGTGTGTGTGTGTGTGTGTGTGTGTGTGTGTGTGTGTGTGTGTGTGTGTGTGTGTGTATATATTTATATTTTATACCATATTATTCGGTATAAGATGCACCGGACCATAAGATGCACCCCAAATTTTCAGAAGGAAAATAGGGAAAAAAATATAATGTGTCAAATGGGGGTCCGTCTTACAGTCCGAATTCAGCTTACCAGGGGGGATCAGAGCAGGTGGAGGAGTGGTCACAGAGGTTGTTCGGTGGTCCAGGCTGGTGCGGTGGCCTCCGGAAAATCCCATCCCAGGCTGGTGTGGTGGTGGTGCTGCTCTGTGGCGCTCTTCTGTGGGGTGGCAGGGCTCCGCCGGCATTTCGAGATCTCGTTGCCAAAATCTGAATATGAGCATGCGCCGCCCCCTGCGGCAATTTTCCTGGAAGCCACTTCATCGTAGCACCGGATCTGTGGGGGGCCTCCGGACTTTCACAAAATGCCGGCAGATCCCTGCTGCCGTACATAGCATCACCATTGCTGCTGCCCCACAGAGGAGCACCACCGCTGCCACCCCACAGCCGCACCGAAAAATAAAAGGTGTATATATATATATTTTATTTTTTATTTTTTTTCACTCACACGTACATACACTCACTCACATGTACATAATAATAATCTCTTTATTTATATAGCGCCAACATATTCCGCAGCGCTTTACAGTTTAATAGTTTCAAACACAACAGTCATAAGGAACAACGTTAACAATACAATAATTAAAGCAAGATAAGACGACCCTGCTCGTGAGAGCTTACAATGTACCATGAGGTGGGGGAGATACAAAGTACAGGTGTGTATTTACAATGATGTATATACAATGATGGTCCAGCCATCTTCAGGGGATGGGGATAGATGGAGGTAGTGAATGGGCTACAAACACACACACACACAAACACACACACACAAACCTAAAATAACTTTGATTAGTGAATGTGATAGGCCGCTCTAAACAAATATATATACAATATATAGGTGATACGACGATTGCTGTGTATTGTCGCAGTATTGTCATGGGTGTAGACAGGATCCCCTTTCCTGTCCTCTCAGGGTTAATTTTGCATGGCCTTCTTTTGGTTTGGGGAGGGCTATATTTACCCTCCTCCCAGGGCCGGCGTCAGCACCCAGCGCACCCGGGCAAGTGCCGGGGCCCTGAGCAGGCAGGGGGCCCACTCGCCATTGGGGACACTGGCACGCTATAGTGCCGGCCCCCGCGAGTGGATCCCCGCCTGCTCCGGGCCCCGGCACTTGCGATACTTACCTCCTCCGGTTCCAGCGCTGCTGCGTCTTCCATCCTCTGACTGTGACGTTCAGGTCAAAGGGCACGATGACGTCACCAGTGTGCGCCCTCTGCCTGATCAGTCGCAGCACAGATAGCAGGAAGACGCCAACGGTGAGGAGTCCAGAGCAGAGCAGCGTCAAGCAACGAGAGGTGAGTATTTCATTTTTTTTTTATATTTGGAGCAATATATGGGGACCATCAGAAGGGGCCCATATATGGAGCATTATATGGGGCTAATTCTATATGGAGTATCGTATGGGGCCAATAATATAGGCAGCATCTTATTAAGCCAATTCTATAGGGAGCATTATATGGGGCAATTTAATATGGAGCATCTTATGGGGCCAATTCAATATGGAGCAGTATATGGGGCCAATTACATATGGAGCAGTATATGGGGCCAATAATATATGAAGCATCTTATGGGACTAATTTTACATGGAGCATTTTATATGGCCAATTATATATGGAGCATTATATGGGGCCCATTATACATGGAGCATCTTATGGGGCCAATTATTTTTGGAGCATTATATGGGACCCATTCTGTAAGGAGTATTATATGGGGCCCATTCTGTATGGAGCATCATATGGGGCCCATTCTGTATGGAGCAATATATGGAACTCAGTATACTGTATGGGGCCGATCATATACTGTATGGAGCATTATATGAGGCCCATTATATATGGAGCAATAGATGGGGCCCATCATATACTGTATGGAGAATTATATGTGGCTCACTATACTGTATGGAGCATTATATAGGGTCTATTCCGTATGGAGCAATATATGCGGCTCATTCTGTATGGAGCACTCTGTGGTGCCCATTATACTGTATGGAGCATTATATGAGGCTCATTATTCTCTATGGAGCATAATATTGGGCTCATTATTCTGTTTGGAGCAATATGTTGTGCCAATTATACTGTATGGAGCACTATATGGGGCCATTATACTGTATGGGGCTCATTATTCTGTTTGGAGCAATATATGGGGCTCATTATTCTGTATAGAGGACTATACTGTCCGGTTTCTGAGCTAATGTAGAATGCACAATAGATATCACTCATGTAATATAAGAAGTAAGTGAAATCTTTGGCATTGTACTATACCTATATTTCTCTGCCGTATCCGTGCATTATGAATTGTGGTGTGTGTTAAAGGGGCCCACCGGGACTCTTTCGCCCAGGGCCCATGAAAACCTGGAGCCGGCCCTGCCTCCTCCATCTGGGGAGCCTTGTCAGTGAGACATTCATTCTTGACTGTGTGTCTGACCCCTGGTGTGCTTGCATACTGTTTCGTCCATTTGCCTTTTAGTGTATGACCCGATCTGTTTTCTTGTCTGTGCATTTGCGTAGTGACTCTGTCCTTGTTATCCGTTTCTGGCTCTGACTCTTGGTTTGGTGCTCTCTCTTCCCATCTGCTCAGATCCCTGAGATGGGGGAGGATGAAGAGGTGAAGTGGGTCCACTGTCCAGCGTTGGAGATGCTGAGGAGCGGATGCCGGGGATAGGCCAGCGTCAGACAGAAAGAGGCAGGCATCTTATGCGTGCCACGGCAGCCTTTTCAAACTTTTGACTAGGCTCTGTATGTGCTTGCCCGCACTGACAAGTGCTGTAGCCGCACACGCACAAGCACACACAAGGGCCGCGCTCATATCGCGGTCCTTGTCAGAGCATGAAACAAGAGAGAGCGTGCACACAGGGCCAAGTCAAAAGTTTTAAAGTGACGGCAACCCATTTTGTAGTTCAGAACCGCCGACCCAGCGGGCATCTGGGCCTGGTAAAACAGACACAAGGACCGTACACTGATGACACACTGATGGTAAAAACTAACACATGGACTGTACTCTGATGACACACTGATCCAAACACTGGTGACATACTGATGGTAAAAACAAACACACTGATGACACTGATGGTCAAAACGAACAGATGGACCATACACTGATGCAAAACACTAATGACATTGGTACCATTTTTATACATGCGTGCTTAATTTTAAACATGGATGCATGGATGAGGCCTATCACTACATTACCAGTACAATCAAGGAATCGCAATTCCACTTCTGACTAGTAAATAGTGTTAAAAATATATATACAGTAAATAAATTAAAAAAAAGTGTTTTAATATACAGGGTGGTCCAAAAGTAGGTGGACAGTATATGTAATAGGGTTATGAAGGGGGAGATTTATCAAACATGGTGTAAAGTGAAACTGACTCAGTTGCCCTTAGCAACCAATCAGATTCCACTTTTCATTCTTCACAGACTCTTTGGAAAATGAAAGGTGGAATCTGATTGTTTGCTAAGGGCAAAGTTTCACAGATCCAGTTTTCACAGATAAATCTCCCCCAAATCTGTGTTCTTTTCAGATAATTCAGATAACCCATAATCTCAAGTCCTTTTTGGAAGTGCATCTGAACAGCAAGGTGGATTGCTGTTGAGGGGAGATAGAGAGAAAAAAAAAAATCTATAAATCTTCAGCACAGCGAGTGTGAGCGAGCTGAGTGTGAGCTGAGTGTGACCTGAGCATAAGTGTGGACGGCGGTAAGTGTGTGACTTGTGATTCAGTGAAGAGGTATTTGGAAGGCCTTTAACAAATACCTGTGTGAATTGGAGTGAGTTGCTGAATTGGGAGTAGCTATATTCACAAGGGGTTAACTTAGGGTGGGGGCTCATAATTAAGGGGATATAAGGGGCAGCTGTTTGGGGCTCAAGTCCTTTTTGGAAGTGCATCTGAACAGCAAGGTGGATTGCTGTTGAGGGGAGATAGAGAGAAAAAAAAAAAATCTATAAATCTTCAGCACAGCGAGTGTGAGCGAGCTGAGTGTGACCTGAGCGTAAGTGTGAACGGCGGTAAGTGTGTGACTTGTGATTCAGTGAAGAGGTATTTGGAAGGCCTTTAACAAATACCTGTGTGAATTGGAGTGAGTTGCTGAATTGGGAGTAGCTATATTCACAAGGGGTTAACTTAGGGTGGGGGCTCATAATTAAGGGGATATAAGGGGCAGCTGTTTGGGGCTCAAGTCCTTTTTGGAAGTGCATCTGAACAGCAAGGTGGATTGCTGTTGAGGGGAGATAGAGAGAAAAAAAAAAAATCTATAAATCTTCAGCACAGCGAGTGTGAGCGAGCTGAGTGTGACCTGAGCGTAAGTGTGAACGGCGGTAAGTGTGTGACTTGTGATTCAGTGAAGAGGTATTTGGAAGGCCTTTAACAAATACCTGTGTGAATTGGAGTGAGTTGCTGAATTGGGAGTAGCTATATTCACAAGGGGTTAACTTAGGGTGGGGGCTCATAATTAAGGGGATATAAGGGGCAGCTGTTTGGGGCTCAAGTCCTTTTTGGAAGTGCATCTGAACAGCAAGGTGGATTGCTGTTGAGGGGAGATAGAGAGAAAAAAAAAAAATCTATAAATCTTCAGCACAGCGAGTGTGAGCGAGCTGAGTGTGACCTGAGCGTAAGTGTGAACGGCGGTAAGTGTGTGACTTGTGATTCAGTGAAGAGGTATTTGGAAGGCCTTTAACAAATACCTGTGTGAATTGGAGTGAGTTGCTGAATTGGGAGTAGCTATATTCACAAGGGGTTAACTTAGGGTGGGGGCTCATAATTAAGGGGATATAAGGGGCAGCTGTTTGGGGCTCAAGTCCTTTTTGGAAGTGCATCTGAACAGCAAGGTGGATTGCTGTTGAGGGGAGATAGAGAGAAAAAAAAAAAATCTATAAATCTTCAGCACAGCGAGTGTGAGCGAGCTGAGTGTGACCTGAGCGTAAGTGTGAACGGCGGTAAGTGTGTGACTTGTGATTCAGTGAAGAGGTATTTGGAAGGCCTTTAACAAATACCTGTGTGAATTGGAGTGAGTTGCTGAATTGGGAGTAGCTATATTCACAAGGGGTTAACTTAGGGTGGGGGCTCATAATTAAGGGGATATAAGGGGCAGCTGTTTGGGGCTCAAGTCCTTTTTGGAAGTGCATCTGAACAGCAAGGTGGATTGCTGTTGAGGGGAGATAGAGAGAAAAAAAAAAAATCTATAAATCTTCAGCACAGCGAGTGTGAGCGAGCTGAGTGTGACCTGAGCGTAAGTGTGAACGGCGGTAAGTGTGTGACTTGTGATTCAGTGAAGAGGTATTTGGAAGGCCTTTAACAAATACCTGTGTGAATTGGAGTGAGTTGCTGAATTGGGAGTAGCTATATTCACAAGGGGTTAACTTAGGGTGGGGGCTCATAATTAAGGGGATATAAGGGGCAGCTGTTTGGGGCTCAAGTCCTTTTTGGAAGTGCATCTGAACAGCAAGGTGGATTGCTGTTGAGGGGAGATAGAGAGAAAAAAAAAAAATCTATAAATCTTCAGCACAGCGAGTGTGAGCGAGCTGAGTGTGACCTGAGCGTAAGTGTGAACGGCGGTAAGTGTGTGACTTGTGATTCAGTGACTTTGGAATCAGGGAGTTTCCAAGGGAGGAATTGCTTCTGTTTTTTTTTTTTTGTTTTTTGGTTTAATTAATACTTTGTATTTATTTTTAATTAACGTTTCTGTGTGGTGCAATCCCCATTAGGAAATGTGCTCCACAATTGTTAATGCCATCCAGTGTACATCTTGCTACATGTATGCAGTCCTTGACCAGCTGGTCGAGGGTGCATACTGCTGTGCGAGATGTGAGCACATTGTGCATTTGGAAACCCAGATACTGGATCTAAATGTGCAGCTGGCAACACTGAGATCCATAGACAACATGGAGAGGAGTCTTCTGCTCACAGAGCAGACGCTCAATGGGATAGATGAGGAGGGGGATGGTAGGATGGAGCTGCAGGACAGTGTGGCAGTTAGCTGGGTGACAGATAGAAGGCGGGGTAGAGGGAAGAGTGCCAGGGAGGCTAGTCCTGATCTGGCACACCCCAATAAGTTTGCTAAGTTGGCAGATGAGGGGGGTGCCAGTGCAGGGGTAGCACTGCTGCAGCCAGGCATGTCCTCTGAAAGCCGGAGGAGTGACTGCTCCAGTAAGGAGGGAAAAAGGAGAGCAGGGCAGGCCAGACAGGTGCTGGTAGTGGGGGACTCAATTATTAGGGGAACAGATAGGGCAATCTGTCACAAAGACAGGGATCGTCGGACGGTGTGCTGCCTACCTGGCGCTCGAGTCCGACACATCGCTGATCGGGTGGACAGATTACTGGGAGGGGCTGGTGAGGACCCAGCGGTCATGGTGCACATTGGCACAAATGACAAAGTTAGAGGTAGGTGGAAGGTCCTTAAAGATGATTTCAGGGAATTAGGCTGCAAGCTGAAAGCAAGGACCTCCAACGTGGTATTTTCTGAAATACTGCCTGTACCACGTGCCACGCCAGAGAGGCAACGGGAGATTAGGGAGGTTAATAAGTGGCTCAAGAATTGGTGTAGGAAGGAGGGGTTTGGGTTCCTGCAGAACTGGGCCGACTTCTCAGTTGGCTACAGGCTCTACGCTAGGGACGGGCTGCACCTCAATGGGGAAGGTGCAGCTGTGCTGGGGGAGAAAATGGTTAGAAGGTTGGAGGAGTGTTTAAACTAGGGATTGGGGGGGAGGGTATTCATTTTATAGGAGGGGAAGATAGTGCAGATAGAGACCTGGGCACAAATAAGGAAGTTGGGGGTGGCGGTGGCATGGGGGGTGGGGTTAGAACAGTTAGTAATTTAAGAAAGAATAGAGGTACAGAGAGTAACATCAAGTGCATGTATACTAATGCCAGAAGCCTCGCCAACAAAATGGATGAATTAGAACTAATGTTGTTGGAGCATAATTATGACATGGTGGGGATATCTGAGACGTGGCTGGATGAGAGCCATGACTGGGCTGTTAACTTGCAGGGCTATAGCCTTTTCAGAAATGACCGTACAGATAAGCGAGGGGGTGGGGTGTGTCTGTATGTAAAATCGACCTTAAAACCCATCCTGCGTGATAATATAGGTGAATCTAATGAAAATGTAGAGTCCCTGTGGGTGGAGATAAGGGGAGGGGGAAAAAATAATAAATTACTGATAGGGGTTTGTTATAAATCTCCAAAACTAATGGAAGCAATGGAGAATATCCTCGTAAAGCAAATAGATGAAGCTGCGACTCAAGGAGAAGTCATTATTATGGGGGACTTCAACTACCCTGAAATAGATTGGGGAACAGAAACCTGCAGTTCCAGCAAAGGTAATCGGTTTTTGACAACTATGAGAGACAATTACCTTTCACAACTGGTTCAGGACCCAACAAGGAGGGGGGCACTGCTAGACCTAATATTAACCAACAGGCCAGACCGCATATCAAATATAAGTGTTGGGGGTCACTTGGGGAATAGTGATCACAAAATAATAAGTTTTCATGTAACCTTTAATAAGATGGGTAGTAGGGGGGTGACAAGGACACTAAACTTCAGGAGGGCAAATTTCCAACGGATGAGAGAGGATCTTGGTGCAATTAACTGGGACGATATCCTGAGACACAAAAATACACAAAGAAAATGGGAGACATTTATTAGCATCCTGGATAGGACCTGTGCACAGTATATACCGTATGGGAATAAACATACTAGAAATAGGAGGAAACCAATATGGCTAAATAGAGCTGTAAGGGGCGCAATAAGGGACAAAAAGAAAGCATTTAGAGAATTAAAGGAAGTAGGTAGTGAGGAGGCATTAACCCCTTCACCACCAAGGGTGGTTTGCACGTTAATGACCGGGCCAATTTTTACAATTCTGACCACTGTCCCTTTATGAGGTTATAACTCTGGAACGCTTCAACGGATCTTGGCGATTCTGACATTGTTTTCTCGTGACATATTGTACTTCATGTTAGTGGTAAAATTTCTTCGATATAACTTGCGTTTATTTGTGAAAAAAACGAATATTTGGCGAAAATTTTGAAAATTTCGCAATTTTCCAACTTTGAATTTTTATGCCCTTAAATCACAGACATATGTCACACAAAATACTTAATAAATAACATTTACCACATGTCTACTTTACATCAGCACAATTTTGGAACCAAAATTTTTTTTTGTGACGGAGTTATAAGGGTTAAAAGTTGACCAGCAATTTCTCATTTTTACAACACCATTTTTTTTTAGGGACCACATCTCATTTGAAGTCATTTTGACGGGTCTATATGATAGAAAATACCCAAGTGTGACACCATTCTAAAAACTGCACCCCTCAAGGTACTCAAAACCACTTTCAAGAAGTTTATTAACCCTTCAGGTGTTTCACAGGAATTTTTGGAATGTTTAAATAAAAATGAACATTTAACTTTTTTTCACACAAAATTTATTTCAGCTCCAATTTGTTTTATTTTACCAAGGGTAACAGGAGAAAATAGACCCCAAAAGTTGTTGTACAATTTGTCCTGAGTACGCTGATACCCCATATGTGGGGGTAAACCACAGTTTGGGCGCATGGCAGAGCTTGGAAGCAAAGGAGCGCCATTTGACTTTTCAATGCAAAATTGACTGGAATTGAGATGGGACGCCATGTTGCATTTGGAGAGCCCCTGATGTGCCTAAACATTGAAACCCCTAACAAGTGACACCATTTTGGAAAGTAGACCCCCTAAGGAACTTATCTAGATGTGTGGTGAGCACTTTGACCCACCAAGTGCTTCACAGAAGTTTATAATGCAGAGCCGTAAAAATAAAAAATCATATTTTTTCACAAAAATGATCTTTTCACCCCCAATTTTTTATTTTCCCAAGGGTAAGAGAAGAAATTGGACCCCAAAAATTGTTGTGCAATTTGTCCTGAGTACGCTGATACCCCATATGTGGGTGTAAACCATTGTTTGGGCGCAGGGCAGAGCTCGGAAGGGAAGGAGCGCCATTTGACTTTTCAATGCAAAATTGACTGGAATTGAGATGGGCCGCCATGTTGCATTTAGAGAGCCCTTGATGTGCCTAAACATTGAAACCCCTAACAAGTGACACCATTTTGGAAAGTAGACCCCCTAAGGAACTTATCTAGATGTGTGGTGAGCACTTTGACCCACCAAGTGCTTCACAGAAGTTTATAATGCAGAGCCGTAAAAATAAAAAATCATATTTTTTCACAAAAATGATCTTTTCACCCCCAATTTTTTATTTTCCCAAGGGTAAGAGAAGAAATTGGACCCCAAAAATTGTTGTGCAATTTGTCCTGAGTACACTGATACCCCATATGTGGGTGTAAACCATTGTTTGGGCGCAGGGCAGAGCTCAGAAGGGAAGGAGCGCCATTTGACTTTTCAATGCAAAATTGACTGGAATTAAGATGGGATGCCATGTTGCGTTTGGAGAGCCCCTGATGTGCCTAAACATTAAACCCCCCCACAAGTGACACCATTTTGGAAAGTAGACCCCCTAAGGAACTTATCTAGATGTGTTTTGAGAGCTTTGAACCCCCAAGTGTTTCACTACAGTTTATAACGCAGAGCCGTGAAAATAAAAATTATTTTTTTTTTCACAAAAATGATTTTTTAGCCCCCAGTTTTGTATTTTCACAAGGGTATCAGGATAAATTGGACCTCAAAAGTTGTTGTCCAATTTGTCTGGAGTACGCTGATACCCCATTTGTGGGGGGGGACCACTGTTTGGGCGCATGACAAAGCTCGGAAGGGAAGGAGCGCCATTTGGAATGCAGACTTAAATGGATTGGTCTGCAGGCGTCACGTTGCATTTGCAGAGCCCCTGATGTACCCAAACAGTACAAACCCCCCACAAGTGACCCCATATTGGAAACTAGACCCCCCAAGGAACTTATCTAGATGTGTTGTGAGAACTTTGAACCCCCAAGTGTTTCACTACAGTTTATAACGCAGAGCCGTGAAAATAATTTTTTTTTTTTTTTCACAAAAATGAAATTTAGCCCCCAGTTTTGTATTTTCACAAGGGTATCAGGATAAATTGGACCCTAAAAGTTGTTGTCCAATTTGTCCTGAGTACGCTGATACCCCCTATGTGGGGGGGAACCACTGTTTGGGCGCATGACAGAGCTCGGAAGGGAAGGAGCGCCATTTGGAATGCAGACTTAAATGGATTGGTCTGCAGGCGTCACGTTGCATTTGCAGAGCCCCTGATGTACCCAAACAGTACAAACCCCCCACAAGTGACCCCATATTGGAAACTAGACCCCCCAAGGAACTTATCTAGATGTGTTGTGAGAACTTTGAACCCCCAAGTGTTTCACTACAGTTTATAACGCAGAGCCGTGAAAATAATTTTTTTTTTTTTTCACAAAAATGAAATTTAGCCCCCAGTTTTGTATTTTCACAAGGGTATCAGGATAAATTGGACCCTAAAAGTTGTTGTCCAATTTGTCCTGAGTACGCTGATACCCCCTATGTGGGGGGGAACCACTGTTTGGGCGCATGACAGAGCTCGGAAGGGAAGGAGCGCCATTTGGAATGCAGACTTAAATGGATTGGTCTGCAGGCGTCACGTTGCATTTGCAGAGCCCCTGATGTACCCAAACAGTATAAACCCCCCACAAGTGACCCCATATTGGAAACTAGACCCCCCAAGGAACTTATCTAGATGTGTTGTGAGAACTTTGAACCCCCAAGTGTTTCACTACAGTTTATAACGTAGAGCCGTGAAAATAAAAATTATTTTTTTTTTTTCACAAAAATGATTTTTTAGCCCCCAGTTTTGTATTTTCACAAGGGTATCAGGATAAATTGGACCCTAAACGTTGTTGTCCAATTTGTCCTGAGTACGCTGATACCCCCTATGTGGGGGGGAACCACTGTTTGGGCGCATGACAGAGCTCGGAAGGGAAGGAGCGCCATTTGGAATGCAGACTTAAATGGATTGGTCTGCAGGCGTCACGTTGCATTTGCAGAGCCCCTGATGTACCCAAATAGTACAAACCCCCCACAAGTGACCCCATATTGGAAACTAGACCTCCCAAGGAACTTATCTAGATGTGTTGTGAGAACTTTGAACCCCCAAGTGTTTCACTACAGTTTACAACGCAGAGCCGTGAAAATAAAACATATTTTTTTTCCCACAAAAATGATTTTTAGCCCCCCAAATTTTTATTTTCCCAAGGATAACAAGAGAACTTGGACCCCAGAAGTTGTTGTTCAATTTGTCCCTAGTACGCTGATACCCCATATGTTGGGGTAAACCCCTTTTTGGACGCACGGGAGAGCTCGGAAGGGAAGGAGCACTGTTTTACTTTTTCAACGCAGAATTGGCTGGAATTGAGATTGGACGCCATGTCGCGTTTGGAGAGCCCCTGATGTGCCTGAACAGTGGAATCTCCCCAATTCTACCTGAAACCCTACCCCTAACCTCACCCCTAACCGTTTACTGAACATTTTCTGACAGTCATAAGTGCCACGTATATAAGTGCCACGTATATAAGTGCCACGTATTTAAGAGCCACGTATTTAAGAGCCACGTATTTAAGTGCCACGTATTTAAGTGCCACGTATTTAAGTGCCACGTATTTAAGTGCCACGATATTTCAGTGCCACGATATTTCAGTGCCACGTATTTCAGTGCCACGTATTTCAGGCACTGAAAAATACGTGGCAGGTAAATACTTCAGTGCCACGATATTTCAGTGCCACGATATTTCAGTGCCACGTATTTCAGTGCCACGTATTTCAGGCACTGAAAAATACGTGGCACGTAAATACGTGGCACTGAAATACGTGGCACTGAAATACGTGGCACTGAAATACGTGGCACTTAAATACGTGGCACTTAAATACGTGGCCACTGAAATATCGTGGCACTTATATACGTATATACGTATATAAACGTATATTTCAGTGCCACGTATTTCAGTGCCACGTATTTCAGGTTAGGGGTAGGGTTAGGGGTAGGGTTAGGGTTTTTTGTTTTTTTCTTGTTTTCTTGTGTTTTTCTATAAAAACGCATGCGTTTTACCGCGTTTACATGCATTTTTTCACACATGTGGTTTTTTTAAAAAACGCATGCAGATAAAAACGCAAGTGTGAAACCAGACTAAAAGACGCTTTTTATAGCAAAAAAGTTTTTGCGTCTCCACATTTTGAGACCTATAATTTTTCCACATTTTGGTCCACAGAGTCATGTGAGGTTTTTTTTTTTTTTGCGGGACGAGTTGACGTTTTTATTGGTAACATTTTCGGACACGTGACCATTTTTTATCACTTTTTATTCCGATTTTTGTGAGGCAGAATAACCAAAAACCAGCTATTCATGAATTTCTTTTGGGAGAGGCGTTTATACCGTTCTGCGCTTGGTAAAATTGATAAAGCAGTTTTATTCGTCGGGTCAGTACGATTACAGCGATACCTCATTTATATCATTTTTTTATGTTTTGACGCTTTTATACGATAAAAACTATTTTATAGAAAAAATAATTATTTTGGCATCGCTTTATTCTGAGGACTATAACTTTTTTATTTTTTTGCTGATGATGCTGTATGGCGGCTCGTTTTTTGCGGGACAAGATGACGTTTTCAGCGGTAACATGGTTATTTATATCCGCCTTTTTGATCGCGTGTTATTCCACTTTTTGTTCGGCGGTATGGTAATAAAGCGTTGTTTTTTGCCTCGTTTTTTTTTTTTCTTACGGTGTTTACTGAAGGGGTTAACTAGTGGGCCAGTTTTATAGGTTGGGTCGTTACGGACGCGGCGATACTAAATATGTGTACTTTTATTGTTTTTGTTTGTTTTTTTTAGATAAAGAAATGTATTTATGGGAATAATATTTTTTTTTTATTATTATTTATTTAGGAATTTTTTTTATTTTTTTTTACACATGTGGAATTTTTTTTTTTTACTTTTTTACTTTGTCCCAGGGGGGGACATCACAGATCGCAGATCTGATAGTGTGCACAGCACTCTATCAGATCCGCGATCATACTTTCATCGGAGCAGGCTGCAGCTTTCATCTGCAGCCTGCTCCGACCCGGAAGTGCTCCCTGCAGGACCCGGATACAGCCCCTCGGCCATTTTGGATCCGGGGCCTGCAGGGAGAAGACGTTCGGTACGAGGTGAGTACATCACCTTGTACCGATCGTCTCAGGGAAGCCCGCAGGGAGCCCCCTCCCTGCGCGATGCTTCCCTGTACCGCCGGTACACCGCGATCATGTTTGATCGCGGTGTGCCGGGGGTTAATGTGCCGGGGGCGGTCCGTGACCGCTCCTGGCACATAGTGCCGGATGTCAGCTGCGATATGCAGCCGACAGCCGGCCGCGATCGGCCGCGCTCCCCCCGTGAGCGCGGCCGATCGCGTATGACGTACTATCCCGTCGGCGGTCATGGGGGCCCACCCCACCTCGACGGGATAGTACGTCAAATGTCGGGAAGGGGTTAAATAAGTACAGAAAATGAAATACATTCTGTAAAAAGCAAATCAAGGCAGCAAAGATTGAGACAGAGAGACTCATTGCCAGAGAGAGCAAAAATAATCCCAAAATATTCTTTAACTATATAAATAGTAAGAAACTAAAAAATGACAGTGTTGGCCCCCCTTAAAAATAGTCTGGGTGAAATGGTGGATGAGGATGAGGAAAAAGCCAATATGCTAAATGACTTTTTTTCATCAGTATTTACAAAAGAAAATCCCATGGCAGACAAAATGACTAGTGATAAAAATTCCCCATTAAATGTCACCTGCTTAACCCAGCAGGAAGTACAGCGGCGTCTAAAAATAACTAAAATTGACAAATCTCCGGGCCCGGATGGGATACACCCCCGAGTACTGCAGGAACTAAGTACAGTCATTGATAGACCATTATTTTTAATCTTTAAAGACTCCATAATAACAGGGTCTGTACCACAGGACTGGCGTATAGCAAATGTGGTGCCAATATTCAAAAAAGGGGCAAAAACTGAACTCGGTAATTATAGGCCAGTAAGTTTAACCTCTACTGTGGGTAAAATCCTGGAGGGCATTCTAAGGGATGCTATGCTGGAGTATCTGAAGAGGAATAACCTCATGACCCAGTATCAGCACGGGTTTACTAGGGACCGTTCATGTCAGACTAATTTGATCAGCTTCTATGAAGAGGTAAGTTCAGGACTGGACCAAGGGAACCCAGTGGACGTAGTATATATGGACTTTTCCAAAGCTTTTGATACGGTGCCACACAAAAGGTTGTTACATAAAATGAGAGTAATGGGGATAGGGGAAAATATGTGTAAGTGGGTTGAGAGCTGGCTCAGGGATAGGAAACAAAGGGTGGTTATTAATGGAGCACACTCGGACTGGGTCGCGGTTAGCAGTGGGGTACCACAGGGGTCAGTATTGGGCCCTCTTCTTTTTAACATATTTATTAATGACCTTGTAGGGGGCATTCAGAGTAGAATTTCAATATTTGCAGATGACACTAAACTCTGCAGGGTAATCAATACAGGGGAGGACAATTTTATATTACAGGATGATTTATGTAAACTAGAAGCTTGGGCTGATAAATGGCAAATGAGCTTTAATGGGGATAAATGTAAGGTCATGCACTTGGGTAGAAGTAATAAGATGTATAACTATGTGCTTAATTCTAAAACTCTGGGCAAAACCGTCAATGAAAAAGACCTGGGTGTATGGGTGGATGACAAACTCATATTCAGTGGCCAGTGTCAGGCAGCTGCTACAAAGGCAAATAAAATAATGGGATGTATTAAAAGAGGCATAGATGCTCATGAGGAGAACATAATTTTACCTCTATACAAGTCACTAGTTCGACCACACTTAGAATACTGTGCACAGTTCTGGTCTCCGGTGTATAAGAAAGACATAGCTGAACTGGAGCGGGTGCAGAGAAGAGCGACCAAGGTTATTAGAGGACTGAGGGGTCTGCAATACCAAGATAGGTTATTACACTTGGGGCTATTTAGTTTGGAAAAACGAAGACTAAGGGGTGATCTTATGTTAATGTATAAATATATGAGGGGACAGTACAAAGACCTTTCTGATGATCTTTTTAATCATAGACCTGAGACAGGGACAAGGGGGCATCCTCTACGTCTGGAGGAAAGAAGGTTTAAGCATAATAACAGACGCGGATTCTTTACTGTAAGAGCAGTGAGACTATGGAACTCTCTGCCGTATGATGTTGTAATGAGTGATTCATTAATTAAATTTAAGAGGGGACTGGATACCTTTCTGGAAAAGTATAATGTTACAGGGTATATACACTAGATTCCTTGATAAGGCGTTGATCCAGGGAACTAGTCTGATTGCCGTATGTGGAGTCGGGAAGGAATTTTTTTCCCCATGGTGGAGTTACTCTTTGCCACATGGGGTTTTTTTGCCTTCCCCTGGATCAACATGTTAGGGCATGTTAGGTTAGGCTATGGGTTGAACTAGATGGACTTACAGTCTTCTTTCAACCTTAATAACTATGTAACTATGTAACTATGTAACATAATGGCAAATAATTTAAATACAGATCAAAGAAAATGGATTTTAAAAGAGTATTGGAAATCTCAAAATTCTGAAACAGTTAGAGCAAATTGGGTTGAAACATTTGGTACTCTAGCCCCAAAGAGACAAACCATTAACCGCATTCGTGACAATTTCGATGCCACTGGCTCAATCCTTAATGCTCCAAAAACTGGTTGACCCAAAACAGGCTGTACAGAAAATAATAAACAACTTGTTGCTGAAACATTTGCTCAGTCCAAAAAAGTCCACCAGAAGAGTGTCTTTAGAATTGGGAATTTCACGAGCTTCCATCATGCGAATCCTGAAATCTATTGGGTGGAATATTTCCTAATAAATGGATTGGCCGAAGAGGCCCAGTTGATTTGCTGGCACGATCACCAGACTTGACCCCAATGGATTTTTTTTTTTGGGGAGTACTCAAGGACAAAGGTTATAGTCGAAAACCAAAAGGTGTCAGTGATTTGAAAAATTACATAAGAGATGCATTTCAAGAAATTAATACCCAAAGAGACTTGTGCAAAAATGTTTGACGAAGCATAAGGGTACCGTCACACAGTGGCATTTTTATCGCTACGACGGCACGATTCGTGACGTTCTAGCGATATCGTTACGATCTCGCAGTGTCTGACACGCTACTGCGATCAGGCACCCAGCTGAGAATCGTACGTCGTAGCAGATCGTTTGAAACTTTCTTTCGTCGCTGGATCTCCCGCTGTCATCGCTGGATCGTTGTGTGTGACAGCGATCCAGCGATGCGTTCGCTGGTAACCAGGGTAAACATCGGGTAACTAAGCGCAGGGCCGCGCTTAGTAACCCGATGTTTACCGTGGTTACCAGCGTAAAAGTAAAAAAAAACAAACCGTACATGCTCACCATCTGATGTCCATCAGGTCCCTTGCCGTCCGCTTCCCGCTCTGACTGTCTGCCGGCCGGAAAGTGAGAGCAGATCACAGTGGTGACGTCACTGCTGCGCTCTGCTCTCACTGTACGGCCGGATCTCAGTCAGAGCAGGAAGCGGACGGCAAGGGACCTGACGGACATCAGATGGTGAGCATGTACGGTTTTTTTTTTTTTACTTTTACGCTGGTAACCACGGTAAACATCGGGTTACTAAGCGCGGCCCTGCGCTTAGTAACCCGATGTTTACCCTGGTTACCCAGGGACTTCGGCATCGCTCCAGCGCCGTGATTGCAACGTGTGACCGCAGTCTACGATGCTGGAGTGATAATCATACGACGCTGCGACGTCACGAATCGTGCCGTCGTAGCGATGTAAATGGTACTGTGTGACGGTACCCTAAGAGGCAGACTTCAAAGCTATGCAAATTGTGATGGCAAACAGTTTGAGCACCTGCAGAATAAAATTTAATTGGCACCTGTCCACACTGCCAAAAGTACCAAACCTGGTTTAAAAACAACAGTATCACTGTGCTTGATTGGCCAGCAAACTCGCCTGACCTTAACCCCATAGAGAATCTATGGAGTATTGTCAAGAGGAAGATAAGAGACACCAGACCCAACAATGCAGACGAGCTGAAGGCTGCCATCAAAGCAACCTGGGCTTCCATAACACCTCAGCAGTGCCACAGGCTGATCGCCTCCAGGCCACGCATGCAGTAATTGATGCAAAAGGAGCCCCGACCAAGTATTGAGTGCATTTATTGAACATACATTTCAAATGCTGAAATCATTTTTTCAAGCTGATGTTATAAAGTATTCTAATGTATTGAGATAATGACTTTTGGGTTTTCATTGACTGTAAGCCATAATCATTAACATTAACAGAAATAAACACTTGAAATACATCACTCTATTTGTAATGACTATCTAATATACTAGGTTCTGTTTTTCTATTGACAAACTGAAATAAATTAACTTTTTGATGATATTCTAATTTTGTGAGATGCACCTGTATATACAGAATATATATGTATATATATATATATATATATATATATATATATATATATATATATATATATATATATATATATATATAATGTAATTTTAAAAATATGGTTTGTGAAAAAAGCAATAAAAAACACAACACATATCTTGTATTGCCATGTTCGTGATGCCCCGTGCTATAAACTTATATTATTACTTATCCTGCAAGGTGAATGCCAAAAAACTAAGTTAAGAACTATGCTGGAATTGTTGCTTATGTTCATCTTGCCTCACAAACTATGAAATAAAAAGTGATCAAAAAATGCATATGTATACCAAACTGGTATCCACAAAAAGTACAACTCAAGCAACCAAGCTCTCATATAGCTCTGTGCTCAGAAAAATGAAAAAGTTATTGATCTTATATATGACAATAAAGATTTTTTAAGTGATGTTGAATATATACATTGTATACAGTTAGGTCCATATATATTTGGACAAAGACAACATTTTTCTACTTTTGGTAATAGGCATTACCACAATGAATTTTAAACAAAACAATTCAGATGCAGTTGAAGTTCAGACTTTCAGCTTTCATTTGAGGGTATCCACATTAAAATTGGATGAAGGGTTTAGGAGTTTCAGCTCCTTAACCTGTGCCACCCTGTTTTTAAAGGGACCAAAAGTAATTGGACAATTGACTCCAAGGCTATTTCATGGACAGGTGTGGGCAATCCCTTCAATATGTAATTCTCAATTAAGCATATAAAAGGCCTGGAGTTGATTTGAGGTGTGGTGCTTGCATTTGAAAGGTTTTGCTGTTAAGTAAACATGTGGTCAAAGGAGCTCTCCATGCAGGTGAAACAAGCCATCCTTAAGCTGCGAAAACAGAAAAAAACCATCCGGGAAATTGCTACATTATTAGGAGTGGCAAAATCTACAGTTTGGTACATCCTGAGAAAGAAAGCACTGGTGAACTCATCAATGCAAAAAGACCTGGGCACCCACAGAAGACAACAGTGGTGGATGATCGCAGAATAATCTCCATGGTGAAGAGAAACCCCTTCACAACAGCCAACCAAGTGAACAACACTCTCCAGGAGGTCGGCGTATCAACATCCAAATCTACCATAAAGAGAAGACTGCATGAAAGTAAATGTAGAGGGTTCACTGCATGGTGCAAGCCACTCATAAGAATCAAGAATAAAAAGGCTAGACTGGACTTTGCTAAAAAACATCTAAAAAAGCCAGCACAGTTCTGGAAGAACATTTTTTGGACAGATGAAACCAAGATCAACATCTACCAGAATGATGGAAAGAGAAAAGTATGGCGCAGGCTTGGTACAGCTCATGATCCAAAGCATACCACATCATCTGTAAAACACTGCAGAGGCAATGTGATGGCTTGGGCATGCATGGCTGCCAGTGGCACTGGGTCACTAGTGTTTATTGATGATGTGACACAGGACAGAAGCAGCCAAATGAATTCTGAGGTATTCAGAGCCATACTGTGTGCTCAGATCCAGCCAAATGCAGCAAAACTGATTGGTCGTCGTTTCATACTACAGATTGACACTGACCCAAAACATAAAGCTAAAGCAACCCAGGAGTTTATTAAAGCAAAGAAGTGGAATATTCTTGAATGGCCAAGTCAGTCACCTGATCTCAACCCAATTGAGCATGCATTTCACTTGTTAAAGACTAAACTTCAGACAGAAAGGCCCACAAACAAACAGCAACTGAAAACCACCGCACTGAAGGCCTGGCAGAGCATCATAAAGGAGGAAACACAGCGTCTGGTGATGTTCATGAGTTCAAGTCTTCAGGCAGTCATTGCCAACAAAGGGTTTTCAACCAAGCACTAAAAATGAACATTTCATTAAAAATTATTGAATCTGTCCAATTACTTTTGGTCCCTTTAAAAACAGGGTGGCACCTGTTAAGGAGTTGAAACTCCTAAACCCTTCATCCAATTTTAATGTGGATACCCTCAAATGAAAGCTGAAAGTCTGAACTTCAACTGCATCTGAATTGTTTTGTTTAAAATTCATTGTGGTAATGTATATAACCAAAATAAGAAAAATGTTGTCTGTCCAAATATATATGGACCTAACTGTATATTGGTGACCAAAGTAATTGTATTGACACACAATATAAAGTTAACATAATAACCAGTAAATTCTACAAGAAGATAAAAACATTTGTGTCTATCAAGATATGGTGACCAAAGGGGTTTTTCAGTAAGTCATTTTTTCACAAAAATAGCAATATAAAAATATATATACAGTATGTAAAAAAAGTGAGTACACTCCTCACATTTATATTTTATGATATCTTTTCATGGGATAACACTGAAGATATGACACTTTGATACAATGTAAAGTAGTCAGTGTACAGTTTCTATAACAGTGTAAATTTGGTGTCCCCTTTAAATAATTCAACACACAGCGATTAGACTATGTTCACATGTTTTTTTTTTTTGCTGCAGATTTTTATGCACATTTTAAGCTGAATTTTACAGTACCAGCAATTTCAGAAATCTCATGCACACACATTGGTTTTATTTTCCTGACTGATTTTGGAAAACTGCTGCGTTTTTTTTAAACTGCAGCATTTCACTGCTTTCAGCGTTTTTTTCTGAGTATTTTTTTACCCATATTTTTGCAAATTTTGTGCAAAAAAATTATTTATTAAAAAAACCCCCACATTTTCTATACTCCCCATATTTTGATATAAACAATTTTTTTTATCTTCCTGTAGAATTCACTGTGATGTATTTATTGTAAAAGATAATAAAACCTAATTAAACTATATAAATTTGGTTTTGCCAAATTCATACTGACCCACAAAATTAAGTTAATACGTTATTTGTGCAGCACAGTATAAAACATAAAGCGTAGAAAAAAAACTGTGGAAGAATTGTTGTT
Source organism: Ranitomeya variabilis (assembly GCF_051348905.1). NCBI lineage: Eukaryota > Metazoa > Chordata > Amphibia > Anura > Dendrobatidae > Ranitomeya > Ranitomeya variabilis. Next base: position 445,433,382 of record NC_135235.1, on the reverse strand, counting down.
TTATATTAATCTATATAAAGACTTAAACTTTGCTAATCCCTTACGACATCTGCTGTACATGTATAGGGCAAAGTGGGAATGGTTGTATGGAGCGGGTTCATGGTCCTATAGGCTGAGCCCACCCCATAACCATCAGATAATGGCTGTCATAGACAGGACCTGCCTCTTTGACATACTGTAATAGCTGTGGGTGGAGCACAGCTCCACCTACAACAGTTAACCTGTGAAATGACACTGTCAATCTCTTAACAGCACGCCAGCAAGGGGGCACGCCATTCTATGTCCTATTCAGTGGCATACCACCAATGGTGGCAGGTCACGTGGCTGCTAGGGGTCCCAGTGCCGACACCAGTCACCCCCCCTTCCCCACCAGTATTAGCAAGTTCAACTGTATCGGCATCCTGGATGCCAATTGTCAGCCTGCTGCTATGCAGGTAGAAGCAGCTCCACTAGATGGCAATAGAGTGGAGGGAGGACTGCACACAGAAAGAGCAGACCTGTAGCACAGCAGCAAGGCCACCACCAGGTGGCAGCGCAATAGTAAAACAAGCTGGGTCGATATTAGTCTGTAGCGCAATACAAAAGAAATAAACAAGCACAGAGTCAGAAACAAGGCAAATGGGTCAATACCGGTCAGGAGCAAATATGCCAAAGACAGGAATCAAAACAGCAGGTCAGAGTGCAAGCCAAGTCAAGTACCAGGGAGTCCAAACACAAAAGGGGAACACAGAGTCGGAACGGGAAGAGGGGAATAAACAGACATGGGTACAGTAAGCAAAAGCAGCAGGACGAATCAGGGTTTGCAGAGTCAGCTACACACCCCGTAGGCAGAAACTATAACTGACACCGCCTGCAGGATGTATTGGAGAGAGATAGCCGACCTGATGCCAGAACAAGGCATGGAAAGTTAACCCTTGACATGATCAGACCAGGAAAGAGACAGAATACAAAACCTGGTCTGGATCATGACACCAATACAGTTAAAAGCAATGACGAAAGAGTGAGCATCAGCAGATGCTTCATCATCTATCATTATTACTCGGGGTCTGAGTGCAGCAGGCAAGATAATGTGACTACATGGCGCCCTCTACCCTGAGATGTGCAGGCGCTTCAGAACACTTGTTGCAGAGACTGGAGCAGCGGGAATAAGGAGGAGAGTTGAGTATTGTATTGTATTTTTTTAATCATTGTGGTGGCCATAATCCTGTATAGAGCACTATGGGGAGTGCATTATACTGTATGGAGGACTATCATGATTCCCAATGGCAGGGAAACATCAAAACACAAAGATAACGGACGAGCTCTGGGTGATGGAATCTCGAGCTGACCGTGAGCTAAATCTACCACACAACTAATAGTAGCCAGGGAGCATACCTGATTAACCCTAGATGCCACGCGCCAGCCGGAGGACTAACTACCCCTGGTAGAGGAAGGAACAGACCTGGCTTACCTCTAGGGAAATACCCCAAAAGATGATAGCAGCCCCCCACATGTAATGACGGTGAGTTTAGAGGAAAAGACATACACAGTATGAAGGTAGATTTAGCAAAGAGAGGTCCACTTACTAGATAGCAGAAGGATACAAAAGAGGACTTCACGGTCAACTGAAAACCCTATCAAAAAACCATCCTGAAATTACTTTCACCCCCGGAGCTTTTTCCGTTTTTCCGTTTTCGTTTTTCGCTCCCCTCCTTCCCAGAGCCATAACTTTTTTATTTTTCCGTCAATTTGGCCATGTGAGGGCTTATTTTTTGCGGGACGAGTTGTACTTTTGAATGACATCATTGGTTTTACCATGTCGTGTACTAGAAAACGGGAAAAAAATTCCAAGTGCAGTGAAATTGCAAAAAAAGTGCAATCCCACACTTGTTTTTTGCTTGCCTATTTTGCTAGGTTCACTAAATGCTAAAACTGACCTGCCATTATGATTCTCCAGGTCAGTACGAGTTCATAGACACCTAACATGACTAGGTTATTTTTCACCTAAGTGGTGAAAAAAAATTCCAAACTTTGCAAAAAACAAAACAAAACAAAATTGCGCCATATTCCGATACTCGTAGCGTCTCCATTTTTCGTGATCTGGGGTCAGGTGAGGGCTTATTTTTTGCGTGCCGAGCTGGCATTTTTAATGATAGCATATTGGTGCAGATACGTTCTTTTGATCGCCCGTTATTGCATTTTAATGCAATGTCGTGGCGACCAAAAAAACGTAAATCTGGCGTTTCGATTTTTTTTCTCATTACGCCGTTTAGCGATCAGGTTAATGCTTTTTTTTTATTGATAGATCGGGCGATTCTGAACGCGGCGATACCAAATATGTGTAGGTTGGGTTTTTTTTTATTGATTTATTTTGATTGGGGCGAAAGGGGGGTGATTTAAACTTTTATATTTTTTTTATTTTTTTCACATTTTTAAAAACTTTTTTTTTTTACTTTTGCCATGCTTCTATAGCCTCCATGGGAGGCTAGAAGCAGGCACAGCCCGATCGGCTCTGCTACATAACAGCGATCATCAGATCGCTGTTATGTAGCTAAAATGCAGGTGTGCTGTGAGCGCCGACCACAGGGGGCGCTCACAGCCACCGGCAATCAGTAACCATAGAGGTCTCAAGGACCTCTATGGTTACAATGGATTAGCATCGCCGACCCCCGATCATGTGACAGGGGTCGGCGATGCGCTCATATCCGGCCGCACGGCCGGATGCGGTAGTTAAATGCCGCTGTCTGCGTTTGACAGCGGCATTTAACTAGTTAATAGCGGCGGGTGATCGCGATTTCACCCGCCGCTATTGCGCGCACATGTCAGCTGTAAAAAACAGCTGACATGTCGCGACTTTGATGTGCGCTCACCGCCGGAGCGCACATCAAAGCGGGGGTCCCGACATGTGACGTACTATTCCGTCACATGTCGGGAAGGCTGTGTCAACTCATGACACAGGAGTGGCAATTTCAGCTCACAAGAGCTTCCAGCTACAGAGAATAACAAAACTGCAAACTGGACAAAAGATACAAAACAAAAGGACAAAGTCCACTTAGCTGATCAGCAGACTAGTAGCAGGAACATGCAATCGAAGGCTCTGGTTACAATGATGACCGGCAAGGAAATGACTGGAGAGCAAGGCTAAATAGGAAACTCCCAAACACTGATGGGAGCAGGTGAACTGAGACAGCAAAGACACACAAGTCACCAGTACCACCAGCAACCACCAGGGGAGCCCAAAAGCGGATTCACAACAGTACCCCCCCCTTAAGGAGGGGGCACCGAACCCTCACGAGAACCACCAGGACGATCTGGATGAGCCCTATGAAAGGCACGAACCAAATCCGAGGCATGAACATCAGAGGCAGTTACCCAAGAATTATCTTCTTGACCATAGCCCTTCCATTTAACCAGATACTGAAGTCTCCGTCTGGAAATACGGGAGTCCAGGATCTTCTCCACAACGTACTCCAATTCACCCCCTACCAGCACAGGAGCAGGAGGTTCAGTAGAAGGAACCACCGGTACCTCATACCTCCGCAACAACGACCGATGGAATACATTATGGATAGCGAAAGATGCCGGGAGGTCCAAACGAAAGGACACAGGGTTAAGAATCTCCAAAATCCTATAAGGACCGATGAACCGGGGCTTAAACTTAGGAGAAGAAACCCTCATAGGGACAAAACGGGAAGACAACCACACCAAGTCCCCAACACGAAGGCGAGGACCAACACGACGCCGGCGGTTAGCAAACTGCTGAGTCCTCTCCTGGGACAACTTCAAATTGTCCACCACTTGTCCCCAAATCCGATGCAACCGATCCACCACAGCATCAACTCCCGGACAATCCGAAGATTCCACCTGACCAGATGAAAAACGAGGGTGAAACCCTGAATTGCAAAAGAAAGGGGAAACCAAAGTGGCAGAACTAGCCCGATTATTAAGAGCAAACTCTGCCAACGGCAAAAAGGCAACCCAGTCATCCTGATCCGCAGACACAAAACACCTCAAATAAGTCTCCAAAGTTTGATTAGCTCGCTCCGTCTGGCCATTAGTCTGAGGATGGAATGCAGACGAAAAAGACAAATCAATTCCCAACCTGGAACAGAATGTCCGCCAAAATCTAGACACAAACTGGGTTCCCCTGTTAGAAACGATGTTTTCCGGAATCCCATGCAGGCGAACCACATTTTGAAAAAACAGAGGGACCAATTCAGATGAGGAAGGCAACTTAGGCAATGGCACCAAATGGACCATTTTAGAAAAACGGTCACACACCACCCAGATGACAGACATCTTCTGAGAAACAGGGAGATCAGAAATAAAGTCCATAGAGATGTGCGTCCAAGGCCTCTTCGGAATAGGCAAGGGCAACAATAACCCACTAGCCCTAGAACAACAAGGCTTGGCCCGAGCACAAACATCACAAGACTGCACAAAAACACGCACATCTCGAGACAGGGAAGGCCACCAGAAGGACCTAGCCACCAAATCTCTAGTACCAAAAATTCCAGGATGACCTGCCAGAGTAGAAGAATGAACTTCCGAGATGACTCTACTGGTCCAATCATCAGGAACAAACAGTCTACCAGGTGGACAACGATCAGGTCTATCTGCCTGAAATTCTTGCAAAGCACGTCGCAAGTCTGGGGAGACAGCAGACAAAACCACCCCATCCTTAAGGATACCAGCAGGTTCAGAATCCCCAGGAGAGTCAGGCTCAAAACTCCTAGAAAGAGCATCTGCCTTCACATTTTTAGAACCCGGTAAGTATGAGACCACAAAATTAAACCGAGAAAAAAACAACGACCAGCGTGCCTGTCTAGGATTCAGGCGCCTGGCAGACTCCAGATAAATCAGATTCTTGTGATCAGTCAAAACCACCACCTGATGTCTGGCACCCTCAAGCCAATGACGCCACTCCTCAAACGCCCACTTCATGGCCAAAAGCTCCCGATTACCAACATCATAGTTTCGCTCGGCGGCCGAAAATTTACGAGAAAAGAACGCACAAGGTCTCATCACTGAGCAATCGGAACTTTTCTGCGACAAAACCGCCCCTGCTCCGATCTCGGAAGCATCGACCTCAACCTGAAAGGGAAGAGAAACATCAGGCTGGCGCAACACAGGAGCAGACGAAAAGCAGCGCTTAAGCTCCCGAAAGGCCTCCACAGCAGCAGGGGACCAATCGGCAACATCAGCACCCTTTCTAGTCAAATCAGTCAAAGGTTTAGCAACGCCAGAAAACCCAGTTATAAATCGACGATAGAAATTAGCAAAGCCCAAGAATTTCTGAAGACTCTTAAGAGAAGTAGGCTGCGTCCAGTCACAAATAGCCCGAACCTTAACAGGGTCCATCTCAACAGAAGAAGGGGAAAAAATGTACCCCAAAAAAGAAATCTTTTGAACCCCAAAAACACACTTTGAACCCTTTACACACAAAGAACTAGTCCGCAAAACCTGAAAAACCCTCCTGACCTGTTGAACATGAGACTCCCAGTCATCAGAAAAAATCAAAATATCGTCCAAATACACAATCATAAATTTATCCAAATATTCACGGAAAATATCATGCATAAAGGACTGAAAGACCGAAGGTGCATTTGAAAGGCCGAAAGGCATTACTAAATACTCAAAATGGCCCTCAGGCGTATTAAATGCGGTTTTCCACTCATCCCCCTGCTTAATTCGCACCAAATTATACGCCCCACGAAGATCAATCTTAGAGAACCACTTAGCCCCTCTTATGCGAGCAAACAAATCAGTCAACAAAGGCAACGGATACTGATATTTGACTGTAATTTTATTCAGGAGTCGATAATCAATACAAGGCCTCAGAGAGCCATCCTTCTTAGACACAAAGAAAAAACCAGCTCCTAAAGGAGATGAAGAAGGACGAATATGTCCCTTTTCCAGGGACTCCTTAATATACTCTCGCATAGCAGCATGTTCAAGCACAGATAAATTAAACAAACGACCCTTTGGAAATTTACTGCCAGGAATCAGATCTATGGCGCAATCACAATCTCTGTGGGGAGGGAGAGAACCAATCTTAGGCTCTTCAAAAACATCACGATAATCAGACAAAAATGCTGGAATCTCAGAGGGAGTAGATGACGAAATGGAAACCAAAGGTACATCCCCATGAGCCCCCCGACATCCCCAGCTTATCACAGACATTGTTTTCCAGTCAAGGACTGGGTTATGAGATTGTAACCATGGTAATCCAAGCACTAAAACATCATGTAAATTGTACAACACAAGGAAGCGAATCACCTCCTGATGGTCTGGAGTCATGCGCATAGTCACTTGCGTCCAGAATTGTGGTTTATTACTAGCCAAAGGGGTAGAATCAATACCCTTCAGAGGTATAGGGACTTCCAGTGGCTCTAAATCAAACCCACAGCGCCTGGCAAAGGACCAATCCATAAGACTCAGGGCGGCGCCAGAGTCCACATAGGCATCCACAGTAATAACTGATAATGAACAAATCAAGGTTACAGACAGAATAAATTTAGACTGTAAAGTGCAAATAGACTTGTCAGCCTTCTTTGTGCGTTTAGAGCATGCTGATATAACATGAGCAGAATCACCACAATAGAAACATAACCCATTTTTACGCCTGTAATTCTGCCGCTCGCTTCTGGACAGAGTTCTGTCACATTGCATATTCTCTGGCGACTTTTCAGAAGATACCGCCAAATGGTGCACAGGCTTGCGCTCCCGCAAACGCCGATCAATCTGAATAGCCATTGTCATGGACTCATTCAGACCTGTAGGCGCAGGGAACCCGACCATAACATCCTTAACGGCATCAGAGAGGCCCTCTCTGAAATTTGCCGCTAGGGTGCACTCATTCCACTGAGTAAGCACAGACCATTTACGAAATTTTTGGCAGTATATCTCAGCTTCATCTTGCCCTTGAGATAGGGCTATCAAAGCTTTTTCAGCTTGAATCTCCAAATTAGGTTCCTCATAAAGCAAGCCTAAAGCCAGAAAAAAGGCATCCACATTGAGCAACGCAGGATCCCCTGGTGTCAATGAAAATGCCCAGTTTTGAGGGTCACCTCGCAGCAAAGAAATCACAATCTTAACCTGCTGGACAGGATCTCCAGAGGAGTGAGGTCTGAGAGAAAGGAATAATTTACAATTATATTTGAAATTCAGAAACCGAGATCTACCTCCGGAAAACACCTCTGGTGTAGGAATCTTAGGTTCAGACATCGGAGTATGTATAACAAATTCTTGTAAATTTTGAACCTTAGTAGCAAGATTATTTAAACCTGCAGCCAAGCTCTGAGGATCCATCTTTAAACAGGTGAGATCAGAGCCATTCAAGGATTAGAAGGAGAGAAAGGCAAAGGCTGTAATTAGAGCTGAAATACAACTGATCCAACTATGGAGCAAACATAGGGAAAAAAAACTCTACAGACTTCTTTTTCTCTCCTTTCTTCTGCCAGTAACTTTAACACGGGCCGGTCATACTGTCATGATTCCCAATGGCAGGGAAACATCAAAACACAAAGATAACGGACGAGCTCTGGGTGATGGAATCTCGAGCTGACCGTGAGCTAAATCTACCACACAACTAATAGTAGCCAGGGAGCATACCTGATTAACCCTAGATGCCACGCGCCAGCCGGAGGACTAACTACCCCTGGTAGAGGAAGGAACAGACCTGGCTTACCTCTAGGGAAATACCCCAAAAGATGATAGCAGCCCCCCACATGTAATGACGGTGAGTTTAGAGGAAAAGACATACACAGTATGAAGGTAGATTTAGCAAAGAGAGGTCCACTTACTAGATAGCAGAAGGATACAAAAGAGGACTTCACGGTCAACTGAAAACCCTATCAAAAAACCATCCTGAAATTACTTTAAGACTCCTGTGTCAACTCATGACACAGGAGTGGCAATTTCAGCCCACAAGAGCTTCCAGCTACAGAGAATAACAAAACTGCAAACTGGACAAAAGATACAAAACAAAAGGACAAAGTCCACTTAGCTGATCAGCAGACTAGTAGCAGGAACATGCAACCGAAGGCTCTGGTTACAATGATGACCGGCAAGGAAATGACTGGAGAGCAAGGCTAAATAGGAAACTCCCAAACACTGATGGGAGCAGGTGAACTGAGACAGCAAAGACACACAAGTCACCAGTACCACCAGCAACCACCAGGGGAGCTCAAAAGCGGATTCACAACAGAGGACTATGGGTGCATTATACAGTATGGACTATGGAGGACTATGGGAAGCGCATTATACTGTATGAGGACTATGGGGAGTGCATTATATTATATGGAGGACTATGGGGGTGCATTATACTGTATGGAGGACTATGGGGAGTGCATTATATTATATGGAGGTCTATGGGGACTATATTATACTACAGGAGGACTATGGAATGCAGTATACTATATGGAGGATTATGGGGTGCAGTGTACAATATGGAGGACTATGGGGGGTACATTATACTATATAGTGGGTTATGGATGCTGTATACTATATGGAGGACTATATGGCCCATTATACTATATGGAAGGCTATGTGGGGGCAATTATATTTGGAGGGCTATGTAGGAGCCTTTATACTTTGTGGAGGGCTATGTGGGGGCCATTATACTGTGTGCAAGCAATTATACAGTGTGAAGGTTTGTGTGGGGTCCATCATACTGTGTGGAGGACCGTGTGGGGGCCATTATACAGTGTGAGGGCCATTACCCTGTATGTAGGCCAATTATATTACATGGAGGGCTGGCTGGGGTGTGACACGATACTTTGCTGGGTGAGTTGAGGTGGGGTACAGTAGGGTAATCATAGTGTGCATGTAGAGGGTACTGTGGGGGAATTTAATGTGTAGGTATCATACAGTGTTTGCAGGGAACTTTTGTTGGCATCCATCATACTTTATGAGTGCAATGAAAGGGGAATCTAGGGCTTCAGTAGGAGAAAAATTACTTTGGAAAGGCTGCAAAATTGTGAGCTATGCTTTTCTGTATCCCAGCAGTATATTATTATTATTTATTGGTTGGGGGAGGGGGGCAATTACAACCTCTGCTATTGGGCCCCATGAATTCTATTTACACTGCTGGCACTATTGGCATCCCCATGACACGATCATGGGGCGCCGATGGGTTGCTATGTCAGCTGGGGGTCGGCTGAAGACTTCCATGCCTATCACCAAAAAGTTCAGTTGAAACCCAGCCTGTGGCCAGGCTTCAAAGGAGAATGTGATTTTTACTATATTCAAAAATACTTTGGTATTGCTGTTTATTGTACAAGTGCTCAGACTACCGCAGGTTCAAGTCCTCTAAGGGTACTAATAAATACAATAAAAAGTAAAATAAATGGTTTCAAAAATATGAAAAAACCCCATAAAAGTTCAAATCAACCTCCTTTTCCCCACTGAAATTAAAGATGTAAAAAAACACATGTGGCATTGCCACATCCAGAAAAGTCTGATGTATCAAAATATAAAAATACTTAACCTGATCTGTAAACACTTCATACAGAAAAAAAAATAAAAACAACAAAATTGCATTTTTTTGCTGACCACAAAACCACAAAAAAGGAGTAAGAAGAGATCAAAATGGCATGTCTATCCCAAAATGGTATCAATAAAGCATTGTCTCGCCCGGCAAAAAACATCCTCTCAAACAGCTCAATCGACTGAAAAACTGAAAGTGTTACGGGTTTCAGAAAATGGCAACTCAATCCTTCAATTTTTTTTCACAAAGTTTCAATTTATTTTTTTACATAAAATAGTTTAAAAAAAATTTGACCAGTTTAGTATTGCCGTAATCGTACGGACAATCATGAAACCAGGTCATTTTTACCACACAATCTATGCCATAAAAATAATTTGCCAAAATCGTGTGTTTTTTGCAGTTTCACCACACTTAGAATTTTGTTCCCGTGTCCCAATACACTGTGTGATAAAATGAATTGTGTTATTGATAAGTACAACTTGTCCTGCAAACAAAAAGCCCCCATATGTCCATGTGGACAGAAAAACTAAAAAGTTATTGCCCTTGAAAGAAGGTGAGCAAATAGCGAAAAACACAAAAACGGAAACTGGCCATGTCGGTAAGGGGTTAATAAGTTATATGTACCTTATATGTGCCCCAAAATGATTCCACTAATAAACTCAACTTATCAACTACAACAAAATCCGTTACAGAACTACATTGCTGAAAAAATATAAAAATCATGGCTCCTGGAAATTGACAATAAAAAGTGGTAAAAAAAATGGTCAGTCATAGAGGTCAAAAGTAGATGTGGCACAACGGGACTAAGTAGTTAATCGGAGGGGGTGTGAGTCAACATTGCACTATAACTAATATTAGGGTGGTCGTGTTGCAACCGGCAAATTGCCACAACTTCAGCAGCGGTCGGGTCGTGGTATCTTGCGCTTTGTAACTCCACCATAATCAATTTAACCATGCTGCAGAGTCCCATCTCCATAGAGCAAATGTTGGCTTGTGTCATGGCTGAAATTGTTGTGTAGCCCCTGACTTAATTTTCCAGCGCAATACTAGACACTGTAAGGCACCGGTAGCGTCGTACGTAGTGAAGAGGCAGTGACCCACAAAGTTCCAACACAAAAGTCTCTTTAATGTGTTTCCTCACAGCATTAAAGTGCAATTCACACAAATGCATATAACTTCAGTGTATATTATCAATGTTCAGTTCACACCAGTTCATAGCAATACATATCATATGGCTTTAGATTTGCAGTCCCTAAACAGGCCAGACTTCCCTTGTCCAGTTACCCTGGGCGACAACACGCCATATTACAGTCTCCAAACACACAGCTTTACATGTCGCAGACACTACACATGCCAGCCCCCTCCGACTAGTTCCCGTGTGTGTCCTGCATCACTCTATCACAGTCTCTTTAAGGCTACGTTCACATTTGCGGCGTCGCCGCATGCGTCATGCGCCCCTATATTTAACATGGGGGCGCATGGACATGCGTCGCACTTGCGTTTTGCGCCGCATGCGTCGCTGCGGCGCCCGCGTCCGGGCGCAGAGGACGCAGCAAGTTGCATTTTTGCTGCGTCCAAAATCAATTAAAAAAATGACGCATGCGGCGCAAAACGCAGCGTTGTGCATGCGTTTTGCTGCGTTTTTGTTTGCGTTGTGCGCTGCGGCGCCGACGCTGCGGCGCACAACGCAAATGTGAACGTAGCCTTACTCACACAGCCCAGGATATCCTCCGGATAGCAGCCGGGCACCGTATCCACCTGTTTGCAATTGCACACAAACCTGTGGCCTTTAGCCACATGGAAAACCCGGACTGGAAATCCGTGACTCCCATGCATACCTATGGACTTCATCCGTTTGCATGCACAACCTGGGGAGAAGAAACAGTAACCCTTACCTGTGACATGAGTCACCGCCTCACACCCCTTATGGGGTTATTCGAATTTCAGCCAGTAAAGCTTATCTATATTGAGTAATGAAATGTCCAGCTACTGTGGATTTCTTTCTCAGATTTTAGTATCTCTGCTTGCAGTCATTGAATGGGACCCGTCATGTGGAGAACGTAAGTCCGCAAGGACAGGGTCCTCTCCCCTCTGTACCAGTCTGTCATTGTAAATTTGTTTACTGTAACGTTATCTATAACCCTGTACGTAACCCCTTTCTCATGTACAGCACCATGGAATTAATGGTGCTATATAAATAAATAATAATGTTTACAGCTGCGATTACACCCCAATGTTAGACTACAGAACCATACTGGCAGTCTGTTGGGAGACTGTAACCTTTTAATGACTGCCTGAATCTGGCCAAGGGTTCAACTTCCCTACAGTTTCTTGCTCTGAATGATTCCACCGTGCACAGCAGCAATAAAGCCGGCCATAAATGTGCAATATCAATCAGCTGAATAATTCTTCTGCCAACAGCTGTCATACAAATGCGCAAAAGTGCATGTCATTGAGGGACACATAGATAAGCGGCTACTACATGCTTCTGACTCTGCTTATCTCTGAAAACAATATGCGGATAATAATTATACACCAAAAACGGGAGTTCGGGTAAAGAGACGAAAAGATTGGGATGATATTGCATCATAAATGAAGAGAGAGCTCCGGCGTTGATTAAAAAACTAAAACTTCACATTTATGGAATGTTCTTTAAAAATGACATATTGGGTACCAGTAGAAATCCAAGAGGGCACAAACCAACGCGTTTCGACTAGGTAGTCTTATTTGTGGTCTCAATGATAGTTTATATATATTTTTATGCTTGCACACCAATAAAATCTGTTTTTATTTGAAGTTGTCCACTGCAGCCCCTACTCAAATAATAACACCCATACATATACACCTGTAGCTATACCTGTCGGCACTGGATCTCCCAGGACTCACGCGACATAATGCTCCATAGACTTGCATTGTAAAAGAGACTTCTGTGACCCAGTCTGAAGAGAGGTGATGTCACCGAGACGAGGGTCGGAGCGGCACTGAAAACTGGGGAACACAGAGGTAGGGGAGTATATTAACACACTGACACAACACTACCTATACAAAGGTTTAGGGAAAAGAAACTGTAAGGGTATGTGCACACGTAGAATTGACCTCTGCGGATTTTTCCGCAGCGGATTTTAGAAATCCGTAGGTAAAAGGCACTGCGTTTTAACTGCGGATTTACTGCGGTTTTTATGCGGATTTTGTGCGGATTCCACTGTGATTTTACACCTGCGGATTCCTATTGTGGAGCAGGTGTAAACCACTGCGGAATTCGCACAAAGAATTGACATGCTGCGGAATGTAAACAGCAGCGTTTCCACGTGTTTTTTTCCGCAGCATGGGCACAGCGGCTTCTGTTTTCCATAGGTTTACATTGTACTGTAAACTCATGGAAAACTGCTGCGGATCTGCAGCAAAATCCGCAAAGTGTGCACATAGCCTTATGGGAGTGCTTCTTTAACCCTTTCCTGACATGGCTATATTCCATTTTTGCATTTTCGTTTTTCCTCCCCTTCTTCCAAGAGCCATAACCTGTTTCTCCAGTGCTCTATCTATATGCGGGCTTGTTTATTGCGAGACGAGTTGTATATTGAATGACACTATTGATTCTATCATGTCATGTACTGAAAAGCAAGAAAAAAAATTCAATTTCCATTCCATTATTATTATTTATTGTTATAGCGCCATTTATTCCATGACGCTTTACATGTGAGGAGGGGTATACATAATAAAAACAAGTACAATGATCTTAAACAATACAAGTCATAACTGGTACAGGAGGAGAGAGGACCCTGCCCGTGAGGGCTCACAATCTACAAGGGATGGGTGAGAATACAGTAGGTGAGGATAGAGCTGGCCGTGCAGCGGTTGGTTGATCGGTGGTTACTGCAGGTTGTAGGCTTGTCGGAAGAGGTAGGTCTTCAGGTTTTTTTTTAAGATTTCGATGGTAGGCGATAGTCTGATGTGTTGTGGTAGAGGGTTCCAGAGTAGGGGTGATACGCGAGAGAAATCTTGTATACGATTGTGGGAAGAGGAGATAAGAGGGGAGTAGAGAAGGAGATCTTGTGAGGATCGGAGGTTACGTGTAGGTAAGTACCGGGAGACGAGGTCACAGATGTATGGAGGAGACAGGTTGTGGATGGCTTTGTATGTCACGGTTAGGGATTTGTACTGGAGTCTCTGGGCAATGGGGAGCCAGTGAAGGGATTGACAGAGGGGAGAGGCCGGGGAATAGCGGGGGGACAGGTGGATTAGTCGGGCAGCAGAGTTTAGAATAGATTGGAGGGGTGCGAGAGTGTTCAAGGGGAGGCCACAGAGCAGGAGGTTGCACAGTAGTCAAGGCGAGAGATGATGAGGGCATGGACTAGGGTTTTTGCAGATTCTTGGTTGAGGAATGAACGGATTCGTGAAATATTTTTGAGTTGAAGTCGGCAGGAAGTGGAAAGGGCTTGGATATGTGGTTTGAAGGAGAGATCAGCGTCAAGGATTACCCCGAGACAGCGAGCTTGTGGGACTGGGGAGAGTGGGCAGCCATTTACTGTAATGGTTAGGTTCGTTGGGGGGGTCACGTGAGATGGGGGAAAGATGATGAATTCTGTTTTGTCCATGTTAAGTTTCAGAAATCTAGCGGAGAAGAAGGATGAAATAGTGGACAGACATTGAGGGATTCTGGTTAGTAGGGAGGTGATATCTGGTCCAGATGTAGATCTGTGTGACATCAGCATAGAGGTGATACTGAAAGCCATGAGATTCTATGAGCTGTCCCAGGCCAAAGGTGTAAATGGAGAAGAGCAGGGACCCAAGGACTGAACCTTGCGGGACTCCGACATATAGGGGGCGAGGTGAGGAGGTGGTGTGTGAGTGGGAGACGCTGAATGTCCGGTCAGTTAGGTATGACGAGATCCAGGGTAGGGCCAAGTCTGTGATGCCAAGGGATGAGAGGGCCTGTAATAATAGGGAATGGTCCACTGTGTCAAAGGCAGAGGACAGGTCGAGGAGGAGGAGGACAGAGTAGTGTTGCTTGCTGTCCATTGCGACGAAACTGAAAAAAAGCACAATTTCAAAATTGTTTTTTGACTATTTTATTTTGAGTGTTCACTATATATTGAAAATAATCTGATTCTCCGGGTCAGTATGATTACAGTGATACCAGACATGCATAGTTTTTTTTTATATAAGTAGTGAAAAAAAATCAGAAATTCATTAAAAAAATAAAAAAATTTGCCTGTGGCGCCATTTTACAAGCTTGACCCATAATGTTTTCAATATTGGTCAATGGAGCTGTGTGAGGGCATGTTTTTTGTGAGCCGATGTTTTTATTTACGTAATTTTTTCGGCTAGATATGAGGTTTGGGTCGCCTCTATTGTGGAGGTGGAAAAAACAATTCTAGATTTTCGATTCTTTTTCTCATCATGCTGTTTACTGATTTTAATTTTAGTGTTTTTTTCCCACTGTATTTATTAGTCCCCTTAGGGGACGTGATCTTGTGATCATCCAATCACTTGTGCTATATACAGAGAATCAGCGCCACTACAGTACTTCTGTATATAGTAAAAATCACGGTCTCCTATGAACACCAGCCAGATGGCTTCTGTAGCAAAAGTTTTGATGCCGCCACCAAGCTGATTTAAAGGGAATCTGTCAGATCATCTTCCTACTCCTGCCCTTAACTGTTTATATGGTCATGTTGATCTCTGAGGTATAACATCAATGCCTTTACATATGCAATATGTTGCTCCCTGACTGTAAAATGGTTTTCATTTTTATGCAAATCAGGCTTAAGTGCTCTTGGGAGTATCAAAGCACTTTCCCAGCCTCTGTTTGATTGACAGCTCAGTGGTTTGACAGCTAGTGAGCTGTCAGTCAGGCAGATCAGGGTGGGTGGGAATACAAGCATGGAAGCTGACACTCTCATTTGCATATGAATTTATACAGTGATTTTACTAGAGCGCCAGCTTGTACAAGGTATGGATGACAGACACGGCCATATAAAGTTTGGGAGGGGATCAATTATTATAAAATGACAATTAGATCAGAGTGCGGTCCATATACAGCACCGCAGGTGTGAACGGAGCCCGGCACTAATGAACGTAGCCCCTGATCACCGGAGGCACATGGTGATCGGCCGATGCTGAGCAGTCCGGCATTGGCAACAACTGGAACACTAACTATTTCCTGTTAACGACCGGCCAGGTCTGACTCATGGGACAAAGTCCGCCTGATGGCAGCTCTGGTAACCCCGGCAGAGCCTGCGAGGACGCGGTGACTGCAGCAACCCCGGTGACATCAGCCGGCAGAGCCGCCGTGCAGCGCGGAAGAGGCGTGGCCGGCACTGACTCCACTCCGCCTTGTCCTTTTAAATGATCGGCGCCTGCGCAGTGTGGTCAAATCGGGACTTAGTAGTTACACAATCCGCTGAACGTCTCTGCCCACTCTCATTTTGCTTGTGCTGCTCCTGGCTGTGCCCGGCTCCTTCCCCCAGCCACACAATACACCGCCCAGCAGTTCTCCGTGCGCCCCACCAGCAGCTGCTGCCCCCAATTCCTTGAGTGCCCCCTCCTGTACCTCGTCACCATGAGTGGGGATAACACTCAGAACGACTCCCAGGTAAGTGCCCTCCCCTCTATCGCAGTGCCCCAGACATGACCAGTGCAGGTGGCTTGGGGTCAGCCCAGGATGCTGCCCCCATAGTGTGCCCCCTTCCTGGATGGCACCCCATGGTGTCTACCCTTCAGGATGCTGCCCCTATAGTGTGTGCCCCCCACCTGGATGGCACCCCATCGTGCCCCTCCCCCACTCCTGGATTGCCACCCCGTAGTGTCTTACCACCTCCAGGACTGAGCCCCCATAGTGTGTCCCCCAGAATGAAGCTGAGACCATCTCCTGCTTCATTGACTTGTGGTTCTGGCAGTCTATAGGGACTGGGGGGATCAGGACCCCTCATCATGCCCAGTCCTGCCTGTGCGGGGGTCAGAGTGCACCCCATTTACCCCTGGGGGGAGTATCACATCTGGGGTCCCCACGACCATTTTTACCATGTTCTTCGCTTTACAAGCTCACTCTCTAATCACTCTTCTTGTTCCCCTCTCTCCGTAGATTGACTCGAATTTTCGGGCGAACGGTGAGTAATTGGGGTCCCCGTGTGCTAGTGGGGTACAGTGTGGGGTGCACGAGTGCTGGTGGGGTGTGGGCCCCTGCTTTCCAGTCTCTCCCTTCCCCCTCCTCCTCACTCTCCTTCCTCCTCTAGAAAGGGCAGACATGGCGTCCAGAGACTAAGTCCCGTCTCCTCGCTCACCGGCTCCTTTGTTCACCTCCAGCCCCTCATATCTCGCCCATCCAGGCTTAGATCTGCCAGTGAATGCGATATTCTGCTTCAGCCCGACCCGAGCTCCCCGTTTCCCGCCTCCCCGGTCACCAGAGACCTCGTTTCCCCTGTGTTTTCACGGTGTAAAAGTCGGCAATCAGTCGGTGGGGACTTAGTCTCTGCGCCATTTTCTTTTTCTCTGCTTGTGTCTGTGTGAGGGAGGCTGAGGCCTGAGCTGCGGGGCTGACATGGCTGCTGCTTCTCCTGACAGAAAGCACAGCACAACTTGTACACGTCCCCTGAATGCGCCATTATTGGCCCTGTCAGCAGCCGTTTATCATGTTTTGTATGTAATTACCTGTCCTTAGTAACTAGAAACGTGGCTGCTGTAGAACTACAAGCCCCACCGTCTCCTCAGCAGAAATAAAGACAAGTCTTGAAAAGTCTTAAACAACATAATACTCGTTTTCTGTTGACATTACAGCCTCACCCAGCTTTTCCAATCTCCTGAATGGCAGCTTCTAAACTTTTTAAGGAGAATCTAGTCTGCCGAGCAATGGCGGCCGTATCAGTGGTCACCCAGCTCTTAGAAAGTGATTATTATTTTTTTATTCTTTCTGACAAAATGGAGAATATATTGTAGGTTACAATAACTGCATGTCGGGGCTATTACTGATTTTATATCATCTAAACTGGTGAAGTTATGGACGCCAAGTTTCCTGAGGTGCTCAAGAATGACAAGTTGTTAAGCAGTAACAGCTTCAGGAGGCTTCTTTTTGGGGGGAATCTTTGGAACATTTCTTCTTTTCCTGAAGTGTTTTTGTTTTTTTTTCCCCCCCAAAGAAGTCAAGCATTTAAAATAAGAGCGTGGACCATTTGTCGGGCAATACGCTCCAGAATTTACAACCGAAGTCCGTGGGAAGGCTCTAAAGACGCCCGGGCATTTTTTTTTTTAGCCGTTTTATATTAAACGTTGGTGCTTTTTTATTGCTTAATGAATTTAGAAAAAAAAAGCCCCCAAAAACACAAAGAAAAATGTCGACAAGATGCCAGAGACGAGCCATTGCTAAAGTCTTCTGCTTGAAAATGGAGGTTGGAGGTTATGTCCACACGTTGCGTTTTTTTTTTATGCACATTGAACTGCGTTTTACAGTACCAGCAAAAGCTATGAGATTTCAGAAATCTGATGCACACACATTGATTTATTTTCGTGATTGACTTGGAAATCTGCCCCTGTATTGCAAACTTCAGCATGTCACTTTTTTTCAGGGTTTTTCACTCCGGAAAATTGCAGCTATCAGTTTCTCCAGTGTTTTTAGGGCAAAAACCTAAGGAAGTTGCATCATGTGTGTTTTTTGTTTGTTTTTTTTTTATTTGGGTATCCACTAAACTTCATCAGCATGCACAAGAGACAAGAAAAACGCAGTAAGGCTATGTGCACACGTTGCGGATTTGGCTGCAGATTGGCAGCTATTTTCCATGTGGTTTACAGTATCATGTAAACCTACGGAAAGCCAAATCCGCAGTGCCCATGCTGCGGAGAATACCGTGCAGAAACGCTGCGTTGTATTTTCCGCAGCATGTCAACGCAGGTAAAACGCAGTGCGGATTTTGCAAAATCGTTCCGGAAAAATCCACCCACGAATCTGCAACGTGTGCACATAGCCTAAGAAACTCAGCGCAAGCTGCTTTTTGAAAGCGGCTTATTTACTGTCAAGAGAGCATAGTTTGCCTGCGGGGGAAAAAAACCGCAGCAAAAAGACAGTATGTGAACATAGCCTAATACAGCAGGGAACATATCTTTAGAAATGAATGAGAAGTTTTCCAAGCTTTTTTTTTTAGAGGATTTTTGAGCAAATACACCCTCAAAAAAAAAAAAATAGCGTGAAAACGGCGTCAGTCACCTATTTCAGTAGTGGCGATATCATCCTAGAATTTTGGTATTGGTATAATCCAGTGTGTAAACCCCAGATTACCATGAAATCCAGACCACTAACCTGTGAGGTGTAGTGTTGGCTGTGCACAGGGATTATTCTCAGTCCTCCGCTGCTCTCGAGGCTTTCGCTGCTGGATTCTCTCATGGTTTCTCTCCAGCCCAGCACTAGACATATTGTTTTCTGCCAAATTCTGGATTGAGACTATGCTATAATCCTTGATGTAAGAGGCTCTTTAGGTCAGTCTGAGCGTTAGGTATCTTGTAAATGAGCGTTTCCATGCAGTGTCTGTATAAACTGGATAGAGGGAAGCCCTGCTGGCATCTCGAGCTAATGTGAACTTGGCAAGGATGTGGCGATACAGGGGTCAGACTACGACTGCCACTGTATTGGCGCAGTTTTGACTAATCTACTGTAAAGTAAGAACCACTTTGTATCATACAGTAACCATTACTTTGTCTGGGTAATGAAAACCTCTTCTGGCCTTTTCTTTTGCCGATTTTCACACATCTGACTTTTAGGGCTCCTACTCACTTGCGTGAAATACGGCCGAGTCTTGCATGGTAACACCCGGCTCTGCCGCCGGCACTTGGGAGCGGAGCGTGCAGCTCCATGTATTGCTATGCGGCCGCACGCTCCGCTCTGGAGTGCCGGCGGTAGAGCTGGGTTTTAACATGCGAGATTCGGCCGTATTTCACGCAATTGAGTATGAGCCCTTACAGTCCGAGAAGGAACCACCATGCCCGGACCAGTCGCTGGTCTCCTGACCTAAACTAGACGGCTTCATAGGCATATATGGGGCTGTTTGCTGCATTCGGGGCAGGAGACCTGCGTCAGATGCATACTCTGACTATCTAATACAGCATGTGTCCTGCCAAATTATGTTTTTTCTATATCTTGTTAGCTTACAGTAAAGAAATAGCAGCCATTATGTTAGATGCAGATTCTATTGCAGGAGACATTGCCTGAGGCAGAAAATATTTCTGTGGACTAAAGATCTGGTGGGTGTCTATGTGCAGGCTCGGTTTAGTGCCATATCACCAAGGAGCAGCGTAGGAAGTGCAGAGATGCCCCTTCTGGCTCTGCCATACACTGCACCGTTCACCCCTGAGGTGCCCTAAGGCTAGGTTCATATCGCGTTAGTGCCATCCGTTTAACAGATCCGTTTCTAAGCGGCATTACCGCAATGTAACGGATCCGATAACGCACTCATAGACTTCCATTAGCGTAACGGATCCTAACGCATGTCAAAATAGGCATGCGTTAGCGATGGCTTGTTATTTTGTGACGCACCTTCAAACGCGGACTACCGCGTATCTGGGTCCGTTACGGCGAATGCACCTTTTACAGAAGCGTTCCCTGTGCATAGAACTCTATTGCTAACGCAGGTCGCCGCAATGCAACCATACATTAACCCAATCGCAAAAATGCAGACAATTTGTGGCTCATCGTTAGCGCATCTGTTTAACTGATCCCTTAAACAGATTGACCTAACGCGATGTGAACCTAACCATTCATGTTGGTACGTGGCTTCTCGTCCAACACTGTCCGACAAGTGAGCAGCATTGGCTCTAGTTGTTAATGACCAGCAGCATATGCCCCTTGCTCCACCTCAGGAACCGAACTCCATCACTCTGTGGCACCACCACGTGTTCACAAGTGTTCGCCCTATGCTGTAATTGCCATCTGTCATGTATAAAGGCCTTGTACAAGTTTATAATTTCCTAAAAGGACGGCTTGGCCTTTGGAGATTGACCTTGAACATGCAGATTAACCCCCCGATAGTTAACACTTTCTGGCTTTTGGTTGGCATTATTTAGCAGTTTTAAATGGAGCTTTGTTAGTGTCTCCCTCCCTGGGCACTTGATTCACCCTTCTTTTACCCTAAAAAAGTTATGTTAGCTAATATATTAAAGTTATAATATAAAATGTGCATAGAATGCCATACTGGTTGTATGAAGTGATTCTGACTGCATTTAGTAAAGCAGGGGCCAGTGCCTGGTATTGCGATATTATAGCGAGTCTCTAGGTGCATTTAGGCTATCTGTATACAACATCTTCTTGTGGATTCTGCCCGAAATCCACCTGGAAAAAGTGCTATGTAAAATTAACGTATTTTGCAGAAATGTCTAAACTACTTTGCTGTACACATGACCCATTATATCTCATGTCGTTAATCCCTGCCAGCAGTTTTATACTACCCCATCTGAGAGCAGCATAATGTAGAGACAGAGACCCTGATTGCAGTGAAGCCACCAGTGTCTGAATACTGGGCCCCACTGATTGGCAGCTGTCTGTGTGCACTGTACATCGGTGGGGACGCGGTTATACAGAGCTCATAAATATGGACAACTACCTGGCAGCAGCTTTACTGGTCCTCTAGTGATAATATGCTGATAAAACAATGATTTTTGTCAAAGCTACAGCCAGTAACCCAGTAAGTGATGCATCGCTCCAATCAATATCTGACACTACATTAGGCTGCTCCCAGATTAGGTGGCTAAAACTTGGTATCAAATTCCCTTTAAAGGGAACCTGTCACCCCCCAAAATGGCTGGTGAGGTAAGCTCACCGGCATCAGGGGCTTATCTACAGCATTCTGTAATGCTGTAGATAAGCCCCGATGTTACCTGAAAGAGGAGAAAAAGACGTTAGATTATACTCACCCGGGGCGGTCCCGCTGCGGTCCGGTCGGATGGGTGTCTCCGGTCCGCTCTGGCGCCTCCCATCTTCATTCCATGACGTCCTCTTCGGGTCTTTATGCCGCGGCTCCGGCGCAGGCGTGCTTTGCCCTGTTGAGGGCAGAGCAAAGTACTGCAGTGCGCAGGCGCCGGAAAGGTCAGAGAGGCCCGGCGCCTGCGCACTGCAGTACTTTGCTCTGCCCTGAACAGGGCAGACAAAGTACGCCTGCGCCGGAGCCGCAGCGTAAAGACCCGAAGAGGACGTCATGGAATGAAGATGGGAGGCGCCGGAGCGGACCGGAGACACCCATTTGACCAGACCGCACCGGGACCGCCCCTGGGTGAGTATAATCTAACTTCTTTTTCTCCTCTTTCAGGTAACATCGGGGGCTTATCTACAGCATTACAGAATGCTGTAGATTAGCCCCTGATGCCGGTGAGCTTACCTCACCAGCCATTTTGGGGGTGACAGGTTCCCTTTAAAAGACGTGACATTCTCATTCTTTGGGCAGATTCTGCTAAGAAGCCTCACACCTTCTATACTTGAAAGTATAGAGTAACAGACCTCGTGTGCTTATAGCCTTAGTTGGTCAATCTGTTACATAGCAGTTGATCCAAATGAATTTAAAGGTAACTCGTTGTGCAATTCATGCTGATTGAGTCCTCTGCTGTTTCAGATAAAATATACGGTACTTTGAAAAGCTGGCCAGGGTCTGTGTTTGTCAAGGGACAGGCCCCTAAAGAACATTAGACTGATCGGTGGAGGTCTCTGGACCTTCACCATTCAGATGCACTCACAAGTCACCACCTGGAATCCTGCTCTTCATAGCAGATGGCTAGACCTGGTGCTAATGCACCACGCTGGCAGATAGTGAGCCACAAGTTGCAGGCTGGGGACCCCTGGTCTATGGGATTGAGTGGGGAGAAGTGGCTGAACTGGCATAGACTGGTCAGCCAAGATACGTAGAGCCTGATTTGTGCATCGTTCTTTATCTTGGTTTTGAGGTTTATTACTTTTTTTAATTTGCCCCTTTTTGAAGTCTCTTTTTGTTTTTGGCAATTTTTTTTCTTATGTTCGGCCATTGTGGGCAGAGATTGGGATTTCCAGATGTTTTTTGCTGACTGCTCAATTGTGACCTCATTTTTTTTTTTTTTTTTTTTTTTTTTTTTATGCTCACAAGATATTTTGGTGCAATTTTGTGCTAATTTTAAAAGTAGACTTTTTTTTTTTTTTTTGTAAAAATTTAATGAACCACATGTGCCATTTTGAAGAATTTAATGTAATACATAGTAACATAGTAACATAGTAACATAGTTAGTAAGGCCGAAAAAAGACATTTGTCCATCCAGTTCAGCCTATATTCCATCATAATAAATCCCCAGATCTACGTCCTTCTACAGAACCTAATAATTGTATGATACAATATTGTTCTGCTCCAGGAAGACATCCAGGCCTCTCTTGAACCCCTCGACTGAGTTCGCCATCACCACCTCCTCAGGCAAGCAATTCCAGATTCTCACTGCCCTAACAGTAAAGAATCCTCTTCTATGTTGGTGGAAAAACCTTCTCTCCTCCAGACGCAAAGAATGCCCCCTTGTGCCCGTCACCTTCCTTGGTATAAACAGATCCTCAGCGAGATATTTGTATTGTCCCCTTATATACTTATACATGGTTATTAGATCGCCCCTCAGTCGTCTTTTTTCTAGACTAAATAATCCTAATTTCGCTAATCTATCTGGGTATTGTAGTTCTCCCATCCCCTTTATTAATTTTGTTGCCCTCCTTTGTACTCTCTCTAGTTCCATTATATCCTTCCTGAGCACCGGTGCCCAAAACTGGACACAGTACTCCATGTGCGGTCTAACTAGGGATTTGTACAAAGGCAGTATAATGCTCTCATCATGTGTATCCAGACCTCTTTTAATGCACCCCATGATCCTGTTTGCCTTGGCAGCTGCTGCCTGGCACTGGCTGCTCCAGGTAAGTTTATCATTAACTAGGATCCCCAAGTCCTTCTCCCTGTCAGATTTACCCAGTGGTTTCCCGTTCAGTGTGTAATGGTGATATTGATTCCTTCTTCCCATGTGTATAACCTTACATTTATCATTGTTAAACCTCATCTGCCACCTTTCAGCCCAAGTTTCCAACTTATCCAGATCCATCTGTAGCAGAATACTATTTTCTCTTGTATTGACTGCTTTACATAGTTTTGTATCATCTGCAAATATCAATATTTTACTGTGTAAACCTTCTACCAGATCATTAATGAATATGTTGAAGAGAACAGGTCCCAATACCGACCCCTGCGGTACCCCACTGGTTACAGCGACCCAGTTAGAGACTATACCATTTATAACCACCCTCTGCTTTCTATCACTAAGCCAGTTACTAACCCATTTACACACATTTTCCCCCAGACCAAGCATTCTCATTTTGTGTACCAACCTCTTGTGCGGCACGGTATCAAACGCTTTGGAAAAATCGAGATATACCACGTCCAATGACTCACCGTGGTCCAGCCTATAGCTTACCTCTTCATAAAAACTAATAAATATGCCAAGACAAAAAGTGACTGAAAACTACAAATGATGAATCAAGCCCTTAGGGTATGTTTCCACGTGCAGGAAACGCTGCGTGTTTGACACTGTGCAGAGCCGCAGCATCAAACACGCAGCTTCCAGATGTTACAGCATAGTGGAGGGGATTTTATCAAATCCCGTCTCCACTATGCGTGGTAACACGCACCCGGCGGCCCTGCGATTCCGGACATGCGGATCGCAGCATGTCCGTGTACCTTGCGGCGCCGCTGCGCCGCTGCAAGGTAAATCACAGGGCCCTATGTGTGGGGTGCGATGATGCCGGATGTGTGCAATGAACACATCCGGCATCATCGCGTCACAGAAGGGGGCGGAGCGGGTTTGCCGCTCCGTCCATACCGCTGGCCATCCTGAACGTGGACACGTACCCTTAGTCTTTACCTGGCTTTTCAATATTGTTTTCTCTGAAACGCAGCAGGACTCATTGTGGTTCAGGCCAGTTGATTTGGATATCTGGTTCTCTTTACAAGCCATTCACAAAACCTATGAAGCACATTTCCAGTTCACACATTGAGCAATGTGCTGCTCACATATTAAGCGGACCGAAACTTGTGTTTGTCATGAACAATCATGTACAATAATCGTATGGTTATTGGGGGCTTCTGTATATACCGTTCTCATTGAGATGTGTCTTGCAAGTTGTGAGGTTCAGCCTTCATGGATCTGCTTTGTTTTTCAAGCACAACCTATATATTCTCAATTAGATTGAAACCTGAGAAACTTGATGGATAAGTCATCCCCTTGGACTCAGTCATGTCCTCTAATGTTCCTCAGCGATATTTTCTGTGTTGTGTGAAGCATTATCCTCCTGGAAGACGTCACTGCCATAAAGGAATACTGCTGCCATGATGGGTGTTCCCAGGACAGCATTGCCCAGAGCATTATACTGGTTTCACCAGCCTGGCGTCTTCCTATAGCACATCATCCAAGTGCTAGGTAAGCCAGACACATGCTCCTGGAAATCCACATGATGTAAATTCACCACCTTCCACTGGCCCATAATCCATGTCTTGTGCTCACTTAAGAGTTTCTCATTTTTCAGAAAATTGCATGCTCTGCGCTCAGTTTGTTTAAAAAGAAAAAAATCATTTTTTACTCGCTGTTCCCAGGTCTACCACTGAGTGTCTGCTGCTTCTCCTGACTCCTCTTACTGGCTGCAGCGTTGATCTCGCATCAACAGCACTGCAGGCAATCATGGAGCTTAGTGGCTCTGTTGTCCTAAATGGGTGGAATGCCCTTCTCTGAATGGCTGCCACGATGTTGATGTGGAGTCAGCACAGCGGAGACTGTGGTGCACCTGGGGACAGTGAGTAAGGCACATTTCTGTGTTGACAAGCTGCCCATGGACCAACAGTTTTTTTTTCTGCATTGTTTTGTACACACTAGGCTCTGCTACATGCACATGTAGGCAACGCTGAATATGCCTGTGGTCTGGCAGCCAATGAAACTGCAAATCCGTGTCAGAAACCCACAGTTCTGTCTTAAGATTTCTACTAGAGTTTCCACGGAAAATAAAGGTCGGATGTTAGCGATATGCCTGTAATGTGTGAGTGGAGCTCTTGGTGCTGACGTATAAAGAAATCTACAATCGTCTGGATCTGCTCTGTGATCAAATTGGTATGTGTTACTAAGGGCCAGCAGTAACATTTCTCCTTCAGGGCTCATTCAGATAAGCATATTATACAGGCGATTTCTGCACATTTAGACACCCGCACACTATACATGGTCACATTTTGCACTTCCTATTGGGGACTTGAAGAGATGCTGCACAAGCTGAGCTGCTGAAGGATCTTTGCACAAATAACTCAAGGACCTTTCAGGATATATGATCAGTCACGTGACTTGACAGGCCCTTGAATTACTTGTGTGGATGGTCCTTCAGCTGCTCGGCTTGTGCAACTTCCGCTTCCTCTCCTGCTCTGCACCGGTAACACAGATCAGTGTCAGACCGGAGGAGAGGGCAGCTCTCTGTGTACGGGAAGGATGCTGTGTCTGTCTTCTCCTCCATCGCAGGAAGCTGCATCCAAACTATAAGGGTATGTGCACACGTATTTTGGAGCTCTGCGGATTGTTCCCCAGCGGATTTGTGAAATCGGCAGGTAAAAGGCACTGTGGATTTCCTGCGGAATTACTGCGGATTCCACTGCGGTTTTACACCTGCGGAATCCTATTGAGGAGCAAGTGTAAACCGCAGCGGATTCCGCACAAAGAATTGACATGCTGCGGAATATAAACCGCTGCGTTTCCGCACGTTTTTTTCCGCAGCAGGGGCACTGCGGATTGTGTTTCCCATAGGTTTACATTGTACTGTAAACGAATGGGAAACTGCTGCGGATCCGCAGCAAAATCCGCAGCGTGTGCACATAGCCCAAGACGCACACATTTTGACAAGCGGGGTTTTTTTTTTTTTTTTTTTTTTTCTTGTTACAATCTGCGTGTTATAGTCCGAAAAATACAATGCCTACGTGTTTTTGGGTATTTTGGTTTCACAGACTTGCACTGTGAATCAATTGTTTTCCACCATATACCAGGCACTATGCTTTTCTATAGGGCTATATAGGATGTATAATATGGGATATAAAGTAAAATTGCGAGCAAATACATTAAATGCCACTAGCAGCGGTAATCTACAATGTATCCAGAATGCTATTGACCCCACATCGTTATTACCTACTACCTATATATTTTGTTCTCTTCAGACATGGTTTAAGACACTTTTGTCTTAAATGTAACTTTCTAATTCCTGTAGTTTTCGTCTGGAATATCTTGTAAGTGCAGACGCAGTCCCCTGATCCTCAGTCTTCTGTGAATTCTTCCTGTGAGAATCCTACAGAAGTGACTTGGTAACAAGGACACCCATTGGACCCTGCTCTGGCTGATTGGGTGTCAGCCACAAAATCATCTCTCCAGGGTGTCTGATAGCAGGGAAACAGCTTTCTGGGAACAAATAAAGGTACCTTCACACTAAACAACTTTCAAACGAGAACGACAACGATCCGTGACGTTGCAGCGTCCTGGATAGCGATCTCGTTGTGTTTGACACGCAGCAGCGATCTGGATCCCGCTGTGATATCGCTGGTCGGAGCTAGAAGTCCAGAACTTTATTTGGTCGTCAGGTCGGCGTGTATCGTCGTGTTTGACAGCAAAAGCAACGATGTCAGCAATGTTTTACATGGAGCTAACAACCAGCGAGAACAATAAGTGAGTCACCGTTACGTCACAGGATCGCTCCTGCATCGTTCTGGAGCTGCTGTGTTTGACGTCTCTACAGCGACCTAAACAGCGACGCTGCAGCGATCGGCTCGTTGTCTATATCACTGTAGCGTTGCTGAGTGTGACGGTACCTTAAGGCAAGTTTTGTGACCGAGCGAAAGCAGGTGGTAGAAAAGTAAAAGGTTCGTTATAGTGAATGTGGTGACTACAGCCACTCAGTACACGCTTCTTGCTGAATGTGTGTAATGTAGAGAACCATCCAAACGTTGGTTTCTATTTCTGGTGCCCATACTGAGCCGTGTACATGACAGGACTTGAAGTATTGAGTTTGTCATATCTTTATTATACTGCGACCAGATTACTGTTCATATACATCATGACATTGTCCCAAGTCAGCACCTTGGAATTTATTGTTGGGTACTGGCACGTCTTAGTACATGTCTCCTTCCCCATTTAGTAGTAGTTCTGCATGATGACGGTCATCTGTTACTCCTCCTAGACTTTTGGGAAGAATAAAGCTAGCTGGTCTGGTCTCATGCCACTGTACTCTGGGTACTCAGACGGTGCCCGTGCTCAGCCTGTCCACTCCACAGAAGGCACATTGGATGTAATACAATATACAATGTTGTTTTGCACACGAAAGATACCTCATCATGGCAATGTTGTCCTCTAATGGCAGTGGTTTCTCAGTAAGATATTGCTGTCCAGGGCACTGAAACCATTGAAGAACATGACAAAGGTGATTTACTTTTGTCTTGGTGGCTAACAAAGGCAACATTGCAGTGGAGCTTGTGTACTGACATGTGCCATCATGAGCATCCCAGTCATGGCTTGTAGGACATGCCAAGGATGGTTTGTATTTATTCCTTGATTGTATGTGAAAGTTAACTTTAATGAAGGTTTGTATCAGTTCATGTAAAGAACATGCCTACAACTGAACATTTGGCTTTCTTTTGTTTGTGAAGCAAACATATAGGACATAACTGGAAACTTCATTGTGCATAACTATTAACCCCCTCCTCCACCCAAAAAAATCAGTACTTTTGTAGAGCTTCCATTTGCGGTAACTACAGCTGAAAGTCACTTTAGGTAAGTCTCTGTGAGCTTTCCACATCTGGACACTGCGAGTTTTGTCCATTCCTCAAGGCAAAACTACTGCTCCTTCAGGTTAGATGTTGGTTTGTTTTTTTTCTGTTGAACAACAATTGTCAAGTCTGACCATATATTCTCTATTAAATTAAGTTCTGGACTTAGACTAGGCCACTTCAAAACATTTACACATTTTCCCTTAACCCCTTAATGACCGCCAATAGGTCTTTTTACTGACCTGATATATAAGAGAATAGCCTCCCCATACAGGTGACAATCCACCAGCTGTTGGCTGTGCAGTATAGCTGACAACATGCTGCATTAGCCACTATCCCTTAGATGCTGCTGTCAGTAGTGACTATGTTATATAGATGGTTAAGAGTGTGTGGGCTTCCTCTCTTTATCCCCACTGGCATCCTGAGATTATGATTGTGTGGTCCTGATGTTTTCCATGGCAGTTCACAGCCAAATAGCGGCCTTAGCATCTGCCGGCTACAGTGGCCTGTTCAGAAGTCAGCGACATTTAAGTGGTAAAAATACACTTTTTCATTCCTGTCATGCCACTTTGCATCATTCCTTATCACCTAAAGAGTAAAATACCTGACATCAGTTTTCAATATGTCGGGGGGTGCTGTTTTTAAAATGTTATCACTTTTGGAGGTTTTCCAATATCGAAGACCCTGAAAGTCACTTCAAACCTGAATAGGTCCTTAAAACCAACAAGTTTTGTAATTTTCCTTGCAAAAATGAGAAATTACTTATAAATTTTTAAACCTAAACGGCTATCAAAATAAAGTAACATTTCACCAATGGTGCTGTTGTACAACAGATGTGGGAAATAATGTTTATTAATGTTTCTGTGTGGTATGACTATCTGGATTAAAGGGATGATCATTTAAAGTTTGAAATTACTAATTTTTATACATTTTAGTCAAATTTCATATTTATATATATATATATATATATATATATATATATATATATATATATATATATATATATATAATATACATACACATATATTTTATATATATATATATGTATGTATATATATATATATATATATATATATATATATATATATATATATATATATATATATATATATATATATATATATATATATACACATATATATATATATATATATAAACTTGCCATTAACATAAAGTACTACACATCACGAAAGAAAATCTGAACTGTTAGGATCTGTTGAAGCATTCCACAGTTATTACCACATAAAGGGACACTAGTCAGATTTCAAACATTTGGCCCAGTCAATAAGGGGTTAAAGGGCACCTGTCACCCCGTTTTTTCCGTATGAGATAAAAATACTGTTAAATAGGGCCTGAGCTGTGCATTACAACAGTGTATTTTGTGGACCCCGATTCCCCACCTATGCTGCCAAAATACGTTACCAAAGTAGCCGTTTTCGCCTATCAATCAGGCTGGTCTGGTCAAACGGGCGTGGTGTCTTCTCCCAGATCTTGCTTAGTTTTCCGTTGGTGGCGTAGTGGTTTGCGCATGCCCAAGGTCCCAAATCCACTGCACAGGGGAGTGAAAAGAGCGCGATGTGCGTTATTTCCCTGTTGATCGGTGGGGGCGGCCATCTTCCTGTGGCCGCGCGTGCGCAGATGGAGCGCTCTGCTGCCCGCGGCTTCAGGAAAATGGCCGCGGGATGCTGCGCGTGCGCAGATGGAGATCGTGGCGGCCATTTTCCTGAAGCAGAATTCGCATCTCGGCTTCAGGAAAATGGCCACCGCGATCTCCATCTGCGCACGCGCGGCATCCCGCGGCCATTTTCCTGAAGCCGCGGCCAGCAGAGCGCCGCTTCTGCGCACGCGCAGCCAAAGGAAGATGGCCGCCCCCACCGATCACCAATGAAATAGTGCACATCGCGGTCTTTTCACTCCCCTGTGCAGTGGATTCAGGACCTTGGGCATGCGCAAACCACTACGCCACCAACGGAAAACTAAGCAAGATCTGGGGGAAGACACCACGCCCTTTTGACCAGACCAGCCTGATTGACAGGCGAAAACGGCTACTTTGGTAACATATTTTGGCAGCATAGGTGGGGAATCGGTGTCCACAAAATACACTGTTGTAATGCACAGCTCAGGCCCTATTTAACAGTATTTTTATCTCATACGGAAAAAACGGGGTGACAGGTTCCCTTTAAACCACTTGCATGTTGCTTTAGCGGTATGCTTTGGGTCATTGTCTTGTTGGAAGATGAACATCCATCCCAGTCTCAAATCACTGACAGACTGAAACCGGTTTTGCTCCAGAATATCCCTATATTTCGCACCATCCATTTTCCCCCTGACTCACTGTCCCTACTGTCGAAAAACATCCCAACAGCATGGGGATGGTGTTCTTGGGGTGACGAGCTGTGTTGGCTTGGCACTAGACATAGCGTTTACCTTGGTGACCAAAAAGTTAAATTTTGGTTTCCACTGACCACAGCATCTTCCTCCATTCATTTGGGGAGTCTTCCTCATGGCTTTTGGAAAAGTCAAAACGAGCCTTACGATATGTGTGTAAGTAAAGACTTGTTTCTGCCCCCTCTTCCGTAAAGGCCACCTCTAGCGTTTGGTTAGTGCTGCCTCTTACTTAATAGTGTTGCAGCCTCTGTGGCCTTTCAGAAAAGGTGTGTGTATATACTGACAGACAATGTGACACTTAAGGTACCTTCACACTAAGCGACGCTGCAGCGATATCGACAACGATGCTGATCGCTGCAGCGTCGCTGGAGAGCTGTCACACAGACAGCTCTCCAGCGACCAACGATGCCGAAGTCCCCGGGTAACCAGGGTAAACATCGGGTTGCTAAGCGCAGGGCCGCGCTTAGTAACCCGATGTTTACCCTGGTTACCAGTGTAAAATGTAAAAAAACAAACAGTACATACTCACCTTCGCGTCCCCCAGCGTCCGCTTCCCTGCACTGTGTAAGCGCCGGCCGTAGCAGGGCACAGCGGTGACGTCACCGCTGTGCTTTGCTTTCCGGCCGCCACTGACACATTCAGTGCTGGAAGCTCTGAGCAGCAGCGCGGACGCCGGGGGACGTGACAGACATCAGAGGGTGAGTATGTACTGTTTTTGTTTTTTTTTTTTTTTTTACTTTTACAATGGTAACCAGGGTAAATATCGGGTTACTAAGCGCGGCCCTAATTTATAGTTATTTGATCCCATAATTGTAATTTATGCCTATATTTTTCTCACTTCAGCAACTTAGACTAGTGCTGATTCATCACACACAAATAAGATTCTAAAACTATTTAAACAACATGTAACAAAATAGCTAAAAAGCTAAGGGCTTGAATACTTTAGTAAGCCACTGTAGATGCTTGTTCCCAGCCCCTAACCAGTTAGTTGCAAGTCTGCTAATTTATTTTACTCGTATAGCATCATTAATTCCACTGCGCTTTACAAACATTGGTACTGACCCCATTGGGGCTCACAATCTAAGTTCCCTATCAGTATGTCTTTGGAATGTGGAAGGAAACTGGAGGAAACCCACGCAAACATAACGGTAAGAACATACAAACTCCTTGCAGTTGTTGTCCTTGGTGGGATTTGAACCCAGGACCCCACCTCAAAGCAATCAGTGCTACCCACTGAGCCACCGTGCTGCCCTATTCTTGATTGGAAATATCATCACCCCAATGAACCCAATTGACTTTATTTTCAGACTAAATGAACTACGGTAATCTTATCTCACTCAATATTGACCAGTTATTCCCTGCTGTATAGTACTTACCCTTCTCGGTATTAGATTTTTCTGTTGCTAATAACTTGATACCTAGTACAGGAATATCAATAGTATGCTCAACCAGCGACAATAAGGAGAATGTTAGCCATAAGAAATCTGTGCCCACAGGGGTTTACCATGACATTGTGTAGGATGGCTCTTGTTCTGTGACATTACTATGTAAATTTATATTCTCTGCGGATATGAACAGACAGCTCCGGTGATGGCCATAAATCGAAGTACAACTTGTCATGGAGAAGTTTGTCGACTTTACACTGTGTGCAGAATTATTAGGCAAGTTGTATTTTAGAGGATTATTTTTATTATTGATCAACAAATATGTTCTCAATCAACCCAAAAGACTCGCAAATATCAAAGCTTAACATTTTTGGAAGTTGGAGCGAGTTTTTTTTTTTAGATTTAGCTATCTTAGGAGGATATCTGTTTGTGCAGGTAACTATTACTGTGCAGAATTATTAGGCAACTTAATGAAAACCAAATATATTCCCATCTCACTTGTTTATTTTCACCAGGTAAACCAATATAACTGCACAAAATTTAGAAATAAACATTTCTGACATGAAAAACAAAACCCCAAAAAATTAGTGACCAATATAGCCACCTTTCTTTATGACACTCAACAGCCTTCCATCCATAGATTCTGTCAGTTGCTTGATCTGTTTACAACCAACATTGCGTGCAGCAGCCACCACAGCCTCCCAGACACTGTTCCGGGAGGTGTACGGTTTTCCCTCCCTGTTGATCTCACATTTTATGAGGGACCACAGGTTCTCTATGGGGTTCAGATCAGGTGAACAAGGTGGCCATGTCATTATTTTTTCTTCTTTGAGACCTTTACTGGCCAGCCACGCTGTGGAGTAGTTGGAGGCATGTGATGGAGCATTGTCCTGCATGAAAATCATATTTTTCTTGAACGATCCAACTTCTTGCTGTACCAATGCTTGAAGAAGTTGTCTTCCAGAAACTGTCAGTAGGTCTGGGAGTTGATCTTCACTCCATCCTCAACCTGAAAAGGTCCTACAAGTTCATCTTTGATGATACCAGCCCATACCAGTACCCCACCTCCACCTTGCTGGCGTCTGAGTCGGAGTTGAGCTCTCTGCCCTTTACTGATCCAGCCTCTGGCCCATCAAGAGTCACTCTCATTTCATCAGTCCATAAAACCTTTGAAAAGTCAGTCTTAAGCTATTTCTTGGCCCAGTCTTGAAGTTTTATCTTATGTTTCTTGTTCAAAGGTGGTCGTTTTTCAGCCTTCCTTACCTTGGCCATGTCCCTGAGTATCGCACACCTTGTGCTTTTTGTTACTCCAGTAACGTTGCAGCTCTGAAATATAGCAAAACTGGTGGCAAATGGCATCTTGGCAGCTTCACGCTTGATTTTCCTCAATTCATGGGCAGTTATTTTGTGCCTTTTTTGCCCAACACTCTTCTTGCGACCCTGTTGACTATTTGCCATGAAACGCTTGATTGTTCGGTGATCATGCTTCAAAAGTTTGGCAATTTCAAGACTGCTGCATCCCTCTGCAAGACATCTCACAATTTTGGACATTCAGAGCCCATCAAATCTCTCTTCTGACCCATTTTGCAAAAGGAAAGGAAGTTGCCTAATAAATAAGCACACCTTATATAAGGTTTTGATGTAATTAGAGAACACCCCTCCTCATTACAGAGATGCACATCACCTGATTTACTTAATTGGTAGTTGGCTCTCAAGCCTGAACAGCTTGGAGTAGGACAACATACATAAAAAGTATCGTGATCAAAATACTACTTGCCTAATAATTCTGCACACAGTGTACATTGAGATATTGTAGCCTATATAATGTGTGGATAAATTACAGCTGTGAATATGCAACCATTTTCCTCTACAAGAAAACGTTCACGTTTAGATGTTTTTGGTACAGCTATGAAAATATTCTTTTCCAGGGATTTTCCTCAGTGTGCCCTGGTCCCAGTGCAGAAAGTCTTGGGCGTGTTTGCATTTGATCCATTAGTAAGTTTCTTTTATTCACATCTAGCTATATTAAGATGCGAATAACTCGGTTCTGATTGCCAGTACCATCTATAAAAGTGCATCTCACAAAATACATAATACACTGTAGATGTGTCTGTGTGTGTGTGTAATAAAAAATAAAATATATATATATATATAATCAGTGCAGACCAAAAGTTTGGACACTCCGTCTCATTTAAACATTGTTCTGTATTTTCATGACTATGAAAACTGTAGATTCACACTGAAGGCATCAAAACTATGAATTAACACATGTGGAATTATATACTTAACAAAAAAGTGTGCAACAACTGAAAATATGTCTTATATTCTAGGTTCTTCAAAGTAGCCACCTTTTGCTTTGATGACTGCTTTGTACACTCTTGGCATTCTCTTGATGAGCTTCAAGAGGTAGTCACCGGGAATGGTCTTCCAACAATCTTGAGGGAGTTCCCAGAGATGCTTAGCACTTGTTGGCCCTTTTGCCTTCACTCTGTAGTCCAGCTCACCCCAAACCATCTTGATTGGGTTCAGGTCTGGTGACTGTGGAGACCAGGTCATCTGGCATAGCACCCCATCACTCTCCTTCTTGGTCAAATAGCCCTTGCACAGCCTGGAGGATTTATTCAAAATTGAAGGCATACTGAACCTGCATGGCTACCACAGCATCTTGCAGCGGCATGCTATTCCATCCGGTTTGCGTTTAGTTGGACCATCATTTATTTTTCAACAGGACAATGACCCCCAAACACACCTCCAGGCTGTGTAAGGGCTATTTGACCAAGAAGAGTGATGGGGTGCTACGCCAGATGACCTGGCCTCCACAGTCACCAGACCTGGACCCAATCAAGATGGATTAGGGTGAGCTGGACCGCTGAGTGAAGGCAAAAGGGCAAGTATATAATTCCACATGTGTTAATTCATAGTTTTGATGCCTTCAGTGTGAATTTACAATTTTCACAGTCATGAAAATACAGAAAAATCTTTAAATGAGGAGGTGTGTCCAAACTTTTGGTCTGTACTGTATGTGTGTGTGTGTGTCTATGTCTGTGTGTGTGTGTCTATGTCTGTGTGTGTCTATGTCTGTGTGTGTCTATGTCTGTGTGTGTCTATGTCTGTGTGTGTCTGTGTGTGTGTCTGTGTGTGTGTGTCTGTGTGTGTGTCTGTCTGTGTGTGTCTGTCTGTGTGTGTGTGTCTGTCTGGGTCTGTCTGTCTATGTATGAGTGTGTGTGTGTGTATGTATGTGTGTGTATATATAGATAGATATATATATATATAGATATATTGATATATTGATAGATAGATATGATATAGATATATATATATATATATATATATATATATATATATATATATATATATATATATATATATATTGTATAAAATATATAATATAATTTTTTTTATTTCTTTTTTACACACGTGCTGCGCTATAGCTTCTGCAGTCTAGCAGGTACAGGTCTGTTGCCACAGTCTTTTATGTACCACCTCTCTTGGCGTTCAGTGAACCATGTACTATCGAGCCACAGGAAACGTCACTAGTACTACTGGAACTGGTGATCCTATCACATAGCATAACTTGTGGGTCTTGGGGGCTATGCCACGGAGCTTAGTGGCAATGAAGCTAGACATGATCGGGAGCTGTAGCCAAATTCAAACATAAGCATATGAAGGAATGATGTTTGAGGCAGGAGATCCGCGGCTGGTCCTAGCACTACAGTCCATACTCTGTGTGAATCCTGCCTAACAGTGCTCCAGCTATCCTGGCCAGCTTTCTAGCAGCAATTATAAGCTGTTATAAAGAGCTTGTAAGAATTGTGGCGCATGTTCAGCTATTGCTGCAGTGGTGGGTATCCTAGGCAACAAGCCATAAACAAATAAAATGTTAATGGTAAACAGGAATATTGCAGAAATGTAAAAGAATAATGAAATTGGAAAGCGGCTCGTCTTTATAAGCACTTTGCAATTATAACCGTTGACCATGACCGTAGGTATTTTCATTTTTGTGTAACCCCTTCATGACCGGAGGTATTTTTGCTTTTTCATTTTTTGGTCCCCTTTTACCCAGAGCCATAACTTTATTTTCCGGTCAAAATGGCCATGTGAGGGCTTGTTTTTTGGGAGGCAAGTTGTACTTTTGAACACATTGGTTTTAACTAAGGATGAGTGAATAGCTTTGGATAACTCCTTATACGAATAGCTATAGTGCTTCCCGAATAGCTGCATCAGGAACCCGGATACCTGGAGCGCTCGCAATAATCAGGTGTCGGGCGCCGCAGCTGCATGTGTTGTGGCTGTGTGACAATCTCAAAACGTTTTTCAGAATAAATGTATATGAATAAGTAAAACAACTTAAAGGGAACCTGTCGGCAAGATTGTGCACAGTAACCTACACACAGGGTCAGGTCGGTGCAGTTATACTGAATAAAATGATACCTTGGGTTTCGATGAAATCTGTGGCTGTTTCTTAATCGTTATTTTCAGTTTTGTGCTAGAGATTCTCGTGCCCTAAAGTGGGGCTGAGGTATGTGGTGCCCTGATTATATATTCATAATGCAAACTGCTGACAGGTCACGGATCTCTCACTGACCCGCCCCCTAGTTTGCATAATGAATACCATCACATACTGAATAAAAATTACTTCTGCGGGCAGGTGCCATCTGTGGAACATGTGCTGCAGCATAATCGCATGGTTAATGTGCACTTTTATCTGTTTTGCAGATTTACTTGAACAAGGAAATAAAAATAAAAAAAAATCTTATTGAAAATGGCACCTGCGCAGTAGCAGCTATCGGTATTCATTATGCAAACTAGGGGGCGGGTGAGTGAGGAATCCGTGACCTGTCAGCAGTCTGCATTATGAATATGTAATCAGTGCACCACATACCTCAGCCTCACCTTGGGGCATGAGAATCTCTAACACAAAACTGAAAATAAAGATGAAGAAACAACCACAAGACCAATTCCATCAACCAAGGTATCATTGTAATCAGTGTAACGGCGACGACTTGACCCTGTGTGTAGGTTACTGTGCTCATGCTGCAGCGCCGACGCTTGTCTGCTGAACGTTGTTTGTTTTTGTTTTTTTGTTGTTTTTTTTTAATACACACTGAATGTTATATCTAAAATAAGGGGCAGGTCACAGAGTATGTTCCCAGGGTCAGTTAACGCTGCGAGTTGTACACTGCATACATCCACTGCGGCCAGATGTTACAGCGTAGTGGAGGGGATTTCATGAAATCCCATCTTCACTATGCGTGCAGGGACGCCTCCGCCTCTTTCCAGACCGCAGCATGTCTATTTATCTTGCGGAGACGCTCAGTCTCTGCAAGGTAAATTTCACCAGAACAGTGTATTAGGCATGGTGATTCCGCACGGTGCAATGAACACATGCATAATCGCCTGTGTTCAAAAGATGCCAGCACTTTGGATGGAGCGGACATGTGCTGTGTCCAAAGCACTGCTGATTCCTAACCGTGGGAACATACTCTTAGGGATCAGTGATCTGTCATAAGCCATACAGATGCATATGTAATCAGAGCACCACATGAAGCCGCTCCCCCCACAGGTCACCCTGAGGCACAGACATATCATTAACTAAAAACTGAAAATAACGATTAAAAAACAATGACGAGACAGATTTCATCTGACCTGACACTGTCTGTAGGTTACTGTGCACAATCCTGCGGGCAGGGGGCAGGTTCCCTTTAATGCATGTTGTAGATAGATGTGAGCAGCGCTGACGCTTGCCTGCCGAATGTGTTGGTTTTTTTTTTTGTTTTGTTTTTTAATACATTGTGAATATTATATGTAAAATAAGGGTGAGGTCACTGAGGGATCAGTGATCTGTCATAAGCCATAAAGATGCATATGTAATCAGAGCACCACATGAGGCCGCCCCGAAGCTCGAGCATATCATTAACTCATATCTGAAAATAAAGATTAAACAACCACGAGACTGATTTTATTATTTATTTTTATAGCACCATTAATTCCATGGTGCTGTACATGAGAAGGGGTTACATACAAAGTTATTGATATCGTTTACAGTAAACAAATTAACGATGACGGACTGGTACAGAGGGGAGAGGAACCTGTCTTGCGGACTTACATTCTACGGGATAATGGGGAAGAGGCAGAAGGTAGGGGCGAGGCGGCAGCTCGGGTGGTGGTGAGGTGGCAGAATGGTTATTGTAGGCTTTCCTGAAGAGATGGGTTTTCAGGTTCCGTCTGAAGGATCTGAGGGTGGTGGATAATCGGACGTGTTGAGGCACAGAATTCCAGAGGATGGAGGATATTCGGGAGAAATCTTAGAGGTGGTTGTGTGAGGAATGAATAAGTGTGGAGGAGAGTAGGAGGTCTTGGGAGGATCGAATATTACGTGAGGGAAGATAGTGGGAGACTAGGTCAGAGATATAGGGAGGGGACAGGTTGTGGATGGCTTTGTAGATCAGTGTTAGTAGTTTGAACTGGATTCGTTGGGGAATTGGGAGCAAGTGGAGGGATTTGCAGAGGGGAGAAACGGGAGTAGCGAGGAGAGAGAGGTGGATTAGCCGAACAGCAGAGTTGAGGATAAACAGGAGTGGTGCAAGAGAGGTAGCGAGAAGGCCACAGAGGAGGGTGTTGCAGTAATCGAGGCGGGGAATGGTGAGGGCATGCACAAAAGTTTTAGTAGATTAAGGGCTGAGGAAGGGACGGATGCTGGAAATATTTTTGAGTTGAAGGCGACAGGAGGTGGCAAGAGACAGGGCAGAATCGAGAGTTACTCCGAGGCAGTGGATTATAGGTGTGGGAGAAGGCGTTTACCATAATAGGTAGGTCGGGAAGGTGAGTTATGTGAGATGGAGGAAAGATGATGAGTTCGGTTTTGTCTACATTGAGTTTTAGGAAGCGAGAGGTGAAGGAGGATATGGCTGATAGGCACTCTGGGATTCTGGACAGCAGAGAGGTGACATCTGGGCCAGAGAGGTAGATCTGAGTGTCATCTGCATACAGGTGGTATTAGAAGTCATGGGACTTTGAGTTGTCCTAGGCCAAGGGTATAGATGGAAAATAGTAGGGGCCCCAGGACAGAGCCTTGAGGGACTCCCAACAGAGTGGGAGTGGGAAACGCGAAATGTGCGGTTGGAAAGGTATGAGGCAATCTAGGACAGGGCAAGGTCTTTGTTGTCAACCAAGGTATCATTTTAATCAGTATAACTGCACCAACCTGACACTGTCTGTAAATTACTCAGCACAATCTTGCTGACAAGTTCCTTCTAATGTACCGTATATGCAGCAATAGAATTACTCCGTCCTAGGTGCATGACTCTACATTAAACCTCATTTACCAAGTTTTTGCCCATTCAGGCTATGTGCACACGTCAGGATTTTTTGCAGAAATTTCCTGATCAAAACCAGACATTTTCTGCAAGAAATCCGCATGCGTTTTTTGCGTTTTTTTTTTCCGGAGATTTCCCAATGCAATAACATAGTGGGAAATCCACAAAATTAATGAACATGCTGCGTTTTTTTACAGCGATGTGTTTTTTTTCGTGGAAAAAACGCAGCATGTGCACGAAAATTGCGGAATGCATTCTAAATGATGGGATGCATATGTATGCGTTTTTTCCCGAAAAAAAGCACGAAAAATCCGCAACATGTGCACACAGCCTCAGACATCTTATCCAGATCGTTTTGCAATATTGTAATGTCAAGGTCAGATTTTAGTATCCTGCATAGTTCGGTGTTGTCGGCTAAGACTGACACTTAACTCTGAATCCCATCCAGTAGGTCAGTAATAGAGATTCGTTCCCTTAGTCAGTGCTTCTGTAGCTTCAGTGTAAGGCTGTTATGTGGTACAGTATCAAATGCATTTGCAAAGTCTGTAAAAAACATATCAGCTGCATTACCAACATCTAGATTTGCATGACTTATTCTTCATGAATCTATGCTGGTTGTCAGGTATTATACTGTTCTCTGCAAGTCATCTTTTTTTTTTTTTTTTCTCTGCCCTCAAAAACTTTGCACACTGCTGATGTCAGGCTTACTGGACTGTAGTTACCTGGAT
Source organism: Ranitomeya variabilis (assembly GCF_051348905.1). NCBI lineage: Eukaryota > Metazoa > Chordata > Amphibia > Anura > Dendrobatidae > Ranitomeya > Ranitomeya variabilis. Next base: position 445,393,293 of record NC_135235.1, on the reverse strand, counting down.
CCCCCTTCTTATCTTTCTTAAATATCGGTACCACATCAACCATTCTCCAATCCTGTGGCACCACCCCTGTTGCAAGAAAGTCTAAGAATATAAGATACAGCAGTCTGTCAATTACTGAACTCAATTCCCTCAGTATCTGTGGATGAATGCCATCTGGGCTGGGGGATTTGTTCATGTTTAATTTGCTCAGAGGCAGGCGTACTTAATAATAATAATAATAATAATATTATTATTATAGCGCCATTTATTCCATGGCGCTTTACATGTGAGGAGGGGTATACATAATAAAAACAAGTACAATAATCTTGAACAATACAAGTCACAACTGGTACAGGAGGAGTGAGGACCCTGCCCACGATGGCTCACAATCTACAAGGGATGGGTGAGGATACAGTAGGTGAGGATAGAGCTGGTCGTGCAGCGGTTTGGTCGATCGGTGGTTACTGCAGGTTGTAGGCTTGTTGGAAGAGGTGGGTCTTCAGGTTCTTTTTGAAGGTTTCGATGGTACTTCTTGTGTTACACTAATTATCAGGTGGTGAACCTTGATTTTTGCCTTGTTCAATGATCCCTGGAACAGACAGGTCATTGGCTACATGGATGAAAAGTGCCCGTTCAATATGTCAGCCTTTTTCTTTGTCCTCTACAATTTTATATTATCGTCTTTTAAGGGGCCTATGCCTTTTTTCTTTTTTTTTTCTTTTTTGCATTGATTTATAAAAAAATGTGGGATTTATTTTAACCCCTTAATCCCATATGACGTACTATCCCGTCAAGGTGACCTGGGACTTAATTCCCAGTGACGGGATAGTACGTCGTATGCGAAAGGCCGCGCTCATGGGGGGAGCGCGGCCGGGTGTCAGCTGACTATCGCAGCTGACATCCGGCACTATGTGCCAGGAGCGGTCACGGACCGCCCCCGGCACATTAACCCCCGGCACACTGCGATCAAACATGCAGGCTTCCCTGAGACCCCCGGAGCAACGCGATGTAATCGCGTTGCTCCGAGGGTCTCTTACCTCCTCCTCCCTGCAACAGGTCTGGATCCAAGATGGCCGTGGCATCCGGGTCCGGCAGGGAGGTGGCTTCACTGCGCCTGCTCAGAGCAGGTGCCGGGAAGCCTCCAGGAGCTGTGCACGTCAGATCGCTGATCTGACACAGTGCACAGCAAAGTGTCAGATCGGCGATCTTACACTATAACATCATGACCCCCCCTGGGGCAATGTTATAGTGTAAAAAAAAAAAAAATTCACATGTGTAAAAGCAAAAAATGCAAAAAAAAATATATATTGTTCCTATAAATACATTTCTTTATCTAAATAAAAAAGAATAAAAGTGCACATTTAGTATAGCCGCGTCCGTAGCGACCCGATCTATAAAACTGTCCCACTAGTTAACCCCTTCAGTGAACTCCGTAAAAAAAAAAAAGAGGCAAAAAACAACACTTTATCATACCGCCAAATAAAAAGTGGAACAACACGCGATCAAAAAGACGGATATAAATAACCATGGTACAGCTGAAAACGTCATCTTGTCCCGCAAAAAACGAGCCGCCATACAGCGTCATCAAAGAAAAAATAAAAAAGTTATAGTCCTCAGAATAAAGCGATGCAAAAATAATTATTTTTTCTATAAAATAGTTTTTATCGTATAAAATCGCCCACCAAAACATAAAATTATATAAATGAGGTATCGCTGTTATTGTACTGACCCGAAGAATAAAACTGCTTTATCCATTTTACCAAACGCGGAACGGTATAAACGCCTCCCCCAAAAGAAATTCATGAATAGCTGGTTTTTGGAAAAATTATAGCGCTCAAAATGTGATAATGCAAAAATATTTTTTGGAATAAAAAGCGTCTTTCAGTGTGTGACGGCTGCCAATCATAAAAATCCGCTAAAAAACCCGCTATAAAAGTAAATCAAACCCTCCTTAGTTAGCGAAAAATAAAAAAATTTAAAAAAATGTATTTATTTCCATTTTCCCATTAGGGTTAGGGCTAGGGTTGGAGCTAAAGTTAGGGTTAGGGTTGGGGCTAAAATTAGGGTTAGGGTTTGGATTACATTTACGGTTGGGATTAGAGTTAGGGGTGTGTCAGGGTTAGGGGTGTGGTTGGGATTAGAGTTAGGGGTGTGTCAGGGTTAGGGGTGTGGTTAGGGTTACCGTTGGGATTAGGGTCAGGGGTGTGTTTGGATTAGGGTTTCAGGTAGAATTGAGGAGTTTCCACTGTTAAGGCACATCAGGGGCTCTCCAAACGCGACATGACGTCCGATCTCAATTCCAGCCAATTCTGCGTTGAAAAAGTAAAACAGTGCTCCTTCCCTTCCGAGCTCTCCCGTGCGCCCAAACAGGGGTTTACCCCAACATATCGGGTATCAGCGTACTTGGGACAAATTGGAAAACAACTTTTGGGGTCCAAGTTCTCTTGTTATCCTTGGGAAAATAAAAATTTGGGGGGCTAAAAATCATTTTTGTGGGGGAAAAAAAAAAGATTTTTTATTTTCACGGCTCTGCGTTGTAAACTGTAGTGAAATACTTGGGGGTTCAAAGTTCTCACAACACATCTATATAAGTTCCTTGGGAGGTCTAGTTTCCAATATGGGGTCACTTGTGGGGGGTTTCTACTGTTTGGGTACATCAGGGGCTCTGCAAATGCAACGTGACGCCTGCAGACCAATCCATCTAAGTCTGCATTCCAAATGGCACTCCTTCCCTTCCGAGCTCTGCCATGCGCCCAAACAGTCGTTTACCCCCACATATGGGGTATCAGCGTGCTCAGGACAAATTGTACAACAACTTTTGGGGTCCAATTTCTTCTCTTACCCTTGGGAAAATAAAAAATTGGGGGCGAAAAGATCAATTTTGTGAAAAAAATATGATTTTTTATTTTTACGGCTCTGCATTACAAACTTCTGTGAAGCACTTGTTGGGTCAAAGTGCTCACCACACATCTAGATAAGTTCCTTAAGGGGTCTACTTTCCAAAATGGTGTCACTTGTGGGGGGTTTCAATGTTTACGCTCATCAGGGGCTCTCCAAACGCAACATGGCGTCCCATCTCAATTCCAGTCAATTTTGCATTAAAAAGTAAAATGGCGCTCCTTTCCTTCAGAGCTCTGCCATGCGCCCAAACAGTGGTTTACCCCCAAATATTGGGTATCAGCGTACTCAGGACAAATTGTACAACAACTTTTGGGGTCCATTTTCTCCTGTTACCCTTACATAGTAACATAGTAACATAGTTATTAAGGTTGAAGGAAGACTTTAAGTCCATCTAGTTCAACCCATAGCCTAACATTCCCTAACATGTTGATCCAGGGGAAGGCAAAAAAAACCCATGTGGTAAGAGTAAGCTCCACCATGGGGAAAAAGTTCCTTCCCGACCCCACATACGGCAATCAGATTAGTTCCCTGGATCAACGCCCTATCAAGGAATCTAGTGTATATACCCTGTATCATTATACTTTTCCTGAAAGGTATCCAGTCCCCTCTTAAATTTAAGTAATGACTCACTCATTACAACATTATACAGCAGAGAGTTCCATAGTCTCACTGCTCTTACAGTAAAGAATCCGCGTCTGTTATTATGCTTAACCTTCTTTCCTCCAGACGTAGAGGATGCCCCCTTGTCCCTGTCACCGGTCTATGATTAAAAAGATCATCAGAAAGGTCTTTGTACTGTCCCCTCATATATTTATACATTAACATAAGATCACCCCTTAGCCTTAGTTTTTCCAAACTAAATAGCCCCAAGTGTAATAACCTATCTTGGTACTGCAGACCCCCCAGTCCTCTAATAACCTTGGTCGCTCTTCTCTGCACCCGCTCTAGTTCAGCTATGTCTTTCTTATACACCGGAGACCAGAACTGTGCACAGTATTCTAAGTGTGGTCGCACTAGTGACTTGTATAGAGGTAAAATTATGTTCTCCTCATGAGCATCTATGCCTCTTTTAATGCATGCCATTATTTTATTTGCCTTTGTAGCAGCTGCCTGACACTGGCCACTGAATATGAGTTTGTCATCCACCCATATACCCAGGTCTTTTTCATTGACGGTTTTGCCCAGAGTTTTAGAATTAAGCACATAGTTATACATCTTATGACCTTACATTGATCCCCATTAAAGCTCATTTGCCATTTATCAGCCCAAGCTTCTAGTTTACATAAATCATCCTGTAATATAAAATTGTCCTCCTCTGTATTGATTACCCTGCAGAGTTTAGTGTCATCTGCAAATATTGAAATTCTACTCTGAATGCCCCCTACAAGGTCATTAATAAATATGTTAAAAAGAAGAGGGCCCAATACTGACCCCTGTGGTACCCCACTGCTAACCGCGACCCAGTCCGAGTGTGCTCCATTAATAACCACCCTTTGTTTCCTATCCCTGAGCCAGCTCTCAACCCACTTGCACATATTTTCCCCTATCCCCATTATTCTCATTTTATGTATCAACCTTTTATGTGGCACCGTATCAAAAGCTTTTGAAAAGTCCATATACACTACATCCACTGGGCTCCCTTGGTCCAGTCCGGAACTTACCTCTTCATGGAAGCTGATCAAATTAGTCTGACATGAACGGTCCCTAGTAAACCCGTGCTGATACTGGGTCATAAGGTTATTCCTCCTCAGATACTCCAGCATAGCATCCCTTAGAATGCCCTCCAGGATTTTACCCACAGTAGAGGTTAAGCTTACTGGCCTATAATTTCCGAGTTCAGTTTTTGTCCCCTTTTTGAATATTGGCACCACATTTGCTATACGCCAGTCCTGTGGTACAGACCCTGTTATTATCAAGTCTTTAAAGATTAAAAATAATGGTCTATCAATGACTGTACTTAATTCCTGCAGTACTCGGGGGTGTATCCCATCCGGGCCCGGAGATTTGTCAATTTTAGTGATTTTTAGACGCCGCCGTACTTCCTGCTGGGTTAAGCAGGTGACATTTAATTGGGAATTTTTATCACTAGTCATATTGGCTGCCATGGGATTTTCTTGTGTAAATACTGATGAAAAAAAGTCATTTAGCATATTGGCTTTTTCCTCATCCTCATCCACCATTTCCCCCAGATTATTTTTAAGGGGGCCAACACTTTCATTTTTTAGTTTCTTACTATTTATGTAGTTAAAGAATATTTTGGGGTTAATTTTGCTCTCTCTGGCAATGAGTCTCTCTGTCTCAATCTTTGCTGCCTTGATTTGCTTTTTACAGAATTTATTTAATTTTTTGTATTTATTTAATGCCTCCTCACTACCTACAATAGGACGGTGCCACCAAGTTTGTAGTGACCACTGCCTGGTACTGTGTATCATCTCCTGTTTATTAGCAAAGGACCAGATTGGCAGTGTGAAAATTGCTAAATTTCTATTTTGAGTTGTGTATGTGTGTATATATATATATATATATATATATATATATATATATATATATATATATATATATATATATATATATATATATATATATATATATATATATATATATATATATATATATATATAATTTTACATATTGCAATGTGAATTTTAATGTTTCAATTTTTGACGATGGGTTTCCTTTAGCATCTGGTAAGTGAGCCACTTATTGTCTTAATACAATTCTTTATTTGGTTGTTCATGGGAGCCATCTGTGTACTTTGTTGGATCATAGTAATGGCTATGTATACATCCTGTGATGAGTTGGATGCCAACCCTTATGTTAGCTCCAGACACAGCAATATGCCAGACCCATTGGGCAGTGGTGGTTGCATAGTTAGGCCGGGGTCACACTTGCGAGTGCAATGCGAGAAACTCGTACGACTCTCTCGCCTCAATACCAGGCACTGCCGCCGACACTCGGGACCAGAGTGTGCGGCTGTATGTATTTCAGTGTAGCCGCACGCTCCAGTCCTGAGTGCCGGCGGCAGTGCCGGGTATTGATGCGAGACTTGTGCGAATTTCCCCGCTCCCATCCAGTTGACTGACTGCTTTCTCCTTGTGTGTGTTTGTAAGGAGAGACTTGTCATTGTTCAGGCAAGTTCCCTTTAAAAACCACTCCAGTTTTTACATATTTGAAACCAAGTGCCATCATTTTCATGGTGAACTTCTTCAATGTAGGCAGTGTTTCTAGGATCATTGCGCCACATGAGTTGGTAGCTAGGGTTAGATCCACCAGTTACAGCTGCATAAACCTGCAGCTTTTATAACTTTCTCTACTTTCAGATTCTCATAAACATAAGAAAGACAAGGAGCATCGTCATAAAGAACACAAGAAGGACAAAGACCGTGAGAAGTCCAAGCACAATAACAGGTTAGTGGATGCATTTTTAAATTGGCTTTGGTCACATAACACAATAATGTCACATTATATACTGAGAAAATCACTGGAGCAGCGCAGCAGCAGGAGGGGTGCATGCATTTTTATTTTCTGTATGGCACGGAGATGATTAACCCCTTTCTGACCTCGGACGGGATAGTACGCCGCCGGAGCCCACATCAAAGCTGCGACATGTCAGCTGTTTTGAACAGCTGAAATGTGCGCGCAATAGCGGCGGGTGGAATCTTGATCCACCCGCTGCTATTAGCTAGTTAAGTACACCCGCCGCTATTAACTGTCAAAACTCTGACAGCGGCATTTAACTACCAATTCCGGCCGCGTGGCCGGAAATGCGCACATCGCCGACACCCGTCACATGATTGGGGGTCAGCGATGCGTCAGTTAGTAACCATAGAGGTCCTTGAGACCTCTATGGTTACTGATGCCGGTTTGCTGTGAGCGCCACCCTGTGGTCGGTGCTCATAGCAAGCCTGTAATTAAGCTACATAGGAGCGATCTGATGATCGCTGCTATGTAGCAGAGTCGATCAGGCTATGCCAGCTTCTAGCCTCACATGGAGACTATTGAAGCATGGCAAAAGTAAAAAAAAAAAATGTTTAAAAAAAATATGAAATAAGAAAAAATATAAAAGTTTAAATCCCCCCCCCCCCTCTTCGCCCCATCGAAAATAAAACAATAAAAATAAAATCAAACCTACACATGTTTGGTATCGCCGCGTTTAGAATCGCCCGATCTATCAATAAAAAGAAAGGATTAACCTGATTGCTAAACGGCGTAGCGAGAAAAAAAATGAAACGCCAAAATTACGTTTTTTTGGTCGCTGCGACATTGCATTAAAATGTAATAACGGGCAATCAAAAGAATGTATCTACACCAAAATGGTATCACCAAGAACATCAGCTCGGCATGCAAAAATAAGCCCTCACCTGACCCCAGATCACGAAAAATGGAGACGCTACGGGTATCGGAAAATGGCGCAATTTTTATTTATTTTTTTTAGCAAAGTTTGGAATTTTTTTTCACCACTTAGCTAAAAAATAACCTAGACATGTTTGGTGTCTATGAACTCGTACTGACCTGGAGAATCATAATGGCAGGTTAGTTTTAGCCTTTAGTGAAGCTAGCAAAAAAAGCCAAACAAAAAACCCTCATGGGATTGCACTTTTTTTGCAATTTCACCACACTTGGAATTTTTTTCCCGTTTTCTAGTACACGTCATGGTAAAACCAATGATGTCGTTCAAAAGTACAACTCCTCCCGCAAAAAATAAGCCCCACATGGCCATATTGACGGAAAAATAAAAAAGTTATGGCTCTGGGAAGGAGGGGAGCGAAAAACGAACACGGAAAAACGGAAAATCCCAAGGTCATGAAGGGGTTAAGCATGGTTTGTCTAGTAGTGGACAACCTTTATAATCTAATTAAAAGAAAGGCAAAGAAATGAAGCAGAATAGTAATGTAAGCTTCTGCCATGTGACTACTCCATGCTTGTACATTAAAATCTGCAATATTAAGATCTTTATTGGTGCCCTTTTGCTTTCAGTGAACACAAAGATCCTTCTGAGAGGAAACACAAAGACAAACACAAAGATGGTGACAAACACAAAGATGGTGACAAACACAAAGATGGTGACAAACACAAAGATGGTGACAAACACAAAGATGGTGACAAACACAGAGAGAAGGATAGTGAGAAGCCTAAGGAGAGGGATAGTGAGAAGCCTAAGGAGAGGGATAGTGAGAAGCCTAAGGAGAAAGAAGGGGAAAAGCATCGGGAAAAGGAGGTTGAGAAGCCCAAAGATGGCGAAAAGCATAGAGACAAAGAAGGAGAGAGGCGTAAAGATGGAGAAAAACATAAAGAGAAACATCGGGAGAAGGATAAAGAGAAGAGAAAGGGGGAAAAGGTGAGTGAATGTTGATCACCCTAGAAAGGACTCGGAGCTGCTATTGTGGACCACCCGATTCAGGAGATTTTCCCAAACTGGGTGATTGCTGCTAAGAAATTCACTGCTTTTACTTTGGCTATAACTGTAACGTGTCTTCTCTTGCAGCTAAGAACTTCCAGTGATGGTGCCAAAATAAAAAAAGAAAATGGCTTCTCCAGGTAAGGTGACCTACATGCCTGATGATGAGAACGTAGCTTGGCTCCATGATGTGTTTTTCTAGTTACAAATATTTAAAGGGTTTGATTCCTCCGAATAATTACGCGAACATCTGTGCACAGGTTGTATGTAGAATAGCATATCTTTTCACCTCAATGGTGCTTAGCTATAATACCAGACACAGCCAGTTAATTTGTGGGAAGCGGTTTTAGAAATCCATGTTTTACTATCTTTTTAAAAATCATTTTAAAACATAGGAGATAACAGCATTTCTATCATCTAAAGATGATAATTTGAGGTGCCTCTTCTCCCAGTTTCCTCCCCAACCCATGCATTGTGTCCCAGTTTATGAACTGGTGTCATCCTGTGTGATGGATGGCTCATCGGACCCCATCAGGACCCAGATCCTTGCGGCAAATGTTATCTCTGTACACACGAAGTACATTAGAAAGTTTACTGCTTCTTTATACAGTGACTGAACGTTGGCATAAAGCTGTAAATTGTCTTCAGATTTGAGTTACTTAGGCTACGTTCACATTTGCGGTCCTCGCCGCAGCGTCGGGCGCCGCATGCGTCCTGCGCCCCTATATTTAACATGGGGGCGCATGCACATGCGGTGCACTTGCGTTTGGCGCCGCATGCGTCCCTGCGGTGCCCGCGTCGGGGCGCAGAGGACGCAGCAAGTTGCATTTTTGCTGCGTCCAAAATCAATGAAAAAAAGGACGCATGCGGCGCAAAACGCAGCGTTGTGCATGCGTTTTGCCGCGTTTTTGTTTGCGTTGTGCGCTGCGGCGCCGACGCTGCGGCGCACAACGCAAATGTGAACGTAGCCTAATGTCTTTCTGGCTGTGTTTCTTACTTTAAAGCCATTTTGTCTTCATATAACTTGCTTCTTCTTCTTTTTTGTTTTCTCTTCAACACCAGTCCTCCCCATATAAAGAATGAGCCAGACGATGATGGCTACACTTTGTCTCCTAAGAAAGAGAATAAGGCACTGAAGCGATCCAGGGATGACGAAGAGTATGTGGGGAGAAGGGAGCGTGCTCATAACTTTTCTGTAGTGTAGGTGTACACATGTTAACAAAACGCCATTCCATAACCACTAATCTCCCTTTGCAGCTTTGACTACAAGCCCAAAAAAATAAAAACAGAAGATGTTAAAGCCAAAAAACGAAAACCAGAGGAAGTGCAGGTAAGAAATGTGTATATGATTAGAGTATCTTCTCAATCATTTGTTTGAAAAGTCCTGCGAGCTTTACAAAATTCAGAGAAGACACTGTAGACAATTCCTCTTAGGCCAGGGTCACACTTGCAACTGCTATGCGAGAAACTGGCGCGAGTCTCTCGCCTCAATACCCTGCACTGCCGCCGGCACTCGGGACCGGAGCATGCGGTTGCATGTATTTCTATGCAGCTGAATGCTCCAGTCCAGAGTGCCGGCAGCAGTGCTGGGTATTGAGGCGAGAGACTCGCGCCAGTTTCTCGCATTGCAGTTGCGAATTGGGCACCGGCCTTAGAAGCAGGGACTGAGGTTTATTATAGAAGCGCAGCAGAGCAGATATAGAAGACGGGTTAGTTGAAGCACGCAGACATGTGCAGGTGTGTAGTGTGTGGTCTGTCTCCAGATTAGGGTAGGAAACCATCTACTGCTGAAAAAGGTGTATACATTTTAGAACAAAGCATGCAATGACACATTTATGGGTATTGGGACTAACCTCCTTACAATCCTACAGATCTCCATGTTCCTTTAGCTAATGTCATTGCTCGCATAATTCTTTAAACACTGAGAGTTCTATGGTTCTGGTTTCTATACCAATTCCGCATATATACTACTCATTACCATATAATCACTTATTGACAATCAGGTCCCCTGTGGCTGTTCCAGTTAGTCTCCCTGGACTGCATCCATACTTACTAGTGGCACTGAGGTCATTTTATACCTCCATTCTGGTGAGGGCATCAGCTTTTCTAGCAAAGTTAGTTGATAGTCCAAGATGGCTGCTGGCCACAATATGGTTGTTCAGGATATTATGGCTGACCGTTCTCTCACAACATCCCTTAAACTTAAATGATTGTGTTTTATTATATGAAGAAATGGCCAATAGTCCTCATCTCCTGTTTTCCTGTGGTCCCTACTAGTCCTGCAGTGATCAGGTGCCATTTATGGAGGGAAATCGCCAACAAAAGTGGGTTGCTGAGAGAGAGAAAAGTAACCCTAAGGGCTTGTTTCCACATGCGAGAATCACGTCCGTGTCTCGCATGTAGAAACCAAGCTCTGGCGCCGGCACTCAGGAGCGGAGCTGTGCGGCTCCATGTGTTCCTATGCGGCCGCACGCTCTCCGGAGTGCAGACACCAGAGCTTGGTTTCTACATGCGAGATACGGACGTGATTCTCGCATGTGGAAACAAGCCCTAAGCAAGACCCACATCCACAAAGTAAACATGCAGGCCCACAAATGTAGGACATATATGACTAAGGGTATGTCTCCACGTTCAGGATTGCATCAGTCTTTGGTCAGGATTTTATGCAGGTAAAATCCTGACCAAAACTGCACCTGAGGTCACTGGCAGGTCACCTGTGGTGTACCTGCGTGTTTTGCTCATAGTAGCAACATGCAGCGTTTTGAAAAAAAGCACAACGCATGCGTTTTCGCGGCAAAAACGCATGCGTTTTTAAACGCATAGTGGAGTCTGGATTTCATAAAATCCCATCCACTATGCTGTAACATCTGGACGCTGCGTTTTTGACGCAGTAGAAAAACGCAGCGTCAAAAACGCAGCGTTTCCTGAACGTGGAAACATACCCTAAGGCTGCCGTCACACTATCAGTATTTAGTCCGTATTTTACATCAGTATTTGTAAGCCAAAACCAGGAGTGGGACAGTCAAAGGAAAAGTATAACAAACACATGCACCACTTCTGTATTTATCACCCACTCCTGGTTTTGGCTTACAGATACTGAGGTAAAATACTGACCAAATACTGCTAGTGTGACGGCAGCCTGATAGTCTTTTTTTTTTATTATTTGGTAGGGTTGCAGCTTTCTTTTTTCCACGAGGCATAACGCGACACCCTGCCCCCCTGTGAATATAGTTGTATTAGGGCTTGTTTTATGTGGGAAAAGTGCAATGAAATGAAAAAAAAAAAAGTGGAATTTCACTTTTTTTTATTTTTTTTTTATTTACCATGTTCACTGTATAGTATAACTGACCTGGCAATACGATTTCCCAGGTCAGCATGAGTACGCAAATACAAAACGTGTATGTTTTTTTTGTTTTGTTTTTTTTTATAAAAAATTATATATGAGGGCTTACTTTTTGCGCCCTTAGCTGACTGTTTTACTCATACCATTTTGAGGCAGATATGACGTTTTGATCGGCTGTTATTGGATTTTATTGCAATGTTGCAGCTGCCAAAAATAGTAATTCTAGGGTTTCATTTTTTTATTTTTTTTTTGTTACGCAGCTTACATATTGGATTCCTTTACTTTATATTTTTATATATTTGACATTTCTGAAGGCAGTAATGCAAATGGGTATATCTTTGTTTTATTTTCAAGGATTTGAACTTGCTTTTATTTTGTTTATATTTTTTACAAACTTTTTTTGTTCATTCTTTTGACTGACTTCACTTGTCCCCTTAGTAGACTTGGAGCTCGCAAGGCATCGGCCCTGCTATGGGGGGGAGGGGGGACTGTCATACAGTCCCATGTAATAGCCATGTTTTCTCTTACCTGTTTTTATTAATATTCAGTAGAGATGTTCTATTTTGGCTAGTACATGAGACTGTATGATCGTCATGTTCTTTGATGATCTGTTCTTATTTGTCCTTTACCCCAGTGGCAGTAATTGTTACTTCTTTATGCATTTTTTGTATATACTATTTAATTATACCATGTTTCTCCATGAGCTGCTATTATTTTCAGCACTACTGTGCTTAGCAAAGCTCATGATCTCCTATGAACGCCCGCAACAAGCCAGCGTTCACAGGATATTCACAATGACAGGCACGGGAGTTCTCTGCAGACCCGCTGCTGTCATGACAATACTCTGCGATCACAGGGACGCCGATGGACAGGAATAGCGACGCCCTTCCAGCCGGTGCATGCTAAAGCCCACTGGCAGTGATTTACAGCGGGTTTTAACAACCCCAGAAGGATCACTGCTCCTCCCGTCTCTCTTGGAAGCACTTGAAGACTGATTAAATGATCCCTGCAGTCAATAAGTCCTCAGTGTTGACATTTGCATATATGGCAAGTCAGCCAGGTTCAGTGATTGGCTACAAGAGTCATGTGAATAATACACTGGGCGTAATCCGTACAGGACTGACTGGATTCAACATGTGTCATAAATGTTATATTTTTTGAACTGTTGGCCTAGTTTTGTAACATACTAAATTATCCCTGAATGCACCATACCAAAGTGTATTCACGAGCTGAGCCCTCGCCAAGTAGGGCAGGTACTGGCTGACTAACACAACCGGCATTTCCCTCTAATAGCAGTCATTGGAGCTAGCTCGTATCCTTGTTCAGGCCCCTCAAATTCTGCTGACAGCAACATTTCATTCATGCAAACCAAACACCCTTCTGCAACTCCCACCGACAGCATGAATACAAACAGAAGGTACCAATGGGTGGGCATGGCAGCTGCCACGTTGGTACTCTAGGCTGGGCTTCATCTGAAACGGTCATTAGGACTATGTTTACTTTACTACTGCCAATACATAGAACAGGCAATCAAACCATTGCAGGTTCAAGTCCCTACAAAAAAATAGTGCTATTCTGCATTGCCAAGTCCTATTTGTCAAAATATAAAATTGCTTAACCCCTTCACGGCCGCTGACCGTAAATAAACATCGGAGCTTTGTACAGCACCGACACTTCTCTATGGTTGATCTCTGGGCCCCAGATTCCTGTAAGCAGCGGGATTCCGGTGCAGAGCGATGTCTCTGAGCGGCAACATCATCGGGACTTCATTGTCTCAGTTTGTAATGATGTTAACCCTGTGATCTTCTAGATGCCACAATCTGTAGCGATTGAGGCATTTAGAAGTTCGGGAGAGGGCGCCTTCTCTGACCCCTCCGGCACCTCTTCGATGTGATGCCGTTAAGCCAGTTGTCATACCAGCCAGAGGTCAAATGATAGCCTCTGGGTCTGCAAGCTGCAATGGCCTGTTAGACTCAGCCAGCAGCAGGGTCTAACAGGAGTTCTGACAGTGGAAAGCTGACAGGTCTCATGCATTGTAATATCTATGTATTGCAAACAGTGCGCCCAAATAGTGGTTTTCTCCCTCCATAAGGGGTATCTGCATGCTCAGGAGAAATTACACAAATTTTGGGGTTCATTTTATCCTGTTACCCTTGTCAAAGTTAAAAAATTGGACCTGATGTCATTTTTTTGGTGAAAAAAATGTTGTTTTTTAAAAAAAATAAAATAAACTGTGAAGCACCTAAAGGGTTAATAAACTTCTTGAATGTGGTTTTGAGCACCTTGAGGGGTGCAGTTTTTAGAATGGTGCCACTTTTGGGTATCTTATCATATAGACCCCTCAAAGTGACTTCAATTGTGATGTGGTCCCTTAAAAAAAAAAAAAAAAATGGTTCTGTAAATTTTGCTGGAAAAATCACTGGTCAAGTTTTAACCCTTATAACTTACTAACAAAAAAAAAAGTTGGTTCCAAAATTGTGCTGATGTAAAGTAGACATGTGGGCAATGTTATTTATTAACTATTTTGTGTCAGATATCTCTCTGATTTAAGGCACAAAAGTTCAAAGTTGGAAATTTTGCGAAAATTCCGCAATGTTCCATTTTTTTCCACAAACGCAAGTTATACCGGATCAATTTTACTACTATCATGAAGTACAATATGTCACGAAAAAGCGATCTCTGAATCACCGGAATCACTAGAAGTGTTCCAGAGTTATTGCCTCATAAAGTGACAGTGGTCAGAATTGTAAAAATTGGCCCAGTCATTAACATGCAAACCATCCTCAGGGGTAAAGGGGTTAAACTATTGAAAGAATAAATAAAATAAAAAAAATCACTAAATATTAAACCAATAAATTACTTTAGTTTTTACATAAATATACTATCGCCCCATATGGTATCGCCTAGTCTAGAACGACCCATTTATAAAACTCACTAGTTAACCCCTTAAGTGAACTAAGTAAATAAAAAAATATGGCAAAACACTATGCTTTTTCATCATACCTACTAACAAAAAGTTGAATAAAACACAATCAAAAAGATAAATGTAAATTAAAACTGGTATGTTAAACAAATGGTGTCTTTCAAAAGTACAACTTGTCCTGCAAAAAACCAAGCCCTCACATGGCCATATTGCCTGAAAAATAAAAGTTATGGCTCTGGGGAGCTAAAAACAAAAACGCAGAAACTGAAATACCCTGGTTGTTAAGGGGTTGGCTTTATTGACTGAAAAATGAAGTGTTCGGTCTTGCAAAAAAAAATTTCAGCGTACTTATTTTTTATTTTCTTTATAAAGGGTGAGGGAAAAAATAAGTTTTGGTATTGTCATGATCGTACCGATATGGAGAAATGTAAAAACAAAATCCAGAAATTAATAGCAGAATTAAATTTTTTTTAAACGTAACCATAAACTTTTTATATTATAAAATCTGATATTTCAAAACTGCAACTTATCCTTCAAAAAAACAAGACCTGGTCCGGTTATGTCTGTGGAAAAATAAAAGTTGCGGCTCTTTGAAGGAGGAGAGAAAAAAATTAAAACTTTAAATTGGCGGTCTTCTTAAGGGTTTTGGTATGAGTTAGTTATGTTCATTACTTGCTTCTAGGATGTCAAACCTAAGAAAGCAAAGGACAAAAGCCATGAGGGAGATGGCAAAAAGAAAAAAGTGAAGAAGGAGGAAGAGGAAAAATGGAAATGGTAATGATGGAACCTGCTTCTGCATTTTCTACATGGGTTTTGTGTTCTTTGTGGGTGTGTTATTCAATTTGATCATTGTGTGTGTGTGTTTGTTTTTCTTCTTTTTGCTCTCAGGTGGGAAGAAGAGCGTCATGCTGATGGTGTCAAGTGGAAGTTCCTGGAACACAAAGGCCCTGTATTTGCACCGCCCTATGAGCCTCTCCCAGAAAATGTGAAATTTTATTATGATGGTAATTTTATTTATTTTTTTATATATAAATAAGACTCTGAACTTTTTTTACATTCCACATTGTAGTCCCTTTTAGATGATTTTTGTAGCCCTTCTAATGTGCTAATGGTTTATCCAGGTTTTTCACAAGTCTGCTTTGATTCCTAGGTTATGTGACCACAAATTGCAGCAAGGCGGCCCATTCTCTCTTCCCTCACCAGAGAATTCTCCCAGGGCACACTAAGGATTCAAAAGTCTGACTTTCATGAAAACCTGGGCAACCCCCTTTAACCCCTTCATGACCCAGCCTATTTTGACCTTAATGACCTGGCCATTTTTTGCAATTCTGACCAGTGTCCCTTTATGAGGTAATAACTCAGGAACGCTTCAACGGATCCTAGCGATTCTGAGATTGTTTTTTCGTAACATATTGGGCTTCATGTTAGTGGTAAATTTAGGTCGATAATTTCTGCATTTATTTGTGGGGAAAAAAACGTAAATTTGGCAAAAATTTTGAAAATTTTGCAATTTTCACATTTTGAATTTTTATTATGCTAAACCAGAGAGTTATGTGACACAAAATAGTTAATAAATAACATTTCCCACATGTCTACTTTACATCAGCACAATTTTGGAAACAAATTTTTTTTTTTTGCTAGGAAGTTATAAGGGTTAAAATTTGACCAGTGATTTCTCATTTACAACAAAATTTACAAAACCATTTTTTTTAGGGACCACCTCACATCTGAAGTCAGTTTGAGGGTTCTATATGGCTGAAAATACCCAAAAGAGACACCATTCTAAGAACTGCACCCCTCAAGGTGCCCAAAACCACATTCAAGAAGTTTATTAACCCTTCAGGTGTTTCACAGCAGCAGAAGCAACATGGAGGAAAAAATGAACATTTAACTTTAGTCACAAAAATGATCTTTTAGCAACAATTTTTTTGTTATTTTCCCAAGGGTAAAAGGAGAAACTGGACCACGAAAGTTGTTGTCCAATTTGTCCTGAGTACGCTGATACCTCATATGTGGGGGTAAACCACTGTTTGGGCGCATGACAGGGCTCGGAAGGGAAGGAGCGCCATTTGACTTTTTGAATGAAAAATTGGCTCCAATGTTTAGCGGACACAATGTCGCGTTTGGAGAGCCCCTGTGTGCCTAAACATTGGAGCTCCCCCACAAGTGACCCCATTTTGGAAACCAGATGCCCCAAGGAACTTATGTAGATGCATTGTGAGCACATTAAACCCCCAGGTGCTTCACAAATTGATCCGTAAAAATGAAAAAGTATTTTTTTCACAAAAAAATTCTTTTAGCCTCAATTTTTTCATTTTCACATGGGCAACAGGATAAAATGGATCCTAAAATTTGTTGGGTAATTACTCCTGAGTACACCGATACCTCACATGTGGGGGTAAAACACTGTTTGGGCACATGGTAAGGCTCGGAAGGGAAGGAGCGCCATTTGACTTTTTGAATGAAAATTATCTCCATCGTTAGCGGACACCATGTCGCGTTTGGAGAGCCCCTGTGTGCCTAAACATTGGAGCTGCCCCACAAAAGACCCTATTTTGGAAACTAGACCCCCCAAGGAACTTATCTAGATGCATAGTGAGCACTTTAAACCCCCAGGTGCTTCACAGAAGTTTATAACGCAGAGCCGTGAAAATAAAAAAATAATTTTTCTTTCCTCAAAAATGATTTTTTTCAGCCCGGAATTTTGTATTTTCCCAAGGGCAACAGGAGAAATTGGATCCCAAATGTTGTTGTCCAGTTTGTCCTGAGTACGCTGATACCCCATATGTGGGGGTAAACCACTGTTTAGGCGCACGGCAGGGCTCGGAAGGGAAGGCACGCCATTTGGCTTTTTGAATGGAAAATTAGCTCCAATCATTAGCGGACACTATGTCGCGTTTGGAGAGCCCCGTGTGCCTAAACATTGGAGCTCCCCCACAAGTGACCCCATTTTGGAAACTAGACCTCCCAAGGAATTAATCTAGATGTGTGGTGAGCACTTTAAACCCCCAAGTGCTTCACAAAAGTTTATAACGCAGAGCCGTGAAAATAAAAAATCATTTTTCTTTCCTCAAAAATCATTTTTTAGCCAGCAATTTTTTATTTTCCCAAGGGTTACAGGAGACATTGGACCCCAAAAGTTGTTGTCCAGTTTCTCCTGAGTACGCTGGTACCCCATATGGGGGGGTAAACCACTGTTTGGGCACACGTCGGGGCTCGGAAGGGAGAGAGCACCATTTGACTTTTTCAGCGCAAGATTGGCTGGAATCAATGGTGGCGCCATTTCGTGTTTGGAGACCCCTGATGTGCCTAAACAGTGGAAACCCCTCAATTCTAACTCCAACACTAACCCCAACACACCCCTAACCCTAATCACAACCCTAACCCCAACACACCCGTAACCCTAATCTTAACCCTAATTCCAACCCTAACCCTAAGGTTATGTGCCCACGTTGCGGATTTGTGTGCGGATTTTTCCGCACCGTTTTTGAAAAATCTGCAGGTAAAACGCACTGTGCTTTACCTGCAGATTTACCGCGGATTCCCAGTGTTTTTTGTGTGGATTTCACCTGCAGATTCCTATTATGGAGCAGGTGTAAAACGCTGCGGAATCCGCACAAAGAATTGACATGCTGTGGAAAATACAACGCAGCGCTTCCGCGCTGTATTTTCCGCACCATGGGCACAGCGGATTTGGTTTTCCATAGGTTTACGTGGTACTGTAAACATGATGGAAAACTGCTACGAATCCGCAGCGCCCAATCCGCTGCGGATCCGCAGCGCCCAATCCGCTGCGGATCCGCAGCCAAATCCGCACCGTGTGCACATAGCCTAATTCTAACCCTAATTCCAGCCCTAGCCCTTATTCTAACCCTATCCCTAATTGTAACCCTAACCCTAACTGCAACCCTAACCCTTATTCTAACCCTAGCCCTAAGTGCCACCGTAGCCCTAATGGAAAAACAAAAATAAATATTTTCTGTATTTTATTATTGTCCCTACCTATGGGGGTGATAAAGGGGGGGGGTTTATTTACTATTTTTTTTTATTTTGATAAGTTCTATCACAGCGACCAAAATGTACAGGGAACAAATCTGCCGGCCGGCAGATTCGGCGGGCGCACTGTGCATGCGCCCGCCATTTTCCAAGATGGCGGCGCCCATGTGAGAAGACCGAAGACACCGGGACGGACACCGGGACTAGGTGTATGGGGGGGTGCGATCGGACAGCGGGGGGGGGGGGGTGCGGAGGGGAGAGGACAGGACTTAGGACAGGACGGAGGGGTACGGAACACTGACTGCGGCTGCAGATCGCCGCCGTCAGTCGGTGCGGGGGCCAGATCGGGGTCTCCAGCCATGGCCTATGCTATTGCAGCATCGGCCATGGCTGGATTGTAATATTTCACCAATTTTCATAGGTGAAATATTACAGATTGCTATGATTGGCTGTTTCACTTTCAACAGCCAATCGGAGCCATCGGAGCCACGAGGGGGCGAAGCCACCCCCCCTGGGCTGTAGTACCACTCCCCCTGTCCCTGCATGTCAGATGAAATTGGATTTAACCCTTTCACCCGGCCTGCAGGGACGCAATCCGACCATGACGCATATGCTGCATCACAGGTCGGATTGGCACAGGTTTTCATGACGCATACGCTGCGTCAAAGGTCGGGAAGGGGTTAAGTGACTTGTAATATAAAATAAAGCATTTATCTGTGAGCACTACTTTATAACTGTATTTTACCTGTAATGCACTCACCCTAAGTTTCTGCCTATATTGATACTGGAAACCATAAACCAGGTTGTTGACAACGCTCTTCCCAATTTGGTTAACAGAGTGTGAGGGCTTCCTCTTTATCCAAATTGGTGCCCTCAGATCATGATTGTGTGGTCCTGATGTTTGCCATGGCAGTTCATGACCAAATAGCAGCCTTACAGTCTGACTGCTGTAGTAATCTGTTCAGAAGTTAGAGGCATTTAGGTGGTAAAAATACACATTTTCATTTCTGTCTTGCCACTCTGCATTAATTCCTGTAAAGCACCTGAATGGTTAACAAACTAACTGACTGCAGTTTTCAATATGTCAGGGGTGCTGTTTTTAAAATGGTATCACTTTTGGGGGTTTTCTAATATATAGGACCCCTAAAGTCACTTCAAACATGGATAAGTCCTTAAAAAAAGAAATTGTGTAAATTTCCTTAAAAATATGAAAAATTGATGCTACATTTTTAAACCTCATAAAATGCTAACAAAACAAAATAACATTTTACAAATGGTGCTGATATAAAGCCGACACATGGGAAATGTTATTTATTAATGGTTCGCTGTGGTGTGACCATCTGGATTAAAGAGATAATCATTCAAATTTAAAAAAGTGCACATTTTTTAACATTTTACTAAAATTTTTGATACTTTTTATAAATAAACACAAAACATATTGACCTAGATTTACCATTATCATAAAGTATAATGTGTCATGAAAAAACAGTCTCAAAATCACTGGGATTCATTGAAGCGTTGCAGAGTTATTACCACATAAAGTGACACTGGTCAGATTTCAAAAATTTGGCTCCGTCACTAAGGGGTTAAATAAACTCATGGATGGCATTGTGTCTCGGGTGCTCTTTGGCTCCCTGAAAGCGATCTCAAACACCTGTGATCATTAGTTTGCCAGGTGAGTCCTATTAATGGAAAACTACAGGCCACAGGTTTCAAGCAATATGAGAAAGAACTAGTATCTCTCGGTGCCGAAAAGCGTCAAATAGTGCAATGCCTAAATGCTTAGGACACTGTATGAAGACATTAGATGTTTCACATAAACTTAAGTGTGATCATTGTACCGCAAAGAGGTTTGTGACTGATACAGAGCACAAAGGGGTTCTTGCAGATAAAGGCATAATGAGAAAGGTTTCTGCCAGACAAATTCAAAAGATTACGAGAGCAGCTTCTAAAATACCATTACAAAGCAGCATATGGGTATTTGAAGCAGCTGGTGCCTCTGGAGTCTCGTTTATCTCAAGGTGCAGGATCCTCCAGAAACTTGCATTTGAGCATAAATCTACTGTTCAGCCACCCCAAAACAGTGGACACGAGCAGAAATGGCTGTTGTGGGCCCAGATGTACATGAAGACTAATTTTAAAACCGTGCTGCTTACTGATTAGTGCCGTGCAACCCTTGATGGTCCAGATGGATGTTTGGGGGATTGCCGCAATGTCTCAACAAGGTTGCAGTGTCAGCAAGGCGGTGAGCCCACATCAAAGTTGCGACATGTCAGCTGTTTTGTACAGCTGACATGTGCGTGCAATAGCGGCATGTGGAATCGCGATCCACCCGCAGCTATTAACTAGTTAAATGCCGCTGTCAAACGCTGACAGCAGCATTTAACTAGCACTTCCAGCCATCGGGCCGGAAATGCGCGCTTCGCCGACCCCCATCATGTGATCGGGGGTCAAGATGCGTCGTTATGACAACCTGAGGTCTCCTTGAGACCTCTATGGTTTTTGATGCCGACTTGCTGTAAGCGCCACCCTGTGGTCGGCGCTCATAGCAAGCCTGTAATTCAGCTGCATAGGAGCGATCTGATGATCACTCCTATGTAGCTGAGCCGATTCAGTTGTGCCAGCTTCTAGCCTCCCATGGAGGCTATTGAAGGATGGCAAAAGTAAAAAAAAAAAAGTTTTAAAAAATATAAAAGTTTAAATCACCCCCCTTTCGCCCCATTCAAAATAAAACAATAAAAAAAATCAAACCTACACATATTTGGTATCGCCGCGTTCAGAATCGCCCGATCTATCAATTTAAAATAAAGGATTAACGTGATCGCTAAACGGCATACCGATAAAAATAATTGAAACGCCAGAATTACGTTTTTTTTGTTGCCGCAACTTAACTGGCGATCAAAAGAACGTATCTGCACAAAAGTGCTATCATTAAAAATGTCAGCTTGCCACGCAAAAAATAAGCCCTCACCCGACCCCAGACCACGAAAAATGGAGAAGCTACGGGTATTGGAAAATGGCGCAAATTTTTTTTTTTTTTTTTTTTTTTTTTTTTTTTTTTTAAGCAAAGTTTGGAATTTTTTTTCACCACCTAGATAAAAAATAACCTAGACATGTTTGGTGTCTATGAACTCGAAATGACCTGGAGAATCATAATGGCAGGTCAGTTTTAGCATTTAGTGAACCTAGCAAAAAAGCCAAACAAAAAAAAGTGTGGGACTGCACTTTTTTTGCAATTTCACCACACTTGGAGTTTTTTCCATGTTTTGTAGTGCAAGTTAATTCTTTTTTTTTTTTTTTTATATAATGATAGAACGGGCGATTCTGAACGCAGCGATACCCAATGTGTTTTTGTTTTTTTTATTTTAAATGGGGCAAAAGTGGGGTGATTTGAACTCTTATATTTAAATTTTAAAATTTATTTATTTATTTTTTTTAATATACTTTTGGCATGCTTCAATAGTCGCCATGAGAGACTACAAGCTGCCATAACTAGTTTGGCTTTGCCACATACAGGGGATGATCCAATCGCCTGTCTGTAGCAGAATTGCTGACTTGCTATGAGCGCCGACCATCAGGCGGTGCTCATAGCAATCCATCATTCACAGTCATAGAGGTCTGTAGGAGACCTCTGGTTGTCATGTCAACCCATTGGTGACCCGCAATCACGTGACTGGGGTCATCGATGGGCGGATTTCCGGCGCGATGCCTGGAAGCACGCGTTAAATGCCACTGTCAGTTTGACAGCGGCATTTAACAGGTTAATAACAGCTGACAGCTCTAAGAGTTCAAAACAGCTGACATGTGCTGCGAAAGATGTGGGCTCACCGCCGGAGACCTCATCAAAGGGGGAGACAGGACATGTGCCGTACATGTACGGCGCATGTCATAAAGGGGTTAATGTCATACATATGGTGATATTTAGGGTATGTGCACACGTCAGGATTTCTTGCAGAAATTTTCCTGACAAAATCCGGACGTTTCTGCCAGAAATCCACATGCGTTTTTTTGTTTTTTTTTGCGGAATTTATGCATTTTTTTTCCGGACACTCCAATTTCATGGGAAATCCGCAAAAAATCCACAAAAATAATGAACATGTTGCTTCTTTTTCCGGATTGCGTTTTTTTTACGGAAAAAAACTCAACATTTGCACAAATAATGCGGAATGCATTCTAAATGATAGGATGCCTAATATATGCGTTTTTTATGCGGTATTATAGCGTTTTTATATGGGAATTCCGCAAAAAAAAAACCTCCCAAAATCCGGAAGAAATCCTGACGTGTGCACATACCCTTACACTGATTCTGTGACAGATATTTCTTAAGGTACCGTCACATTTAGCGACGCTGCAGCGATCTAGACAACGATGCCGATGGCTGCAGCGTCGCTGTGTGGTCGCTGGAGAGCTGTCACACAGACAGCTCTCCAGCGACCAACGATGCCGAAGTCCCCGGGTAACCAGGGTAAACATCGGGTTACTAAGCGCAGGGCCGCGCTTAGTAACCCGATGTTTACCCTGGTTACCAGTGTAAATGTAAAAAAAAAAAAAAAAACACTACATACTTACATTCCGCGTCTGTCGGGTGCCCCGGCGTTCTGCTTCCCTGCACTGTAAGTGCCGGCCGTAAAGCAGAGCGGTGAAGGCACCGCTGTGCTCTGCTTTACGGCCGGCCGGCTCTGACACAGTGCAGGGAAGCAGAACGCCGGGGGACGCGACAGACGCGGAATGTAAGTATGTAGTGTTTGGGGGTTTTTTTACATTTACACTGGTAACCAGGGTAAACATCGGGTTACTAAGCGTGGCCCTGCGCTTAGTAACCCGATGTTTACCCTGGTTACCAGTGAAGACCTCGCTGAATCGGTGTCACACGCCGATTCAGCGATGTCAGCGGGAGATCCAGCGACGAAATAAGGTGCTGGCCTTCTAGCTCCGACCAACGATGTCACAGCAGCATCCAGATCGCTGCTGCGTGTCAAACACAACGATATCGCTATCCAGGACGCTGCAACGTCACGGATCGCTAGCGATATCGTTAAGTTGTTCAGTGTGAAGGTACCTTTATGCCCTATGAGTAAGGGTTAAGGTTATACCATTTGTTGTAGTCTTTTTAAACAAACAAACAAAAGATTACAGATCACGAATACAAACCTGTGTCGAGTCATAAAGGAAATTTCAGCTCATAAGGATGTAAAATTGTGAAGACCGCCTTGCACTATATTGGCAACAGAACAGTAATATAGAACTCAGAAGTGGTGTAGTAAGAAAAAAAAAAGGCTAGTCGTGTGTTTTGGTTTTTTTTTTGGTTTTTTTTTCTTTTCTGTTTCCTTTGCTTCAGCAGAGTAATTCGGATCTCTCAGGCAATTCGGGGAGATCAGAGACCAGGTTGGCATTATCAGTTTTCGATATAGCAGGGTTGAATATACCCCCTGTATCGTATCTAACCTCACCAGTCATTAGCTTTAAAGCAGATCTCCAAAAAATGAAGTTCCAATGTGAACATAGTTACATTTCTTTGTATGATTTATAATTATTTTTTAGACCTGGTGGAAGCCAAATTCATATATGTTTTATTGACCACAGGTAAACCCGTAAAGCTCAGTCCCAAGGCTGAGGAAGTAGCCACTTTCTTTGCAAAAATGTTGGACCATGAATATACTACGAAAGACATCTTCAGGAAGAACTTTTTTAAGGATTGGAAGAAGGTATTTTAGCAAAGTGTCTTTTTTTGTTTGTTTGTTTGTTTTTTTACAGTTTATTATTCTTTCCCAGACTTAATTTTCACAAAACAAACTTTCATAGGAAATGACTGTTGATGAGCGAAATCTCCTTACCAGCCTGAGCAAGTGTGACTTCAATGAGATGAGCAACTACTTCAAAGCCCAGTCTGAGGCCAGGAAACAAATGACAAAGGAGGAGAAACTGGTATTGAGACTTGGTGGGAGCTGTCTGCTTTGGGGGTCACTTTCCCTCCCTCTGTCTAAAGCATGTGCATCTGGATATCTTTCATACTCTTTTATGTGGGCTATTATACTATTATGATACTTTTATCATACTCTTATGTGACTGACCATTTTAAGGACTTTACTTAAACCATCCAAACACTCTTCCACAATTAGTTTCAAGATATGGGACTATTCTGGAAAAATGAAATTAGATTCACACGCTGCCAAAAGTGTTGGCACTCTTGAAATTGTTCCAAAATATTTAATTATTTCTCCCTGTTAATTATTTCAATTAAACATGTTTTGTTATACAAATGTTTATTTTCTTTGTGTGTATTGGAACAACACAAAAAGGCAAATTGGACATGATTTCACGCACAACCCCAAAAAACAGGCCTGACAAAATTTTGTGTATATCATATTAAAATATATATATTTTATATAATTTTTTTGTGCAGAAAATCAAAGAGGAAAATGAACGGTTGGTTGCGGAATATGGCTTTTGCGTAATGGATAACCATAAAGAAAGGATCGCTAACTTCAGGATAGAACCCCCAGGCTTGTTTAGAGGAAGGGGAAACCATCCGAAAATGGGCAAGCTAAAAAGGAGAATTATGCCAGAACACATCATCATTAACTGCAGCAAGTAAGTCATGGAATGGAGCAGTTTGTCTATTGACACAGAAGTGCTAAAGAAAATGAATTGACATTCGGTCATGCTTTGATTGTGAAGATGGAATATAATTTTGGAGGCGAGAGAGACTCAATATCGAACCACAAACTGTTGTGTTCAGCTTGGGTCTTGTAACTCTATGTAAAGAATTAGATTTTAATTTCCAGAAAAAGTTTTAAAACCTTTATTGTGTCTTAGAAATTCCAAGGTTCCCACTCCTCCTTCTGGTCACAAGTGGAAAGAGGTTCGACATGACAATAAGGTCACCTGGTTGGTGTCCTGGACTGAAAACATTCAGGGATCCATCAAATATATAATGCTAAACCCCAGTTCCCGCATTAAGGTAATTGTGGCGCTTTTTAATACATCTGTCTGTTTTATAGAAAATGTGGGATGCTCATTGTACACGTTGGCTAGGGACATGACCACTTCTGGCTTCTAGTGGACCCTTGTGACTACTTTTGTGCTAGTTTTTGCCTGTCCGTGGCTATACTTGAGCGTTTACAGCTTTAAGACCGTTTGCTTCATGTATGATGTTGTTGGAAGGAGGTTTGATGATATAACCTCTTCCCGATCTAGGTAAAATTTGTCTTTACCTTGTTTACTGACTTGCCTTTATCAGGGAGAGAAAGACTGGCAGAAATATGAGACGGCCCGCAGGCTCAAGAAATGCGTGGAAAAGATTCGTAACACATACCGAGAAGACTGGAAATCCAAGGAGATGAAGGCCAGGCAGAGATCTGTTGCACTGTACTTTATAGACAAGGTGTGTAGTGGTGATATAGCCTATAAAATGCGGGCATCCAGCAATAGGGGTCCTGGTTTGTTTCACTCATTACTTATAATTTAGCCCACCAATACATTCTGAAAGGGAAGTTTACTTTTTACTGGAGCTTTTTAGTTTTTTGGGTTTTTTTTTTGTTATATATTAACATGTGCTATTTGTATTTCTAGCTGGCTTTGAGAGCTGGTAATGAAAAGGAAGAAGGGGAAACTGCTGACACTGTAGGCTGCTGCTCTTTGCGAGTAGAGCACATAAAGCTTTACCCAGAATTGGACAAACAGGAGTACGTGGTAGAGTTTGATTTCCCCGGTAAAGATTCCATCCGTTACTACAATAAGGTGCCAGTGGAAAAGAGGGTATGTTGTAGTTTAGTTGTTTTTGTCTTGTTTGTACTGTGACGTGTCTGAACACTTTATGACCGGAGCACGTTGCTCTATATTCATATTTATGTATCCATTCTGCATCAGGTCTTCAAGAATCTCCAGCTTTTCATGGAAAACAAGCAAAGAGAAGATGACTTGTTCGACAGGCTCAATGTAAGTGTTCATTTTGGCAAACCTTCTAATCCTATTATCAATTTGAAAATAACTCAAGGGCATGGTGTTTGGATGTATTTTTCTCCCTTATCTTATTATAAAAGTGCAATTTTTTTAAGGTGTTTTTAAGAACATTTTTCTTCAAAATTATTAAACTTTTTTTTTTTTTTCTCTCCTCCTTCCCACTCACTAGACTAGTATTTTAAATAAGCATCTCCAAGATCTCATGGATGGACTCACAGCCAAAGTGTTCAGGACATACAACGCCTCTATCACCCTGCAGCAGCAGCTGAAGGAGCTCACCAACTGTACGGGCAATGTATATTGTCTGAGTGTGATGCATGATGTCATGATACATGTTGTTGTTATTTATTTATTTAGCACCATTGATTCCATGGAGGCTGTACATGAGAAGGGGTTACTTACAAGTTACAGATATCACTTACAGTAAAGAAACTAACTACATGTTAGAAGTGGATTCACCTAGATTAGCTGTCAGATAAATGAGGGGAAAAACCAGCAGCAATTGTAGTTAACCTCATGCACACTGGCATTTATAGTATAAAGAGGTCTGTCTAGTGCTGATTTTAATGATAATCTAGTTCTTACTTAATAATCTTTATTTTTTATGTAGTGCCAACATATTCCGCAGCACTTTACAGTTTGCACACATTATCATCGCTGTCCCTATTGGGGCTCACAATCTAAATTCCCTATCCGTATGCCTTAATTATAAGTATGTATCATTTGGATGACGCTTCACTGGGAAAGACCTGTCATCTTCTGCCTATTTTATGCGTTATGTAGGCCCATATTTGCCGACTGAGTGTACCTGATTTTTCCCCCTTGTGTCTTAGACAAAATTGACTGTTATCACAGTCCCCCATTGCAACCAAACTGCAGCCTTTAACCCCTTTAAAACGGAGCCCTTTTTTGTTTCACATTTGCTTTTCACTCCCCTGTTTTTGTTTTATTTTGAATGGGGCAAAAGGGGGGGTCACTAGAGGAGACTAGAGGCTGCCATAACTTGATCGGCTCTGCTACATACAGGCGATGATCAGATCACCTGTATGTAGCAGAGTTGCTGACTTGCTATGAGCGCCGACCCCCGGGTGGCGCTCATAGCAAGCCGGCAATGACAGCCATAGATGTCTGTAGGAGACCTCTGGTTGTCATGACAACCCGTCGGTGACCCACAATCACGTGACAGTGTCAGTGATGAGTGGATTTCCGGCCCGGTGGCCGGAAGCGCTCATTAAATGCCGCGATTCCACCTGCAGTTGTTCCGGGCACATGTCAGCTGTTCAAAACAGCTGGCGTGTCGAGAAAGATGTGGTCTCAGTGCTGGAGCCCACATCAAAGGGGGAGACACGACGTGCAGTACTAGTACGGCGCATGTCGTGAAGGGGTTAACTGTAATTGCCCTGATAGAATAGACAGAAATGTCCTCACCTGGTCATGGGCTTTAGAAGACCAGTTACTTGGTCCAAATGTTGCTGCTCTCGCTAGACTCGCCTGCACCTCAGTCTAGTGCCTCTGGCCGTGAGATATGGCTCCCTCTTTCCTTGTATATAAATCTAGCCTTTATTATCCTCATTGCTTCTCTGTACTGGAAGAAAACGCCCACTAACACGACTTAATATGCATAAGAATAGCAGTTGTGGGGGCATATTTAAAAAACAAAAACAAAAGCCCCACAAATGCCAGAGTCAGGAAGACAGGCACATTATAACCACGTAAAAGAATTACATATTAATGACCATGTCCTCTATAAACAGTTCACTGTACAGGTATCTCTTATAATATAGCAATTACTGTACGCTTTGATCTGTAACTGTTTTGTCTTGGTTCTTTGCAGCGGATGATAATATTCCTGCCAAAATATTGTCTTATAATCGTGCAAACAGAGCTGTGGCTATCTTGTGTAACCATCAGCGTGCTCCTCCTAAGACCTTTGAAAAATCTATGCTGACCTTACAGTCCAAGGTAATGTATTGTGAAAGCGATCACCTGGACGCTGCACAATTACTCATGATGTGGCTATGAATCTTGATTTTTATTTTTATTTTTTTGCTTTTAGATTGATGCCAAAAAAGATCAACTGTTAGATGCACGTCGCGAGCTTAAAAGCTCTAAAGCAGACGCCAAGGTCAAGCGTGATGAAAAGACCAAAAAGTATGTGTTTGTGGAGGTGTTCTATTTTCTCATTTCTTAATCTCCCATTTGATATTAAATGAGACGAGAAGTTGTATAATCAACCTTTAAAAAAAAAATTTGTCCAGGTTTAGCACAAAAGTCAGCAGTCTCTCTGTGACTCCCAACTTATGAATCCTCTCACTGCGCATAGTGCACACTGTTGGGATTCTCTGGCGGTGGTGAATTGGGATTCAAGTGAATTGAGCAAGGCCTTGCATTGTCTAGTCGGAATGTTGCCAGGAGTATGCATAGCACATGACTGCCTGGTCTTGCTGCCAGCACTACAGAATCCTGGCGGGCGCACTTTGCGCAATGTGAGGATTCACAACTCTGCAGCTGAAAGTGTGACTTCAGATTTTTGTGCCAAACCTGGATAACTCCCTTTAATTTTTCAAAATCCTTCTTAGTTTTCAATTTCTTACATTTTTTTAAGATCTTTGTGAATTAGTTTTTTTTTTTTTTATTCACAACAGCAATCTGTTGTCTAACTGATGCAGATTCTGAGTTCAATACACAACCCTGCTCCTCTTGTTGGCTGTACTCGGGATGTTTTTTTCACCTTTTACACAAATATAAACCGTTTGGGGCTGATCCATCAAGCAGCTTACACAAGGTTTTTGGGAAGGTAAAACTGTTTAAAATGTTGCGACTTTTGGTGCTTTTTACACCAGCTCCACCAACTTTCTGAAGAGTAGGCAGAGCTTAATCGAAAGAGGGCATAGCAGAGCGCACACAACACCTATCATACTAATGTAACCACAATCGCCGGTGTTCATAGGAGATGGTGATTCTCCTTATACATAACAGTGATGATGCGCTGCTATGTATAGCACAAGTGATCAGACGATCAGAGTTTCAAGTCCTCTGATTTGAATGTGTTTTTAACTATTTAATAATCCCCTCATGCCCCCTTTTTTCCATTAAAAATAAAACATTTAAAAAAATACATGTTTGAGATCGCTGCGTTCGTGAAAGGCTGATCTATTAAAATATAACGTAAATTAATCCGATCAGTAGACGGTGTAACAAGAAAGGAAAAAAAAAATCAAAACTACAGAATTATTTTTTGGGGGCGCCGCCTATCAAAACATCGGATCGGTAAAAAATGTCAGCTCAGGGTGCAAAAAAACAAGGCCTCATCCAGCTCTCGATCCCAAAAAATGAATGTGTTGCGTGGCTCAGATAATGGTGACACAAACAAAAAAAAAAAAAAAAGTGAAATTAAATTTTTTTCAGCAGTACAACTCCTCCCTATAAAAACAGCCCTCATACAGGTATATGGAACAGAAAAATAAGTTATGGCTCTTGGAAGAAGAGGAGTTTAAAAAAAAAAAAAAAAAAAAAAAAAGTAAACAAAAAAATCGCCTGGGCTCGAAGGAGTAAAACTAATATTCGATATTCATCTAAACAGGCTTCTTGAAAGCAAGAAGAAAGCGGTACAGAGGATAGAGGAGCAGCTGATGAAGTTGGAGGTTCAAGCCACAGACAGAGAAGAGAATAAACAGATCGCTCTAGGAACCTCCAAACTCAATTACTTGGACCCAAGAATCTCTGTAGCCTGGTAGGACTCTTGTCTTGATTATAGCTGCTGGTATTTTATACATTTGTGACTTGATGTGTTTTATTAGGATTTCCAAGAGATTTGTGAACAGCTTGGCATTCTATTTATTCTATTCATTGCTTCCCGTTGGGGGGGGTCAAGAGTTCCTACTGCCTAGTAGTGATCACTGATGGCCTGGATCCACTAGAGATCTTGCTGAGCTGTGTGGTCGGGTTTCAGCAGTAATCTGAGCTCATGGTGGTGTCATTGCAACACCCATAATAATTTAAATAATAGAAAAAAGTCTTTCTAACTGTAGTAACGATTTCTGATCTTCTTCCCATCAGGTGTAAGAAGTATGGTATTCCTATTGAAAAAATCTACAACAAAACTCAGAGAGAGAAGTTTGCATGGGCTATCGACATGGCGGAGGATGACTTTGAATTTTAATGCGAGAGACAATGTTTGTTTTATAATTTTGTTTTAATTATTTTATTTTAAGCCTGGATGTCACCTCAGATAGGGATTTTTATTAGAGAGCTGTGAGCCTTACCTTTTATCAACCTTTATTTTAAGATGGGAAGGGGATATGCAGCAGATTAAGGGGGAAAAAGAGATGTAAAAAAAAAAATCCCCCCACAAAGACTAGAGCCTGCTTGATAATTGGATAATATCCCCATGCTGCCTTCAGTATTGTCCCATGGACAAGGAGTATATACATATGTACAAAATGGGATATCTGAAATTGTGATGTTTGTTTTTTGCTTTTAGGGCTTTTAAGATGGGAGGTTTTCACCAGGCATAAAAAAATCCGCTTTTCAAAAAAGTCTGTATTATAGAGTTAAGAAAATATCCTGTGTGTTTTTACAGTTAAGATTTTTTTTTCAATAACTTCTATTTTAATAGAAAATATAAACTTACCCTTCCCTTTCATCTGAACATATCCCCTTACCCTGGTTACACTGAAGAACTGAAGAGGGGCCTGTTATGTGGCAGCTCAGGGGGTCTGTGTGACTCCTGTTTTTTTTTTCCCAGTAATCGTGAAACTATATTCAAGCCAATCCATGTGCTTGGTTTGGAGACTTGCATAAAATGTGATTCTGTTAGATATCTGAAAGGGGAAATTTTTCTGAATATTTTTATTTTATTTTTTTTATAAATGTGAACTTTTTTTGCCCAATTTTATCCATTTTACCATTATTTCAAGTATTTAATCCTTTTTATCTTGTTAAGAAAAAAATTTAACTGTTGTACTATTGTAAGACATCTGAATTAATTTCAGCAAATTTTACCACAGAATTTTATTTAATGTGAAGAGTAACTTTCTAGAAGTGCAATGAAGACCAAACATGTAGCCTTTTTATAAACAAAGAAAAAAAAAAGCATTACTGTCAGACTAAACACGGTGCCGCAGGTATGTGGCAATCCCTCTTTGTTCTATGGGGTATTCAAGTTCTATCTATCGAATGTCATTTGGGAGCCTGTCTGAGAGGCCGAGATGTTGATGGCAAGACTTGATTTACGATTTAAGATAATGGGTTGATTGGAAGAAATTGTGTGTTAGAAACATTTTACTTGAATGCAATTACACTATCGATGTCCTCATGTTTAGAACATCAGTTGCAAAAGATTGGTGCGTTTTTGTGCAGATTGCTTGAAAAAATAATGCCCTGTAAACAAATTTGTGAGTTTGTTTTGCCTAGAATGCTTTTTAATATTTTTTTTTTTCTAAATATAAAAGCAAATGTTCAGAACAGTCCTTTCCTTTTGGACATTTCCCCTCCTATCTTCTATTTTTATCATGAATTGCCATTAACTTGAGTGTAGGTTATTTAAAATAAAACCCTACAACTTGGATTTGCCTGCGTGTCTTTATTTGTATTAATAATCCAGCTTTGGATTAAAACCGAGCCAACAAAATAGAAGTGATGGTTACAAGGCTGTATGACCTGTACAGGTGACACTAGTCTGACGACCTATCGGACTGTCGGCTGATCTTTGCCTGCAGAAGACATGGGTACTGGTACTAAATGAAGGAACACAATTGCATATGACCAACATAGCCAATTTATTTCATGAGACAATAAAGCACAAAATGACAAAGAAGTACATATACAGTGATATCGAAACACAGGTAGACAAAAAAGGATAAACCTGTATATACACCTGTACATAATGTAAGGCAGTGACCCCTGTCACAGCCAGGGGGCGCTGTATGGGCTACTCAGGATACGCTTGGAGGCGTAATTGTTAAGGTGAGATAGGGACTGGCATTATTGTGAATGGTCGGTATTAGTGATGAGCGAGTATACTCGTTACTCGAGATTTCCCGAGCACGCTCGGGGGTCCTCCGAGTATTTTTTAGTACTCGGAGATTTAGTTATCTTCACCGCAGCTGAATGATTTACATCTCTTAGCCAGCTTGATTACATGTGGGCATTCCCTAACAACCAGGTAACCCCCACTGTACTTATGCTGACTAACAGATGTATATCATTCAGCTGCGGCGCAGAAAACTAAATCTCCAAGCACTCTCGAGTAACGAGTATATTCGCTCATCACTAGTCGGTATTTGTCACAGAGGAAGTCTGCTCTGTCAGCCAGTAATGTTCTGGGACCTGTAGTCCCACAAGTTTTTGCTTAGTTTTATAGAGAGGCTTGCAGGGTTAGTTGGAGAACTGGGCGGGTCTGACTAACCACACGTACACCGCCCACCTATGGGGGTGGTTACAGCTTCATAAATTGACCAGGTTGTGGGTCACATGGTTCTGAGTGTATGGACCTGAATGGTTCATGGCTGGAAGGTCCTGTGAGAGGAAAGGCCTGGGTGTTGGGGGGTCAAGAGTGGGGACCGGATTCCTGAAGAGCACGAGGTGAGGCCGTGGTCCTGAGTGGCCTCTGTGTTGGGAGGTCCTGTGCGTGGACTGGATCCCTGAAGAGCACGAGGTGAGGCCATGGATCTGCAGAGTCAGTGACTGCTACTGTGTTGGGGAAGCTACCGTCCTTCGGTGGGTCTGGAACTGACTGGTGTATGTCAGGCAAGATGTGATCCCCGTAAGGCAGTTTCTCCAGTGGATGTAATGAACTGTTCGGCGTGTGGTCTCCAGCAGAAACTGGGCAGATAAGCCTGGCGTGTTTTAGAGACTCCGTATTAGAGCTGACTACTAAGAAGCGTTATGAACTTGTGCGGTCACCCATGGTAACTGGAAAGAGAAAGGTCCAGCATGTTTAGTGACCGCAACTTAATGACATGTTCTGATACAGTGTGTAATGGACGGTTCGTGGTACGGTTTATGACTATAATAAACCTCATAGACTGTTATGTACGAAAAATATTCCTGTGTACCTTAAATCTTGTTGCCAAGCGGGTATTCCCCAACCCATTAGTGGTCGCTGCATCACATAAAGCATACACATATACTTGGAAAGTAAGGCAGGGAGCGGATAAGTCCAAGTATGGCTTCCAAAAAATACATGTGTACACAGTAAAGTTCGATAAATGCAATAATTACTATGAATACAGATACCCGTATATATGGGCAAGTGCCAGTCAAGAGTAAATTCCTCCAAGGGCCCATCGCACCCGACTCATGTTTTGCATAGAAATAGAATGCTTCGTCACTCTTGGATGAAACATTTCTATGCAGAAAAAGCGTTCAAAGGTTATACTTGTTAATGCATGATCGGGCCAGAGTAATCCTAATAGCTCCCTTTTTGACCAAGGAGAAATTGATTTACATAGCTTGGGAAAACTTTCATATCTATGGGTTCTCCGAGACCCAGTCAAAGATTTTCTGTCTCAGGGCTCATTCAAAACTGAATATTCCACCTTACAGCAACTTGGGTCTACCCTCCAAACAAGCAGAAAAGTGGTTACCTCTAGGACTTACACAAAGTTTTGGAATTTCTTAAGGTTTTTGGTTCAACTTGTGGGTGTTCTTATTTTTCAGTTGATAGAATTTTTTTTTTCTTTAGCACAAGGGTCTAAATAAAAGTCTGAGGCAGATTCATCAAAGCTTTTATGACATCGGACCTAAACCAGCTCACCTCAGCCTTTACAGACCTCTCTGCTCCTCCATCTAAGCGGCATCATCTTCCACACTGCTTGGGGCACATGCTGACACCCAGCTGAACCCAGAAGCGCGGGTCCCTGCCAAAACTGCCTGACCTCTTTGCCAGGGGGAAACCTGCGGGAACCGCAGGTAAAATGGTGCCGGTGTCTCCTTCAGGGTCCTCACGCTCCTCGCTGGGCTCTGGGGAAGGTGCGGGTGCAGCGGGAGATCAGCACCCACTAACAAGTGAAGACATGCAAGGACTTCTTACTTCCCTAAGGGCCTCCTTGAAGGAAGATATGCATGTTATGCTGCAGGAAAATAAGGGGGAGATATCGGCCCTGGGAGAATGCACCATCCATGTAGAAAATAAAATGGCTGAGTATACTACATCGTTTAATGCTCTGGATGAAAATGAAGTGCTCAGAGAGGAATTGTCACGGGTCAGTGACAAAGTGTATGATCTTGAAGACAGATTCTGTAGGAACAACATCCGTATAAGGGGTATACCTGAGGGAGTCACTGATAGTTGCCTGTCTTTCTGCAAAAATATCTTCAGGCTGTTCTTCCTGAATTACCCACCAGAGATTTGATGGTAGGCAGAGTTCACAGAACACGTAAGCCGAGACATGTGGATCAGGATCTTCCTAGGGATACTTTGGCAAGACTGCACTTTTTTACCACCAAGGATATATTCATGCAAAGGATGAGAAAGAGCCCAACGTTGCCTAAGGAGCTGTAGAGTCTCCAAGTTTTACCAGACTTATCTGCTGTGACTTTGGCTAAAAGGAGAGAGTATGCACAGTTGTGTAAAGCCCTTCGGGATGCTGGTACAAGATATAGATGGGGGTTTAACCCAGTAAAGTTGCTGATTTCCTATGATGGGTGGATGGTGGTCTGTCATTCCCCTAAACAAGTGGAGGATAAACTTACCAGTTAGAAAATTCCTTTTGCTCCTAAACAGCAGTCACAAGGGAAAAAGATTGCCCAGGAGTGGTTTACGGCTTGACAAGGAGGGATATGATCCGTTTCTCTGGAGCCTGTGGAGGGTTATTACTGTAATCCAGGACTGTGAGCAACTTCACTGAGAGAGAAGGTGGAGTTGGAAGAACTCACTTGCCCCATGCAGTTACTGTGTCTACAGATTATAACTGATGTTTGTAGGATGCATCTGAATTTTTGCATCCTGATTCTTGGTTCATGTTTTTGTTTTTCCTGTTTTGTTTATTTTTGCTGTCCTTTTTATAATCTATGCTTTGGTACTTGTGCTCTTGATATCTTCACACCATATTGTGTATCAGTGGGGATGAGGGGAGTGTAAATGGTGCTTCAGATGAATAGGCATAGGAAATTTTGTGTTATATCATGTGTCCAAATTTTATCCATGAATGTACGGGGACTGAACTCTCCGGTGAAAAGATCAATGTTATGGAGGGAGGTGTGGAAGTCGCGAGCTGAAATTATCTGTTTACGGGAAACTCATTTGTTGGAGGCTGATAATTGCAGGATACATCATCCACAATTCCCTCATATATTTTTTGCTAACAATACGAGTAAAAAAAGCAGGGGTTTGTATAATGATTAAAAATATGGTTGCTTTTAGGAATCTACATATATATGTGGACCCGGCTGGCAGATTTTTGATATTTGCTCCTTAAATGTAGAGTTATACACTCTGGTATTATTATATGCCCCAAGTGAAGCATAATACCCCTTCATTCGTAATGTTTTCCAGAAAACATCTGAAGTAGCCAAGGGTGAGAGAATCATATGTGGGGACTTTAATATTCCAGTGGATAGGGATACAGATTGTTTCAATAGGACAGCCCGATTCCAGAGGGAGTTGAAAGCATTAATAAATGAATACCATCTACATGATTTTTGGAGATATTCCCATGCTGATAAAAAGGATTTTACTTTCTTTTCCTTCCGTCATCGGACTTATAGTAGGTAGATTTTTTTTTAGTGAACAATAAGGCACTGGGTAGATGCATTTCAGCGACTATTGGTCTGATACCATGGTCGGATCGTGCCCCTGTATCCCTGAAATTGGCTTTGCGTTATCAGGCTAACCCTTCCTCCAGTTGGCAGCTGAATACATCTCTCCTTCTGGATGAACAGGTGGTAAAGAGAGTAACAGCAGAACAAACGCATTATTTCCATGAAAATGATATTGGGGAAGTAATTGATGAATCTCTGTGGTCGGCGCATAAGGTAGTTTATAAGGGGGATTTTTTTACAGCAAGCTTCCTATTTGAAGCACAATAGAGAACAATGTAGAGACAACCTCCTTTCCCGACTCAAGCTATTAGATTCTCTAAATAAATCATCCCCCTTTCAGGCATTGTCAGAAGAGATTTATAATATTAGATTTAAATTTAAAGAGAATTTTCTGTCGGTGTATGAACATAATCTTAAACTTTAAAACTAAATTCTACGCAACTCGGGACAGAGCCGATGCTGTTCTAGCCTGTAGGGTTAAGAAAAGAGAGGTTATTATACCTTAAAAGTGGCATAAAATCTTTGCGCAACATAGAGATAGGCAAACATCTTGCGACTTTGCCTTTTTCACACCACCTTGGATTAGCTCCAGTAGTTGAAGTAGGTGACCTGCAGAGGGGACAGAGGTTGCTACACTTTTAATCTTAATTTATCAAATCTGATGGCGTTTTCTCCACCAGGAAAGTTACTTCAGTCCCTGACTGGAGTTGCAATTTTGGTGAAGTGCATGAAGGTACACGGAACTTGCTAGAGGTGCTGTGTCTCATAGTTTTTAAGGTTGATGGTAGGCATAAATCCTTAGAGTTCAGCCTATAACCTAACATGGTGATCCAGAAGACAAAAACTCCATAAGGCATATACTAATTAAATGAGACTAGTTCCTTGGATCCAACATCATATCAAAGAATTTAGTACGCATAACCTGAAATCATTTATATTTTTCAAGAAAGGTATCCAGGCCCTCCTTGTACTTGGTGAATTAATCATTACAACATCATGTGACAGTTCTATTGTCTTACTGTAAACAATATAGTTTGTGCTTATGATTAAACATTTAACCATAGAGGACACTCCTTTTCCAGTACGGCCCCCCGGACAGCACCACGGGAGGTAGTCTTTCCTTGACCTATAGCGGGACAGGATGACAGAGAGGTTAAAATACCCCTCCATCCTCCAGTGGTTTTTTTTGGCCCTGCAGGGCATAGTCATATGAGAGGTTACTCCTAGAGTGAAGATATCCTGTGGAGCTTCGTTGTAGAGGCTCAGGGTGACTGAGGGGTCTCGGCCTTCCCTTTGCTCTGTCAAGCAGTCCAGATCTGACACCTCTCTGGATAGAGGTCCCCAAGTAATCAGTTGCTGTACTATTACTGACTCGAGGATCGTGGGGTCTCTGCCTTCCCTTTCACCTGTCAAGCGGTCCATGGCTGACACCTCTGAGAGAGGTCCATCAACCAGCAAACAGCCTGTGCATTATCTGCAATAATGTAGCATTACTGAGTTGATGCCACTTCCCTTCATGGTGGGCTCTCGGCATCACCAGCTCCCCCTGTTCTTCTAGCTGGTGTGGAGCCAGCACAGGTAAGTGCACAGTGTAATGTGCTGAAGGGCTAGTACTCTGGGCTGATGCTAGCCTCATGCCTTTATGCCGAAGCTGGGCCGAGAGCCTCATGTTCTGAGGTTTGATTTCAGATACCAGCTACACCTCGCACCTCTAGGCTATAGTTCAGGCGTAGGTCTGGGCTACGCCTCATGATTTGACTTCAGTTAGTTGCATGTAATGACTGCACAGGGCCTTGAGACTGGTCTTCTGTGTAACTTGTGCAAAGCATGTTTCCCATTTTTTGGTTTAATAAACCAGTGTTTCATTTAATACTGCATATTGTCTCTGTGAAGACTGCCCTCCAGCTGCGCCTTATTAGTTAGTTCCTTCAGGTGGGGCTAGGCTGCCAGTTGAGATGGTACTATTCAGAGTGGAGGTTTATCCTGAATTCAGATGGATTACTCTCAAGTGTAAGGCCCCTTTCACACATCAGTTTTTTGCTATCAGTCGCAATCCATCGAAATTTGAAAAAAAAAAATCCGGCGACTAATGCCTTCGGATCCGTTTTTTTCTCGTAGACTTGTATTAGCGACAGATGGCCTCACGTTTCATCCGTCGTTTGCCGGATCCATCGTAACGTTTTTTGCATACGCTGTAAAATCGGACCTTCCGTCGTTTGCTCGAATGGAAGCCTATGGGCGCCGGATCCGTCAAATGACGGAATCCGGCAATGGATTCCGTTTTTTTTAACTGAGCATGCTCTGATTTATTTAGGATCCAATTAGCCAGATCCGCTAGTCGGATCCGTCGAAAAAACAAATCCGTCGCATCAGTTTTTCACAATCTGCGACCGATCCGTTGAGCTGACGGCAAAAAAATGATGTGTGAAAGGGGCCTAAGTCTGGTCTCTTGTTTAGCGCCTTCAAGCATGACCCTAGTCTGTATCTTGTGCCTCATAGCACTTTGGTGCTTCACAGCACCTCTGTCATCATGGTGCCTCTGTGCCTTATTGTACTTCAAGGTTTCCTCATGGGTCCGACTTTCGCCTCTGGCTTTGTGCATCTGGTTTCAGCTTCATGTCTCCGGATGCTGGCAGCGTGCCTTGCTCTTGTGTCGCCAGCCTACCACTTCACAAAGTCTCTGGCCTCAACTCTGGTTATAGAGTCTTTCTGGACCCAGATCCAGCTTCCTTTGTCATTCTTTGCAACTGGCCTTAGCCAAGGAACAGCTATTAGTGGATTGGCCTAGTATTTTAGGATTTCTTCTATTTTGGAACAGTAGTCTCAATTCAGCTACTGCCCTTAAAGGGAACCTGTCAGCAGGATTATGCACAGTAACCTAGAGTGTCAGGTCGGCGCCGTTATACTGATTAAAATGATAACTTGGTTGATGAAATCTGTCTTGTGGTTGTTGTGTAATCTTTATTTTCATTTAATGATATGCTTGTGCCTCGGGGTGGGCTTGCAGTGGGGGGGTCTTCATGTGGTGCTCTGATTAGGTATTAATAATACAGACTGCTGACAGGTCATTGATACCTCACTTACCTGCCCCACAGTTTACATAAGGAATATATGTAGATACTGAAGAAAAAAAACCTGCCGGCAGGCGCCTGGTCTGCAGCATAATCACATGGTTAGTGTCCTAATAATAACTGTTCTTGATGTTATTGAGCAAGTACAAAAAAAAATCAATTTGAAAATGACTCCCCCTGCGCAGTAGCAGCTATCGGTGTATATAGAGATCAAGAGTATATAGAGAAAATATATAGGTGTGTATAGAGAAAAAATGTCCTCCAAGTTGGCGCCGCCTGCGCAATAGCAGCTATCTGATATCTATACAGACACTGATAGCTGTTACTGTGCAGGTGCAGTGGGCACCTTTTTCAAATAGATTTTTTCATAGTTATAGATGAAGGGAGACATGTTTATTAAGGTCATCCTATAACAATGACATACTATTGTTCCTGGAATAGGAAATTCCATGAGGTAGATGCTAATTATGTTGGAGAAAGAAGATTTCCAGACTCTACATATGGCAATCGGACTAGTTTCCTTTATCAACATCCTGTTGATGAAATGTTTATCAGGTAAGGTATCATGGCCCTCTTTGTACTTTGTCATTAATTCACATGTAAAGCGCCATGGAATAAATGGCGCTATAATAATGATGATGACTAATCAACAGCACTGCGTCATGTGTCAGAGGATCCCATACTCCCTACTCTTACAGCAGTCAGGCCTCTGCAGTAAGGAATCTATCCGGGTCTCTTGGGCTAAGTTCACATTAGGCGTTTTTGCTGTGTTTTTTGGATGTTTTTTTTTTTGTGCTAACTTTCATCATGGTAGTGAGGTGTCCTGAGTGATAATGAGCTTGGTGTGGTAATGAGGTAGGTATGGTGTTCTTTGGATGCAACTCAGCATTCTGTCTCCTCTAAACACAATGAGTTTTGTTTCTGCCAAGCGGTTCTACTTTGTCATATGGTCTGATGAAACCATTCTCCCAATACTCTTCTGGATAATCCAAATGCTCTCCAGCAAACTTCAGAAGGGCCCGAACATGTCCTGGCTTAAGCAGGGGGGCACGTCTGGCACTGCAGGATCGGAGTCCCTGGTGGCGTAGTGTGTTACTGATGATAGCCTTTGTTATGGTGGTCCAAGCTGCTTGTCTATTGCAGATTCAGTCTTCCCAGCCTGGTGCAAGGCTACAATTTTGTTTCTGTGTCCTTTGACAGCTCTTTGGTCTTCACCATAGTGAAGTTTGGAGTGTGACTGTTTGAGGTTGTGGACAGGTGTCTTTTATACTGATAACAAGTTCAAACAGGTGCCATTACTACAGGTAATGAGTGGAGGACAGAGGAGCCTCTTAAAGAAGAAGTTACAGGTCTGTGAGAGGCAGAAATCTTGCATGTTTTTTGGTGACCAAATACTTATTTTCCACCATATTTTGCAAAATGAATCTTGCCAAATCAGATAAGGTGATTTTTCTGGATTTGTTTTCTCATTTTGACTCTCATAGTTGTGGTCTACCTATGATGTCAATTACAGGCCTCTCTCATCTTTTTAAGTAGAACATGCACAATTGGTGGCTGACTAAACACTTTTTTTCCCCCACTGTATCTTACCTGTCGCAATTCATCAAGCTGTAAAAGATGGTAATTGTCATTAGTAGCAGCTTTTTATATGTCCTTCCAAGTCACAATGGACGTTCAGTCTCCATTTTCTACTCACAGACAAATATGGGTGGTTCTACAGGAAGTTGGGTTTTTTCCCCTGAGGGCGCTAAACTTTATTAGTATGTACAAAGAGATACAATTGAGCAATGAAAAAAAAGTTCCAAAACTGCAGAAAAAGAATGCTTAATGTGAACTTAAGGCCCCGTCTCACATAGCGAGATCGCTAGCGAGATCGCTGCTGAGTCACTAGTTTTGTGACGCAACAGCGACCTCAGTAGCGATCTCGCTATGTGTGACACGTACCAGCGATCAGGCCCCTGCTGCGAGATCGCTGGTCGTGTCGGAATGGCCTGGACCTTTTTTTGGTCATTGACGTCCCGCTGACATCGCTGAATCGGTGTGTGTGACACCGATCCAGCGATGTCTTCACTGGTAACCAGGGTAAACATCGGGTTACTAAGCGCAGGGCCGCGCTTAGTAACCCGATGTTTACCCTGGTTACCAGCGTAAATGTAAAAAAAAAACAAACACTACATACTCACCATCTGATGTCCGTCAGGTCCCTTGCTGTCTGCTTCCTGCTCTGACTGAGCGCCGCAAAGTGAAAGTGAAAGCAGATCACAGCGGTGACGTCACCGCTGCGCTCTGCTCTCAGTGTATGGCGGCTCAGTCAGAGCAGGAAGCAGACGGCAAGGGACACCGAAAGGCGAGTATGTACTGTTTGTTTTTTTTGGTAACCAGGGTAAACATCGGGTTACTAAGCGCGGCCCTGCGCTTAGTAACCCGATGTTTTCCCTGGTTACCCGGGTGCTGCAGGGGAACTTCGGCATCGTTGAAGACAGTTTCAACGATGCCGAAGTCGTTCCCCTGATCGTTGGTCGCTGGAGAGAGCTGTCTGTGTGACAGCTCCCCAGCGACCACACAGCGACTTACCAACGATCACGGCCAGGTCGTATCGCTGGTCGTGATCGTTGGTAAATCGCTTAGTGAGACGGGGCCTTTACCCTTACAGTTGAGAACCCATAGTCTCAATACATCACAGCGGATAATCGACCCTCTGTGATGGGAAGAAACTTTCTTTCCTAACGAGGAGGGTTCCTGTCTTTGTTGCAGTCCGGGTGTGCAAATATCACTGAGCCGTTCTTATGTAGTTCCCTTGTTTATTTGCATAATGGTAGAGGGATCGCCTTTTAGGCCTTTATTTATTTTTTCTCCAGG
Source organism: Ranitomeya variabilis (assembly GCF_051348905.1). Taxonomy (NCBI): domain Eukaryota; kingdom Metazoa; phylum Chordata; class Amphibia; order Anura; family Dendrobatidae; genus Ranitomeya; species Ranitomeya variabilis. The sequence continues at coordinate 445,351,096 of NC_135235.1, read as the reverse complement.
CTGAGTCCCAAGTTAACTTCTCCTGGTTGTAAAAAAAAAAGAGGTAACAATTTTGACATTTCATGTATGCACTAATGACTGGTATAGAGGCAGTTTCAAATAGTCTCTCTTGTGGGGAAAGATTCTTGCCAGGCTAATGCCCCCCACCTTAGTTTTACCAAGGTCCTGTGTTAGGGTCTGTCCGTGAATATATCAGTTCATGATTTTCTTCCTATATGTGTGTGTATATAATATTATATGTATATGTGTGTTTATGGCATAACCGAGGGTAAGGGCATTTATTTAGACCACTTTCATCAATTCCACGTGTCTGTAACATCGGCACCACAGGAGTGATGATCCATGCTTCCTTATCAGCAGTTCTGATGAGGAACCCAGCATTAGTAATAGCCTGCCAGACTTCATACTCCTTAGATTCAATAATATCCAGCTCTTTACTTGAGGCCTACAGATCTAAGGATTCAGAATAGACGTCCGTGAACTCCTGGTTGAGTAATGTATAAACACCCCAATGCTCTGCCCGTTATCCATATACTAATGGTTATTGTGTGATATTCCAGCAATCCAGGGTCTCTGTCCTGCACGACTCCTTGTGCTACGGTAAGCTGGACAGTAGCCAATGTTTAATCTGGGCCCTTGAGGACCAATAAAGGAACAGTCCTGTGTTATTAAAGGGGTTGTCTAGTACTAGAACAACCCCTTCTTAAACAAAATGTTTGTCCCAGATAGAATAATAAAGCCTATACTCACGTACCATGCCAGCGCCATTCCAGCGGCATCTGCACTTTCGGTCCTGTGATGAGAACTGTGATGCGGTGGAGTTACACATGATGCCTGACACCCAATCAGCGCTGGCGTCACTGTCTCCGCCTTTGAGCAAACTGAACATGAAGAGGAAGTCCGGGTTGCAGCTGATCCCTGCCTTTCTCTTCATGTTCAGTTCGTACAAAGGCGGAGACAGTGATGCCAGCGCTGAGTTGGCGCCATCGTCACTTGTCACAACACCGCATCTCAGCACTGTGAAGAGCGAGTGCCAACACTGCGAGAACATCGCCAGCACGGGAGGTGAGTACAGGTTTTATTATTTTATAGGGGCCGAACATTTAGTTTAAGAAGGGATTGCCCTAGTGGTGAACAACCCCATTAAGCATATGCAAGCCTATTGGTCTATAACCGTCCTTTATTGTGTTGTGGCAGTAGTTATCGCTATACTTTTGCTAGGCAAAAAGATTTTTTTAGGTCTATCCTGTGGCTGCGATATTATAAGTACCGTATTTTTTGGACTATAAGACACACGTTTTTCCTCCAAAAATGTGGAGGAAAATGAGAGGTGTGCATCTTATAGTCTGGATGTACCAGCTCTGGCTGTGGTGGGGAGGTGGGGGAGCTGCAGAGAGTCATCTGGTCACAGAAGCAGGAGCTGGCTGCTAAGGTTAACTCCTGTGCCTGCTGCTAAAGAGAAATGAATATTCACTGCATTCATAGAATGGTAGCACTGGAAGGGACCTCCTGGGTCATCTGGTCCAATCCCCTGCTCAAAGCAGGATTCACTAAATCATCCCAGACAGATGTCTGTCCAACCTCTGTTTGAAAACTTCCATGGAAGGAGAACTCACCACCTCTCGTGGCAGCCTGTTCCACTCATTGATCACCCTGTCAAAAAAAAATTTAATATCTAATCTGTGTCTCCTCCCATTCAGTTTCATCCCATTGCTTCGAGTCTTTCCTTGTGTAAATGAGAATAAAGATGATCCTTCTACAATGTGACAGTCCTTGAGATATTTTTAGACAGCTATTAAGTCTCCTCTCAGTCTTCTTTTTTGCAAGCTAAACATTCCTAAATTCTGTAACCGTTCCTGATAGGACATGGTTTGCAGACCAGTCACCATTCTGGTCATTCTTCTCTGAACTTGCTCCAGTTTGTTGATGTGTTTTTTAAAATATGCCCAAAACTGTACACAGTATTCCAGATGAGGTCTGACCAAAGTGGAGTAGAGGGCAATAATGACTTTGCGTGATCTAGACTGTATGTTTCTGTTAATACATCCCAGAATTGCATTTGCCTCTTTTGCTGCTGCATCATGGGCATAGAGGGCAATAAATATTCAGTTCTCTTTAATAGCATCTTGGTATGATTGGCCCACATCCCCGTCCCGGTATGCATGGCACATCATTATCCTGGTATGATTGGCCCCCACCCCCATCCTAGTATGCATGGCCCCATCGGAAAACGTAAAAAAAAAAAAATTACACTTACCTTCCCGATGCTCCTTCGCAGCATCTTATTCCGATGCCAGCAGCTGCTTTATGCTTGTAAGCAGCGCATGGCAGGGATGTCACTCGCTGCTTACAAGCCGAGGGCAGCTGCCGGAATACTTACTGCTCTGCATGCTGGGACTGTGTGTGTGCAGAGCAGTGAGTATTCATTGCTCTTTAATAGCGAGCACAGTGTCAGCCAGAGCATTCCTGCAGCTGCCGGCGGTCACGTGTGCCGCTACTTAAGGGAATGAATATTCTCCGCATTCCACTCCCATGGATCTTCCCGTGTCAGAAAGAAATATGGTAAAACTGGTGGTGGTAGAAAGATTCAGTAAAATGTCTCATTTTATCATTTTACCAAGTGCCAAATCCTTGGCGCAAGTATTCGTCAAGGAAATGATTAGATTACATGGGATCCTAACCGATATTGTTTCTGATCAGAGGGTGCAGTTTGTCTCCAAGTTTTGGAGGACATTTTGTACCTGTCTGGGGGTCTACTTGTCATTTTCTTCCGCTTTTCACCCACAGTCTAATGGTCAGACTGCACAAGTTAACCAGAATCTAGAGACGTACCTCAGGTGTTTTGTATCTGAAAATCAGGAGGACTGGGTTACTTATTTACTGTTAGCGGAATTTGCTGTAAATAATTGTTGTCAGGAATCGACCGATAAGTCCCCTTTTTTCGGGGCATATGGGTTCCATCCTCAGTTTAGTTAATTTATTAGTAATCTCCCTTCTGGATTACCGGAAGAAGAACGGTTTTCATCTTCTATTACTACCATATGGCAGGGGTTTACGAAGAATTTGAGGAAGATGGGATCTAAATATAAGAGTGTGGCTGACTGGAGATGTTTGGTGGGTTCGGACCTGTATGTTGGTGACCTGGAGTGGCTGTCCTCTAGGAACATTAAGTGGAAGATTCCGTCTTGGAAACTGGGTCCAGGGGTGAACCTAGCCTCTCTGCTGCCTGAGGCGAACAGAAAAATGGCGCCCCCCCCCCCCACACACACACACACACACACAGTCCCTGCCTCACTGCCTGTGCACACACATCCCTCCACCGGACCCGGTAATCGACGCTCGCAGTAGCATACCAGCAGAGGTGTATCTAGGGTTTCTGGCACCAGGGACAAGAATTCATTTTGGTGCCCCCCCTCCGCCAAGGACATATGCGATTTGCACACTCAGTCATGTACCGACGAGCCGCTCTCCCTAATGCTCTCAATGTTCAGTGAAAAACTGAGAGAAGCAGAAGAGAAGCTCATTGTCACAGGACCATGAGTATGAAAATCGCATATGAGTGAAGTGTCCATGTGACGACTACTGGAACCTGCAGAGCTGAATCCTGACATCGCAGCTTCTGAATTCTCACAACGCATGCACTGCACACTTTTAGGATTCTCCCTTGCCGGTGGACGGTCATGTCAGCACAAGCATGTGATTTGTATACTTCTGACCACATTCCAACTAGATGTGCCCGGCCTCGCTCAGTTCATTTTCATAGAGTGAGGCCACGCATGTCTAGTCAGCACATGACCGCATTAATGTAAATCCCCAGCATGAGAGAATCCTGACAGCGTGCAGTGCGCACTGTGAGAAGTCAGAAGTCTGCAGTCACAAAGAATGACTGCAGACTCATCACAAACCTGGACATCCCCTTTAATGCTCCTAACATAAATAAAAACATGAGAGTTAGCATCACAAATAACATTTACATCCAGGTACCTTATAGATGGCGTTGACTCTGGAGCCGTTGCTCTTTTCTTCATCTTGTCCAGACCACATGATGAGTTTTCTCAGCCACAGCCGTCTCTGCAGACTTCCATCTTCTCCGCTCTTTTGCAGAAAGTCTCCACAAGACGCCCTTAAAGATACAAGTGTCATTATAATGCTCCTGAATAAAAAATTGCCCTCACTATATTGTCTGCACAAAATATGACCCCCACACTGTCCCTCTTATGGTACATGCTCTTCACACTGACCTCTCCTTTCTATACCGGCCCCCTCTTCACACTGTCTTCTCACACTGTGTCCCCCCTATAGGGCCTAGTATTTATACTCCATATTTATACTCCATCCTCCCACCCTGTGTGCATGGCTCCCCCATCCTTCTCCCCTGCGTGCATGGCTCATCTATCCGCCCACCCTGCGTGCATGGCTCCCCCATCCTTCTCCCCTGCGTTCATGGCTCCCCCATCCTTCTCCCCTGCGTTCATGGCTCCCCCATCCTTCTCCCCTGCGTTCATGGCTCCCCCATCCTTCTCCCCTGCGTTCATGGCTCCCCCATCCTTCTCCCCTGCATGCATGGCTCCTCCATCCTTCTCCCCTGCGTTCATGGCTCCCCCATCCTTCTCCCCTGCGTTCATGGCTCTCCCATCCTTCTCCCCTGCGTGCTTGGCTCCCCCATCCTTCTCCCCTGCGTGCTTGGCTCCCCCATCCTTCTCCCCTGCGTGCATGGCTCCCCCATCCTTCTCCCCTGCGTGCATGGCTCCCCCATCCTTCTCCCCTATGTGCATGGCTCCCCCATCCTTCTCCCCTGCGTGCTTGGCTCCCCCTTCCTTCTCCCCTGCGTGCTTGGCTCCCCCATCCTTCTCCCCTGCGTGCTTGGCTCCCCCATCCTTCTCCCCTGCGTGCTTGGCTCCCCCATCCTTCTCCCCTGCGTGCTTGGCTCCCCCATCCTTCTCCCCTGCGTTCATGGCTCCCCCATCCTTCTCCCCTGCGTGCATGCCTCCCCTATCCTCCCACCCTGCGTGCATGGCTCCCCATCCTTTTTCCTTGTCATACTCACCTCTCACCGCGCGCACAGAACTTCCTGGCATCTCTGCAGCGTCTTCCTTCCTGTCTTCAGCGGTCACATGATAGCGCTCATTAATGAGCGGTACCATGTGACCGCTGAAGACAGGATGCGCTGCCGGCGCTGAGACGCAGTTGCAGCCACCGCTGGAGGAAGGTGAGTATTAACGTCTTCAGGGAGGGGGGCGGGAAGGAGGGAGGGAGGCGGGGGGGGCGGGCACTTGACCTCGGAGTTTTATAAAAAAAAAAAAAAAAAACTAGCAGCGCAAATTCAGTTACTACAGAATCTGCCGCCCCCTCTCTTCTGCCGCCTGAGCCAAAGAGCTCAACTCGCCTCATGGTAGCAGCGTCACTGACTGGGTCCCAGGTTTATCGGTTCTTATAAGATCGTAGTCATTGTCAATCCCGTAGCATTTCGCCTTGTATTACTGCCTACCTTTAGGATCCTTAATGTATTTCATCGTTCTCTCCTCAAAAATACATTGCATCTTCAATACCATCACCTCTACCACTGAATTCTGTCATTGTTGATGGAGTTTCAGATTGCGAAGATCTTGGATTCTCGTGGTGTTTGTCAGTCGCTTCAGTATCTGGTACATTGGTGGGGATATGGTCCTGAGGAGAGGATGTGGGTGTGAAGAAACCAGATTGTATCTTAATTTCCCAGACAACCATGTTTTTGCAAAGGCCAAAAGAGCTGGCTTTTTGTCTGTATATTGGCTTGTGAATTTGGGTGTTTACGTCTGGTGGGTCAAGAGGACAGACTTGCCAACTGATATACTATCTAACATACTGTGTAAGTCTGTAATAGTGACTGTACATTGAGTGTGTTAAAGGGACTCTGTCACCTGAATTTGGAGGGAACAATTTGCAGCCATAGAGGCGGGGTTTTCGGGTGTTTGATTCACCCTTTCCTTACCCGCTGGCTGCATGCTGGCTGCAATATTGGATTGAAGTTCATTCTCTGTCCTCCGTAGTACATGCCTGCACAAGGCCATCTTGCCTTGCGCAGGCGTGTACTATGGAGGACAGAGAATGAACTTCAATCCAATATTGCAGCCAGCATGCAGCCAGCGGGTAAGGAAAGGGTGAATGAAACAGCCGAAAACCCCGCCTCTATGGCTGAAAATTGTTCCCTCCAAATTCAGGTGACAGAGTCCCTTTAAGCTTTGTTTATTGATGTGTGCTTATATGCTAATAGTGCTACTTAATCCCATCACCATTGTTTACCTTATCTTGATGTTGGACTGAAAGACCCTGGGTAATTCTAAAAATAGCTTACATGCCTTGGGTATAAAAAGACTCAGAGATCACATCCTGAGAGATGGAAGTAAAGGTACCTTCACATTAAGCGACGCTGCAGCGATAGCGACAACGATGCCGATCGCTGCAGTGTCGCTGTTTGATCGCTGGAGAGCTGTCACACAGACCGCTCTCCAGCGACCAACGATGCCGAGGCCCCCGGGTAACCAGGGTAAACATCGGGTTGCTAAGCGCAGGGCCGCGCTTAGTAACCCGATGTTTACCCTGGTTACCAGCGTAAAATGTAAAAAAAACAAACAGTACATACTTACATTCGCGTCCCCCGGCGTCCGCTTCCTGCACTGACTGAGCGCCGGCCCTAACAGCAGAGCGGTGACGTCACCGCTGTGCTGTACTTTCACTTTCACTTTACGGCGCTCAGTCAGTGTGGGAAACGGACGCCGGGGGATGCGAAGGTGAGTATGTACTGTTTGTTTTTTTTACATTTTACACTGGTAACCAGGGTAAACATCGGGTTACTAAGCGCGGCCCTGCGCTTAGTAACCCGATGTTTACCCTGGTTACCAGTGTAAAACATCGCTGGTATCGTTGCTTTTGGTGTCAAACACGACGATACACGCCGGTCTGACGACCAAATAAAGTTCTGAACTTTGTTCAACGACCAGCGATATCACAGCAGGATCCTGATCGCTGCTGCGTGTCAAACTAAACGATATCGCTAGCCAGGACGCTGCAACGTCACGGATCGCTAGCGATATCGTTTAGTGTGAAGGTACCTTAACACAGAGCTACCAGCCAGACATTCTGCAAACCACCCAACAGACAAGAGAAAGGACTGCAGCCAATTCATCATGGCACCATCACGAGGGACACTGATCTAGGATTCTATAGGATACAACCTAGGGGTTTTCGGCTCCGGTTGGAAAGACCCAGATCTGATCCAGTGACCATCTCTGAACCATGGATATGTTTGGAGAAAGCCAGGGTTGGGACCCGCTGGTCGCCTGGTTCCATGGAGATGGTCAGATAAGCCAGGTGGTGACTCTCGTGTCAACTGGCTTTGGACCTTGTATGGACTCTATGGACAGTTCTTGGTCATTTCCCTATGCTTGTCATTACCCCTTCTCTGTGCGTTCATGCACAGATGGAGTAGCGACCCTGGGAGCTCTGACATCATGTCATACTGGAAATACGTGAAGATGCAGTGATCTTTTATATGCGCCCATGTGACCCTGGGAGCTCTGACATCATGTCATACTGGAAATACGTGGAGACGCAGTGATATTTTATATGCGCCCATGTAACCAAACAATTCCAGTCATGATGGGATTGTTCTGTTTGCTATTGTGTGTTGTGGTTCAATAAAGTATTGCCACACTGTTTTACCTTAACCCTGTGTTGTCTGTGTAGTGTATTGCCCACGGGGAGAGAGAGCGGGCGTTCAGTGGTATGAGCCGTGGTCCATGCAGTCTTGCTAAAGACAGCCGGGCCAGCTGACGAGAGCACCCGCTGACCCCGTTTCTCCACAGTGGGTACCAACATCTGATGTTCATGTGGCCAGACAGGTCCAGGCTCTTCACGTGGCACATCCCGAAAAGCCTGGTCCTGATTTTCCGGAGGTCCCTTGTAGAAGAGGCGGTACTGTCACAGGGTTACCACGACAGTGTGGAGCCAGAAGACCGCAGCGTCTGACTGCTCCTACTCCCGCGCTAAGAAGAAGCATTTCTCCTTTATTTTAAATGTGCATATTTCTTCTGGCAGAACAGGGGTTAATCGGCCATGCTGGAAATCCCTGTGCTCGCAGCTGAGCTTGGTTAGCCACTCTGTTGTGAATTTACTTTTTGCTCCCTCTAGTGGTTACTAGTTTTTTGACTCTGGTTTTTCTGTCATTCCTTTTATCCGCACCTGGGTCGTTAGTTAAGGGTGTTGCTATTTAAGCTCCCTGGACCTTCAGTTCAATGCCTGGCAACGTAGTTATCAGAGCTAGTCTGCTGTGCTCTTGTCTACTGATCCTGGTTCCAGTTATATCAGCTAAGTCCTCTTTTTGCTTTTTGCTATTTTGTTTTGGTTTTGTATTTTTGTCCAGCTTGTTCCAAATATATATCCTGACCTTTGCTGGAAGCTCTAGGGGGCTGGTGTTCTCCCCCCGGACCGTTAGACGGTTCGGGGGTTCTTGAATTTCCAGTGTGGATTTTGATAGGGTTTTTGTTGACCATATAAGTTACCTTTCTTTATTCTGCTATCAGTTAGCGGGCCTCTCTGTGCTAAACCTGGTTCATTTCTGTGTTTGTCATTTCCTCTTACTTCACCGTTATTATTTGTGGGGGGCTTCTATCCAGCTTTGGGGTCCCCTTCTCTGGAGGCAAGAAAGGTCTTTTGTTTTCCTCTACTAGGGGTAGCTAGATTCTCCGGCTGGAGCGTGTCATCTAGAATCAACGTAGGAATGATCCCCGGCTACTTCTAGTGTTGGCGTTAGGAGTAGATATATGGTCAACCCAGCTACCACTGCCCTATGAGCTGGATTTTTGTATTCTGCAGACTTCCACGTTCCTCTGAGACCCTCGCCATTGGGGTCATAACAGTTTGCCAGGCCAGTATTAAATGTTTAATGCATTGCAGAAGAGGGATTATAAGAAAGAAGATTCTGAGTTTTTTTTTTTTTCTTCTTCCCCTTTACCTCAGAGTGGCTATGCTTGCTGCAGACATGAATGTCCAGACCTTGATTACAAGTGTGGACCAGCTGGCTACTCGTGTGCAGGGCATACAAGACTATGTTATCAGTAATCCTAGGTCAGAACCTAAAATACCGATTCCTGAACTGTTTTCCGGAGACAGGTTTAAGTTTAGGAATTTTGTGAATAATTGTAAATTGTTTTTGTCCCTGAGACCCTGTTCATCTGGAGACTCTGCTCAGCAAGTAAAAATTGTTATTTCGTTCTTACGGGGCGACCCTCAGGATTGGGCTTTTTCGCTGGCGCCAGGAGATCCGGCATTGGCTGATATTAATGCGTTTTTTCTGGCGCTCGGTTTACTTTATGAGGAACCCAATCTTGAGATTCAGGCAGAAAAGGCCTTGCTGGCTATGTCTCAGGGGCAGGACGAGGCTGAAGTGTACTGCCAAAAATTTCGGAAATGGTCCGTGCTGACACATTGGAACGAGTGTGCACTGGCCGCTAATTTTAGAAATGGCCTTTCTGAAGCCATTAAGAATGTTATGGTGGGTTTTCCCATTCCCACAGGTCTGAATGATACTATGGCACTGGCTATTCAAATTGACCGGCGGTTGCGGGAGCGCAAAACCGCAAATTCCCTCATGGTGTTGTCTGAACAGACACCTAATTCGGTGCAATGTGATAGAAAAATCGCAAATTCCCTCATGGTGTTGTCTGAACAGACACCTGATTTAATGCAATGTGATAGAATCCTGACTAGAAATGAGCGGAAAATTCATAGACGCCGGAATGGCTTGTGCTACTACTGTGGTGATTCTACACATATTATCTCAGCATGCTCTAAACGTATAGCTAAGGTTGTTAGTCCTGTCACCGTTGGTAATTTGCAACCTAAATTTATTCTGTCTGTAACTTTGATTTGCTCACTGTCGTCTTTTCCTGTCATGGCGTTTGTAGATTCAGGTGCTGCCCTGAGTCTTATGGATCTGTCATTTGCTAAGCACTGTGGTTTTACTCTTGAACCATTAGAAAATCCTATTCCTCTTAGGGGTATTGATGCTACGCCATTGGCAGCAAATAAACCGCAGTATTGGACACAGGTTACCATGTGCATGACTCCTGAACACCGCGAGGTGATACGTTTCCTGGTTTTACATAAAATGCATGATTTGGTTGTTTTAGGGCTGCCATGGTTACAGACCCATAATCCAGTCCTGGACTGGAAGGCTATGTCAGTCTCAAGTTGGGGCTGTCGTGGTATTCATGGGGATTCCCTGCCTGTGTCTATTGCTTCTTCTACGCCTTCGGAAGTTCCGGAGTATTTGTCTGATTATCAGGATGTCTTCAGTGAGTCTGAGTCCAGTGCACTGCCTCCTCATAGGGACTGTGACTGTGCTATAGATTTGATCCCAGGCAGTAAATTTCCTAAGGGAAGACTGTTTAATCTGTCGGTACCTGAACATACCGCTATGCGTTCATATATCAAGGAGTCTCTAGAGAAAGGACATATTCGTCCGTCTTCTTCCCCTCTTGGTGCGGGATTCTTTTTTGTGGCAAAAAAGGACGGATCTTTGAGACCTTGTATTGATTATCGGCTTTTAAATAAGATCACTGTCAAATTTCAGTATCCTTTACCGCTGTTGTCTGACTTGTTTGCCCGGATTAAAGGTGCCAAGTGGTTCACCAAGATAGATCTTCGTGGTGCGTACAACCTTGTGCGCATTAAGCAAGGTGATGAATGGAAAACCGCATTCAATACGCCCGAAGGTCATTTTGAGTACTTGGTGATGCCTTTTGGGCTCTCCAATGCGCCTTCAGTTTTTCAGTCCTTTATGCATGACATTTTCCGGAAGTATCTGGATAAATTTTTGATTGTTTATCTGGATGATATTTTGGTTTTTTCTGATAATTGGGATTCGCATGTGGAGCAGGTCAGGTTGGTCTTTAAAATTTTGCGTGAAAATTCTTTGTTTGTCAAGGGCTCAAAGTGTCTCTTTGGTGTACAGAAGGTTCCCTTTTTGGGGTTCATTTTTTCCCCTTCTGCTGTGGAGATGGACCCAGTCAAGGTCCGAGCTATTCTTGATTGGACTCAGCCCTCGTCAGTTAAGAGTCTACAGAAGTTCTTGGGTTTCGCTAACTTCTACCGTCGTTTTATCGCTAATTTTTCTAGCATTGTGAAACCTTTGACGGATATGACCAAGAAGGGCTCCGATGTAGCTAACTGGGCTCCTGCTGCCGTGGAGGCTTTCCAGGAGTTGAAACGCCGGTTTACTTCGGCGCCTGTTTTGTGCCAGCCCGATGTCTCACTTCCCTTTCAGGTTGAGGTGGATGCTTCAGAGATTGGAGCAGGGGCCGTTTTGTCGCAGAGAGGCCCTGGTTGCTCTGTTATGAAACCTTGTGCCTTTTTCTCTAGGAAGTTTTCGCCTGCCGAGCGAAATTATGATGTGGGCAATCGGGAGTTGTTGGCCATGAAATGGGCATTTGAGGAGTGGCGTCATTGGCTCGAGGGTGCTAAGCATCGTGTGGTGGTCTTGACTGATCACAAAAATCTGATGTATCTCGAGTCTGCTAAACGCCTTAATCCGAGACAGGCCCGCTGGTCATTGTTTTTCTCCCGCTTTGATTTTGTTGTCTCGTATTTACCAGGTTCAAAGAATGTGAAGGCCGATGCTCTTTCTAGGAGCTTTGTGCCTGATGCTCCTGGAGTCGCTGATCCTGTTGGTATTCTTCAAGATGGAGTTATCTTGTCAGCTATTTCTCCGGATCTGCGACGTGTGTTGCAGAGATTTCAGGCTGATAGGCCTGAGTCTTGTCCACCTGACAGACTGTTTGTCCCGGATAAGTGGACCAGCAGAGTCATTTCCGAGGTTCATTCCTCGGTGTTGGCAGGTCACCCGGGAATTTTTGGCACCAGAGATCTGGTGGCCAGGTCCTTTTGGTGGCCTTCCTTGTCAAGGGATGTGCGGTCATTTGTGCAGTCCTGTGGGACTTGTGCTCGAGCTAAGCCTTGCTGTTCTCGTGCCAGCGGTTTGCTCTTGCCCTTGCCTGTCCCGAAGAGACCTTGGACACATATCTCCATGGATTTCATTTCTGATCTTCCGCTATCCCAGGGCATGTCCGTTATCTGGGTGATATGTGATCGCTTCTCAAAGATGGTCCATTTGGTTCCTTTGCCTAAGCTGCCTTCCTCTTCCGATCTGGTTCCTGTGTTTTTCCAGAACGTGGTTCGTTTGCACGGCATCCCTGAGAATATTGTGTCAGACAGAGGATCCCAGTTCGTTTCCAGATTCTGGCGATCCTTTTGTAGTAGGATGGGCATTGATTTGTCGTTTTCGTCTGCTTTCCATCCTCAGACTAATGGACAGACGGAGCGAACCAATCAGACTTTGGAGGCTTATTTGAGGTGTTTTGTCTCTGCTGATCAGGACGATTGGGTGACATTCTTGCCGTTGGCTGAGTTTGCCCTTAATAATCGGGCTAGTTCCGCCACCTTGGTTTCGCCTTTTTTCTGCAACTCTGGTTTCCATCCTCGCTTTTCTTTGGGTCATGTGGAGCCTTCTGACTGTCCTGGGGTGGATTCTGTGGTGGATAGGTTGCAGCGGATCTGGAATCATGTGGTGGACAACTTGAAGTTGTCACAGGAGAGGGCTCAGCGCTTTGCCAACCGCCGCCGCGGTGTGGGTCCCCGACTACGCGTTGGGGATTTGGTATGGCTTTCTTCCCGCTTTGTTCCTATGAAGGTCTCCTCTCCCAAATTTAAACCTCGTTTTATTGGGCCTTACAAGATATTGGAAATCCTTAATCCTGTATCTTTTCGTCTGGATCTTCCTGTGTCGTTTGCTATTCACAATGTATTTCATAGGTCCTTGTTGCGGCGGTACATTGTGCCTATAGTTCCTTCTGCTGAGCCTCCTGCTCCGGTGTTGGTTGAGGGCGAGTTGGAGTACGTGGTGGAGAAGATCTTGGATTCTCGCCTCTCCAGGCGGAGGCTTCAGTACCTGGTCAAGTGGAAGGGCTATGGTCAGGAGGATAATTCCTGGGTGGTCGCCTCTGATGTTCATGCGGCCGATTTAGTTCGTGCCTTTCATGCCGCTCATCCTGATCGCCCTGGTGGTCGTGGTGAGGGTTCGGTGACCCCTCACTAAGGGGGGGGTACTGTTGTGAATTTACTTTTTGCTCCCTCTAGTGGTTACTAGTTTTTTGACTCTGGTTTTTCTGTCATTCCTTTTATCCGCACCTGGGTCGTTAGTTAAGGGTGTTGCTATTTAAGCTCCCTGGACCTTCAGTTCAATGCCTGGCAACGTAGTTATCAGAGCTAGTCTGCTGTGCTCTTGTCTACTGATCCTGGTTCCAGTTATATCAGCTAAGTCCTCTTTTTGCTTTTTGCTATTTTGTTTTGGTTTTGTATTTTTGTCCAGCTTGTTCCAAATATATATCCTGACCTTTGCTGGAAGCTCTAGGGGGCTGGTGTTCTCCCCCCGGACCGTTAGACGGTTCGGGGGTTCTTGAATTTCCAGTGTGGATTTTGATAGGGTTTTTGTTGACCATATAAGTTACCTTTCTTTATTCTGCTATCAGTTAGCGGGCCTCTCTGTGCTAAACCTGGTTCATTTCTGTGTTTGTCATTTCCTCTTACTTCACCGTTATTATTTGTGGGGGGCTTCTATCCAGCTTTGGGGTCCCCTTCTCTGGAGGCAAGAAAGGTCTTTTGTTTTCCTCTACTAGGGGTAGCTAGATTCTCCGGCTGGAGCGTGTCATCTAGAATCAACGTAGGAATGATCCCCGGCTACTTCTAGTGTTGGCGTTAGGAGTAGATATATGGTCAACCCAGCTACCACTGCCCTATGAGCTGGATTTTTGTATTCTGCAGACTTCCACGTTCCTCTGAGACCCTCGCCATTGGGGTCATAACACCACTCCTTTTCTCTTTATAATCTGGGCTCTGCTACAAATCATTGTCAGAGCAAGCATTGGCTGCATGGCTAATGGAGGGAGAGGAGTTCATATGAGGAGAGTTGGAGAAGTAATCTGTGACTGTTGCGTGGTTTGTATGTGTGGTAACTCCCTATCCTTCTCTATTTTGGTTTATTTTCCTACCTCTACACCCTGGTGCATTCCTCTGTTATATGTGAGTGAATATTTTTTAAGCCTGGAGTTTTCTGTTAACTCTTGTTTGTGTTGCCTTGTATGTCGGCTTGGTGTACTATGGTGCACAGTAGCGCCCCTCTTCCCTGGGTGCAGGAAGAGAACAGACGAAGGGCTAACTCAGTAGATAAGGCGAGGGTGGAGGCCCCGGCATCTTCACCTTCAGAAGCATCCCAGGGAATAGGGCAAGCTAGAGCATCCCCTAGTGTTCGGGACAGGGAAGGAGCCCCTGGACCCGGGTCACCCAACAGCTGTGTCGTGACACCCATGTAGTTCTGGGCTGAATCCTAACCTTTCTCAGAAACATTTTTACCCCACAAGGCGAGATCATGCATGGAGCCCCAGACCGAGGAAGATTGACAGTCATCTTGTGTTTCTTCCATTTTCTAATAATTGTGCCAACAGTTGTTGCCTTCTCACCAAGCTGCTTGGCTATTGTCCTGTAGCCCATCCCAGCCTTGTGCAGGTATACAATTTTGTCCCTACTGTTTTTAGACAGCTGTTTTGTCTTGGCCATGGTGGAGATGTTGGACTGTGATTGAGTGTGTAGACAGGTGTCTTTTATACAGGTAATGAGTTCAAACAGGTGCAATTAGTACAGGTACCGTATATACTCGAGTATAAGCCGAGATTTTCAGCCCAAATTTTTGGGCTGAAAGTGCCCCTCTCGGCTTATACTCGAGTCACGGTCGGCGGGTGAGGGGGAGAGGGCGCTGAGGCATACTTACCTGCTTCCGGCGCTCCTGGCGCTCCCCCTGCCCATCCCACGGTCTCCGGGTGCCGCAGCTCTTCCTCTGTCAGCGGTCACGTGGGACCGCTCATTAGAGAAATGAATAGGCGGCTACGCCCCTATGGGAGTGGATCCCATAGGGGCGGAGCAGCCTATTCATTTCTCTAATCAGCGGTGCCGGTGACCGCTGACAGAGGAAGAGGCTGCGGCACCGAAGACAGCTGTCCGGGGGAAGGAGCGGGACGCCGGGAGCAGGTAAGTATTACATATTCACCTGTCCGCGTTCCACACGCCGGGCGCCGCTCCATCTTCCCAGCGTCTCTCCGCTCTGACTGTGCAGGTCAGAGGGCGCGATGACGCATATAGTGTGCGCGCCGCCCTCTGCCTGATCAGTCAGTGCGGAGAGACGCCGGGACGGGACGCTGAGGAGCTGCAAGCAAGAGAGGTGAGTATGTGTTTTATTATTTTTATTGCAGCAGCAGCACAGCTTTCTATGGCACATCTATGGGGCAGTAAGGAACGGTGCAGAGCACTATATGGCACAGCTATGGGGCAATAAGGAACGGTGCAGAGCACTATATTGCACATCTATGGGGCAGTAAGGAACGGTGCAGAGCACTATATGGCACAGCTATGGGGCAATAATGAACGGTGCAGAGCACTATATGGCACAGCTATGGGGCAATAAGGAACGGTGCAGAGCACTATATGGTACAGCTATGGGGCAGTAAGGAACGGTGCAGAGCACTATATGGCACAGCTATGGGGCAATAAGGAACGGTGCAGAGCACTATATGGCACAGCTATGGGGCAATAAGGAACGGTGCAGAGCACTATATGGCACAGCTATGGGGCAGTAAGGAATGGTGCAGAGCACTATATGGCACAGCTATGGGGCAATTATGAACGGTGCAAAGCACTATATGGCACAGCTATTGGGCAATAATGAACAGTGCAGAGCGCTATATGGCACAGCTATGGGGCAATTATGAACGGTGCAGAGCCCTATATGGCACAGCTATGGGGCAATAATGAACGGTGCAGAGCACTATATGGCACAGCTATGGGGCAATAAGGAACGGTGCAGAGCACTATATGGTACAGCTATGGGGCAGTAAGGAACGGTGCAGAGCACTATATGGCACAGCTATGGGGCAATAAGGAACGGTGCAGAGCACTATATGGCACATCTATGGGGCAGTAAGGAACGGTGCAGAGCACTATATGGCACAGCTATGGGGCAATAAGGAACGGTGCAGAGCACTATATGGCACAGCTATGGGGCAATAAGGAACGGTGCAGAGCACTATATGGCACAGCTATGGGGCAGTAAGGAACGGTGCAGAGCACTATATGGCACAGTTATGGGGCAATTATGAACGGTGCAAAGCACTATATGGCACAGCTATGGGGCAATAATGAACGATGCAGAGCACTATATGGCACAGCTATGGGGCAATTATGAACGGTGCAAAGCACTATATGGCACAGCTATGGGGCAATAATGAACGATGCAGAGCACTATATGGCACAGCTATGGGGCAATAATGAACGGTGCAGAGCACTATATGGCACAGCTTTCTATGGTACAGCTATGGGGCAATAATGAACGATGCAGAGCACTATATGGCACAGCTATGGGGCAATTATGAACGGTGCAGAGCGCTATATGGCACAGCTATGGGGCAATTATGAACGGTGCAGAGCACTATATGGCACAGCTATGGGGCAATTATGAATGGTGCAGAGCACTGTATGGCACAGCTATGGGGCAATAATGAACGGTGCAGAGCACTATATGGCACAGCTATGGGGCAATTATGAACGGTGCAGAGCGCTATATGGCACAGCTATGGGGCAATTATGAATGGTGCAGAGCACTATATGGCACAGCTTTCTATGGTACAGCTATGGGGCAATAATGAACGGTGCAGAGCACTATAAGGCACAGCTATGGGGCAATAATGAACGGTGCAGAGCACTATATGGCACAGCTTTCTATGGTACAGCTATGGGGCAATAATGAACGGTGCAGACACTATATGGCACAGCTTTCTATGGTACAGCTATGGGGCAATAATGCACTATATGGCACAGCTATGGGGCAATAATGAACGGTGCAGAGCACTATATGGCACAGCTTTCTATGGTACAGCTATGGGGCAATAATGAATGGTGCAGAGCACTATATGGCACAGCTATGGGGCCATAATGAACGGTATGGAGCATCTATTTTTATTTTTTAAATTCACCGGTAGCTGCTGCATTTTCCACCCTAGGCTTATACTCGAGTCAATAAGTTTTCCCAGTTTTTTGTGGCAAAATTAGGGGGGTCGGCTTATACTCGGGTCGGCTTATACTCGAGTATATACGGTAATTAGTGCAGAGTAGGAGGGCTTCTTACAGAAAAACTAACAAGTGTGTGAGAGCCAGCATTCTTGCTGGTTGGTAGGTGATCAAATACTTATTTCATACAACAAAATACAATTTAATTATGTAAAAATCATACAATGTGATTTTCTGTTTTTTTATTTTTGATTCTGTCTCTAACAGTTGAAGTATATCTACGATAAAAATTACAGACCTCTCCATTCTTTGTAGGTGGGAAAACTTGCAAAATCGGCAGTGTATCAAATACTTACATGCCCATATAGACGGCTTAATAGGGTTGAAATCTGCTACTGACAGATTTCCTTTAACAGCTATCTACCTTCTCCCTCCATGTTTTATTTACAGTATAAGACTATTGCTGATTTTTCAACAGGTTTTTAGCATAACAATTGCTGTAGATGAAAAGCAAGTTACAGTAAATGTGTGTATCATACTTTTTTGTAGCATAAACTCAAGGTTTTGACAAGAAAACTGATGCAAACTACTTATTAAATGCTCTGTTTGTCACTCATTGATGTTGATTATTAAAAGCAAAAAAGCTGCACGTGCTGCCACACATTATTGATGAATAAATAGTGGTGCTCCGTGGTGTCATTGGCTGATTATACGGATGTGGAAAATCAGGATCATATGAAAAATAACATGCTATATAACACTAACTAGTGTGGCTCAGCTGCATCATGAGCCTTCACTGTACTATGTGACACAAGATCAGATACTGCTATTTAGATGTATGGAGTTATAACCGTACTGTATCTGGAACACTGGTATGGCAACGTTTACTTCTCTAAGGTCACAATACTATTGGTTTTCTGCGAGGTGACAATCAACACTGTAGGAGAGAAAAGCGCCAATAGTGTCTAATCTGGTGGAAATATTAGAGCATACAATCAGACTGCACTCACCTGATGTATCATTGATAGAGGCATGCATGTCAAACAGTTGCTGCAGATCCACAGGTTAAACTTAGTGACCTTATCATAATATAGAAACTGGAAAATCTGTGGATACCTTCCGCGCTACTGTGTAATTAGAAGACCATGCAAAATGAAGATGAGAAGTGGTGGCTTATTCAGAATCTCAACACGGTTCGAAGTCAAAAAAGACTTCTTCAGGAGATGACATCGTATCTACAAAAAAAAATTTTTTTTTACCAGTTTCTATATTTTCTGCCAGGTGGAACCACTATTGGTACCATAGTGTGGTGGCAGATTATAAATACTAGACATACATGATAAGGAGAAAACTGAGTCAAAACATACCAAAAAATACAACATTTATTAAAGAACAAAATCATAAACAAATGATTACAAGCAATTACTACATGGGTTTCTTATTGGTGAATCAGTGATAAAATCCATAGGTGTAATAACCAGCCGAAGAGAAGGTCAGGAAATATATAGAGGAAAATGCAATCAGAGATAATACTACTCCAGGTATTGGATTTACCATATGATGGATACCTGTGCCTGAAAATGTATGTAACAAGCATTAAGTGTAAGGCTATGTGCACACGTTGTGGAATGGGGTGCAGAATTTTCTGCACAAAATCCGCATCTCCTGGTAGAAACCACAGGTGCAGATTTGATGCGGATTTTGTGCGTTTTTTATGCAGTATTGATGTGGATTTTGTGCGGTTTTTACCACTGCGGATTTCTATAATGGAGGGGTGCAGAAATGCTGCAGATCCGCACAAAAGAAGTGACATGCACTTCTTTTAAATCCGCAGCGTTTCCGCGCGGATTGTTCCGCATCCTTAGCACAGCTTTTCTTTTTCACTATTGATTTACATTGTACTGTAAATCACAGTGCGGATCTGCAGCGTTTCTGCACGGAAAAATCCGCTGCGGATCCGCACTAAATCCGCATCGTGTGCACATAGCCTAAGAGTTCCATTCATGTCACAGTACCATCAACATATTATTCACTGCATGACTCTGTGTGCCCGCCATTCCTACATTAACATAACATCAATACAACAGGGAATAATTACATCAGGGTTGAAAAATCCCACCTAGACCCCGGCCATGTACCCCTAGTGTGGTGGCAGATTATAAATACTAGACAATGCTTTTTATTCATGTCCTCAGCACTTACAGAATTAAATGACTTTATTACTGCATTGAATTGAGTAAAACCTAATGCAGCCACAAGAGGGAGGTGACAGATCAGCAATTCATTGTCCGTTCAGCAGCACATTCAGAACCATGCAAGATGTTGACAGAAGAGGTGGCGCTCACCCCGAGGAACGACTTGTGGATGTTATTTCCTTCTGGTGCTCAACCGATGTATGTATAGTACCGTGCAAAGGTTTTAGGCAGGTGTTGAAATATGTTGAAAAGTAAGAATGCCTTAAGTATGATAACTTATTTTTTATAATTTGTTAAAATGCAAAGCGAGTGAATAAAAGATAAATCTAAATAAAATCAATATTTGGTGTGACTATCCTTTTGCCTCAAAACAGCATCAAACCATCAATTCTTTTAGGTACACTTGCATACAGCTTTGGAAGAAACTTGGTAAGGAGATTGTTCCAAACATGTTGGAAAAGTAACCACAGATCTGTAGATGTAGGCATGTCTTCACATAATTCCAGAAAGACTCAATGATGTTGAGATCGGGACTCTGTTGCGACCATATCATCACTTCCAGGACTCCTTGTTCTTCTTTATGCTGATGACATTAGTTGTATGTTTGGGGTCATTGTCCTTCTGTGAAATATAGTTGGAGCCAGGTCAGTCGCCTCATGATGGATAAGTATTTGTCTGTATTTCTCAGCATTGAGGACAACATTAATTCTGACCAAATCCCCAACTGCATTTGCTGAAATGCAGGTCCAATCTTGCAAGGAACCTCAACCATGTTTCACTGTTGCCTATTGTTCTTCTCTCCAGCTCTTCATCAAACAAACTGCCTTCTGTTACAGACAAATAGTTCAAATTTTGGCACATAGGTCCTGCTGACATTTTTCTGCACTTCAGTTCCTATGTTTTTGTGCTGTAGCATTGCTGGGAAAGACAAGCTTAAATCCCAGCTCTGCAGTGTTGGATTGCAAGCACCTGTATGGTTTCTCTAAGAAGCAGGAAGTAGATTAATTGTCAGACCAGTCAAAATGTGAGCTGTAGCTAAGAGAGAGACATGCCGAATGGTCCAAAATTCCAGTTGAGAGGTGTAAGAAGCTTGTTGATGATTGCAGTTATTTATTCCAAAGGGTGTGCAACCGAATATTAAGTTTAGGGTGCCAACAATTTTGTCTAGGTAATTTTTTCAGGCTTTATGTGAAATGATGTCCAATTTGAAGTTGTTTCCTTTTTTTGTGTTGTTCACATACACACAAAGGAAATAAGCCTGTGCATGACAAAACATGTAATAATTTTCTGGGAGAAGTACTTCATTTTCTGGAACAATTTCATGGTTACCAACGCTTTTGGCCATGACTGTATATTCTTCTCAATATTTGGTCGAAAACAGTGAGAAATTCTCAGTCTCTTTTTAAAGTCTCACTTCAAACCTTTACATTGAAAACTGACAGGGACACAGTTTAGTTACATGAAACAGCATCTTCTTACATTGTTTGCTGTCAAAACCACAGCATAGCAAAACTAAGCCAATACCTTGAAAGGTGCTGCAGCAGCAGAGGAAGTCACATGCTGTAAGACATTTCCTGTACTTTGTATTATGTCAATCCATCTTCACCCTTACCAACCTAACACCTCAGTTTATGAAATAAAAAAAAACAAACAATATTTTTTGCCATTGTCACGAAGACTTCATGAAGATGGAAAACATGTAGTCAGATAACCAAGAAGCATAATTTGTTGCTGTAATATTTTGAAACTTGATTATACGTCAGATAGAGTAGCGTAGCTACCGGGGAGGGGCAGAGGGTGCGGGCGCCCCGGGCCCGGTGCTCTGAGGGGACCCACCCGGAGCTACGCTACTGTAACTGTTTTGGCGCGTGCAGTACGCCGATACAGTTACCTTCTGTGGCAGAGCAGGGAGAATTGATCTCCCTGCTCTGCCGCCCAGCCGCTGTGCCGCCCCTGAGCAGGCGTTGGGGCCCGGTGCCAGCAGTGGGCCCCCCGCCGTCATTGGAAGATCAGCTGTACCAGCATTTAGCCGATACAGCTGATCGTATTGATGCAGGAAGGAGTGCTGCACTCCTCCCATCATCCCCCTGTCAGTGTCGGTGTCTGACGTTGCCGACACAGCGAGCACGATGATGTCACAAGCCGGCGCCCGATGTCAGGAGATCAGCGGGAGCAGCGCAGGAATCAGGATGAAGAGAGGTGAGTATTTTTTTTTTTTCTTATGGGTGCTGCTGCCTTATTACAGGGTCTGCCTATGGGGGGCTGCCTTATTACAGGGTCTGCCTATGGGGATCTTCTGCCTTATTACAGGGTCTGCCTACGGAGGGGCTGCCTTATTACAGGGTCTGACTAAGGGGGCTGCCGCCTTATTACAGGGTCTGATTAAGGGTGTTGCCTTTTTACAGGGTCTGACTATGGGGGCTGCCTTATTACAGGGTTTGCCTATGGGGATCTGCCACCTTATTACAGGGTCTGCCTATGGGGGGCTGCCTTATTACAGGGTCTGACTATGTGGGTGCTGCCTTATTACATGGTCTGCATATGGTGGCTGCCTTTTTACAGGGTCTGACTATGGGGGCTGCCTTACTACAGGGTCTGACTATGGGGGTGCTGCCTTATTACAGGGTCTGACTATGGGGGCTGCCTTATTACAGAGTCTGACTATGGGGGTGCTGCCTTATTACAGTGTCTGCCTTATGCTATAGAGTCTGCCTATGGGGAGTGCATTATACTATATTGTGGACTATTTGGTGCATTATGCTACTGTATATGGAGGCTATCTAGGGGGCTATCATACAGTGTGGGGATTACAGTGAGGGGGCCATCATACAGTGTGGAGATTACAGTGAGGGAGTCATCTTACAGTTTGGAGCCAACAAACAGTTTGGGGGCTACTAAGGGGCCAGTATACTGTATGGGTGGTACTATACAGTGAGGGTGCATTATACTGTGTATAAGAGAACATCATACTGTGTATAGGGGAGCTGTACAGGGGGGGAGACTCAGGACATTATTAAATGTAATGTGGGCACTTATTGCTATAGGGGAACTCATGTTACTGTGGCTATCAAAGGGGCACACAGGGCAATATTACTTTCTAAGGGGCAAAATATGGGCACTGTTTTCTAGGGCACTTGCACCGGGCATTACTATATTGTAGAGAGTTGCTTTAGAATTTAGAGGGCACAGAGAACCACACAGCAGGTGCAGTAATAGGGACACATAGGGCAGCAGCGGCTCAGTATTGGGGTATCAGGTGCAGTAATAGGGTCACATACGGCAGCAGCGGCTCAGTATTGGGATATCAGGGGCAGTAATAGGGACACATATGGCAGCAGCGGCTCAGTATTGGGGTATCAGGTGCAGTAATGGGTCACATACGGCAGCAGCGGCTCAGTATTGGGGTATCAGGTGCAGTAATAGGGTCACATACGGCAGCAGCGGCTCAGTATTAGGGTATCAGGGGCAGTAATAGGGACACATGCGGCAGCAGCGGCTCAGTATTAGGGTATCAGGTGCAGTAATAGGGACACATACGGCAGCAGCGGCTTAGTATTTGGGTATCAGGTGCAGTAATAGGGACACATATGGCAGCAGCGGCTCAGTATTGGGGTATCAGGTGCAGTAATAGGGACACATATGGCAGCAGCGGCTCAGTATTGGGGTATCAGGTGCAGTAATAGGGACACATACGGCAGCAGTGGCTCAGTATTGGGGTATCAGGGGCAGTAATAGAGACACATACAGCAGCAGCGGCTCAGTATTGGGGTATCAGGTGCAGTAATAGGGACACATACGGCAGCAGCGGCTCAGTATTGGGGTATCAGTAGGATGAGGAGTTTGTGCATGTTGGGAATAGATGGTGATGGCTGGAGTATGAGAAGTGAAATGTGTCTTTGTTGTATTCTCTGCAGCCGAGTCCTGGCTGGAAGAAGTTGTCATGTCGGTCTGGGCCAGATGGAAAAGACGGGTAAAATGAACGATTCCATCAGAAAGGACATCAGCGGTAAGTCATTATCTGTAACTGTGCAGTGATCTCTTATATGTTCTGTAGGGCTGGTATCTACCACTGACCATATGGCGGTAATATCAGTGTTGGTCTTTATATAGACATTATCTTCAGTAATAGCGCGGTAATCTGAGGTTCTCCTCCATTATTAGGGTGCGTCACCCAGCTGTAATCAAGGTTACCTGGTTAGGGGCCCACTCAGAAGTTTCGCCCCCCAAACCAAAACCCTAGCTACGCCGCTGGTCAGATACATCTATTTTTTGGAGACATCATTGCCCAATAAGGTGTCCTGGTGCCATTGCACTGCTCTGCTCAGCAATATATATATATCACATTGTGCCTGCTCTGGAGTTTCCAGGTGGCATCAATGAACTTCTGTGCATGAAATTCCTGATATACTGTCTTCCACACATTTAAGATCACAGAACATGTACAAAGTACAGTGAGAGTGTTGCTTGAATCTTCACAACTTCTACACTGATGGAAAATGCCACATGCAAGAAAAGCCACCTCTCTATAGAAGTATATGCTGCAGAGAGCAGGCACCATTTTTTTAATTGAAAAAAGAAATCCAATATCAATTGTCTGTAAATGGCAAAAGCGGATTAGCAAATTATTTGAAAGTAAAATTAAAGCCTGTTGATTTAAATCAATGGGATAGAAATCAGATGCAAGTGGGCAATCTGTTTTATTTAAAGAAAAGGGTTCTATTCAGTGTTGGAGTGGGGTGCCAAGGGCCCATTTTTAGCCAACTTCAGTGCCCCACTTTTCAACTACAAGCAAATGTGATATTTTCTTCAGTCACAATTTTATATACCGTAACAATGAACTGGGTAGATTGCTAAATGAATAAGATGCTGCTTTTGTCTGTACATAGTGATTCAACTATATAGTGCCAAGTACTGCTCATATAAGTGGATGGTGGCTCACTCCTACACAGAGGCCCACCAGAGGATTCTCCTGTTCTCCTGTGGGCCAGTCCAAGCCTGGTTCTATTAAAAAGTCTTATCTGTACAACATATTTTTATGGAAGTGTATCATGGCATGAACAAAGGAGATTTCAGAGCGCCTCAGTTGCTGATGCTCACTAGATTTTAAAAGGTTATAAAACCATCTCTAAAAAGCCTGGACTTCCTGTTGTGAATTCTGCTCTTGGGCTCCCTCCGGTGGTTGTTGGTGGTAGTGCAGTTGTCTTGGGGTTGTAATTCGGGCAGGTGTTTCTGCTGATTGCAGCTCTATTAGGTATTTAGGTGTGCAGGATCCATGAGTCTGTGCCAGTTGTCCATTGTACTTGGAGGGATTGCATCTCTCTCTGGCTCCTCATGCCCTGCTGCAAATTCAGCTAAGATAATTGTCTGGTTTTTTGTCTCTGTGCACACATGCAGTGTGCTTTGCAATTCAGTGCAATTTATTGTGTTTTTGTCCAGCTTAGACTTTGTTTGGATTTTTCAGTCATGCTGGATTCTCAGGAGATGCAGATATACTTTCTATGTCTTTAGTTAGATGTGGAATATTTGTATTATCTGCTGTGGATGTTTTTAGGATTTTAATACTGACCGCTTAGAATTCTGTCCTATCCTTTTCTGTTTAGCTAGAAGTGCCTCTTTTGCTAAATCCTGTTTTTCTGCCTGCGTGTGTCTTTCCTCTTATACTCACAGTCAATATTTGTGGGGGGCTGCCTATCCTTTGGGGTTCTGCTCTGAGGCAAGATAGAATTCCCATTTCCATCTATAGGGGTATTTAGTCCTCCGGCTGTGTCGAGATGTCTAGGACGTGTTAGGTACATCCCACGGCTACTTCTAGTTGCGGTGTTAGATTAGGGTTTGCGGTCAGTACAGGTACCACCTACTCCTGAGAAAGTTTCTCATGCGGCTCCAAGGTCACCAGATCATAACAGTACAACTGGCCCACAATGAGTTAAATGCATCTCAGAAGAAGGGAAGAAAGAGCCATTTTTTTTCTGTAGCCTGTTTTGTCTTTTCTGTTATGATCCTTAGTGGTTGAGGATCACAAATTACTCCAGCTAAGTAACAAACATAGGACAAGCTCTAGGGAGGTGGCAAGCTGGACTGACCGCAAATCTGAACCTAACCAAACACACTAGAAGTAGCCGGTGAACGTGCCTGAATTCCTAGACGTCTCGAGCCAGCCTAAGGAACTAACTACCCCTAGAGAGAAAGAAAGACCTCTCTTGCCTCCAGAGAAATAATCCCCAAAGATATAGAAGCCCCCAACAAATAATAACGGTGTGTTAAGAGGAAGGCACATACACAGGGGTGAAAGCAGATTCAGCAAATGAGGCCCACTAATACTAGATAGCAGAAAATAGAAAAGGGAATCTATGCGGTCAGTAAAAAACCCTTACAAAATATCCACTCTGAGATTTCAAGAACCCCCACACCAACTAACGGTGTGGGGGGAGAAACTCAGTCCCCTAGAGCAACCAGCAAGCGAATAAATCACATTTTAGCGAGCTGGACTAAAAACATAATGAACACTGATAATCAAAAAATTATCAAACAAAAACTTAGCTTGTCTTGGAGAGACTGGGAGCAAGGTAGACACACGGAATCTGAAGAGCACTGAATACATTGATAGCAGGCAAGGAACTGAGTATCCAGGTGGGCTAAATAGAAAACCAACCAAGGATAACGAACCAGCTGATGAAGCCAACCTGCAGAAGGACAACACTACACAGTACCGCTTCTGACCACTAGAGGGAGCCCAGAAATAGAGTTCACAACAGTACCCCCCCCCCCTTGAGGAGGGGTCACCGAACCCTCATCAAGACCCCCAGGGCGATCAGGATGAGCTGCGTGGAAGGCGCGAACCAAATCAGCCGCATGAACATCAGAGGCGACAACCCAGGAATTATCCTCCTGACCATAGCCCTTCCACTTAACCAGATACTGAAGTCTCCGTCTAGAGATACGAGAATCCAAAATCTTCTCCACCACGTACTCCAATTCGCCCTCAACCAGCACCGGAGCAGGAGGCTCAACAGAAGGAACCACAGGTACCACATACCTGCGCAACAAAGACCTATGGAACACATTATGGATGGCAAACGATGCCGGGAGATCCAAATAAAAGACACCGGGTTAAGGATTTCCAAGATCTTATAAGGACCGATGAAGCGAGGCTTAAACTTAGGAGACGAGACCTTCATAGGAACATACCGAGAAGACAGCCACACCAAATCCCCAACACGAAGTCGGGGACCCACACCGCGGCGGCGGTTGGCAAAGCGCTGAGCCCTCTCCTGTGACAATTTCAGATTGTCCACCACATGGCTCCAAATCTGCTGCAACCTATCCACCACAGAATCCACCCCAGGACAGTCAGAAGACTCAACCTGACCTGAGGAAAAACGAGGATGGAAACCAGAATTGCAGAAAAAAGGCGAAACCAAGGTAGCAGAACTAGCCCGATTATTAAGGGCAAACTCGGCCAATGGCAAAAAAGTCACCCAATCATCCTGATCAGCAGAAACAAAACATCTCAAATAAGTCTCCAACGTCTGATTAGTTCGCTCGGTTTGGCCATTAGTCTGAGGATGGAAGGCCGACGAAAAAGACAAATCAATGCCCATCTTAGCACAAAAAGTTCGCCAAAACCTGGACACAAACTGGGATCCTCTATCAGACACAATATTTTCAGGAATGCCGTGCAAGCGAACTACATTCTGAAAAAATAGAGGAACCAAATCGGAGGAGGAAGGCAGCTTAGGCAAGGGCACCAAATGGACCATCTTGGAAAAACGATCACACACCACCCAGATGACAGACATTCTCTGAGATACTGGCAAATCCGAAATAAAATCCATGGAGATGTGCGTCCAAGGCCTTTTCGGGACAGGCAAAGGCAAAAGCAACCCGCTGGCACGAGAACAGCAAGGCTTAGCCCGAGCACAAATCCCACAAGACTGCACAAAGGAACGCACATCCCGCAACAAGGAATTCCACCAGAAGGACCTAGCCACCAAATCTCTGGTACCAAAAATCCCAGGAAGACCCGCCAACACCGAAGAATGAACCTCGGAAATAACTCTGCTGGTCCATCTATCCGGGACAAACAGTCTCTCTGGTGGACAACGGTCAGGTCTATCCGCCTGAAATTTCTGCAGCACTCGTCGCAAATCTGGAGAAATGGCAGACAAAATCACTCCCTCTCTAAGAATACCAGCCGGCTCAAAAACTCCCGGAGAGTCAGGCACAAAGCTCCTAGAAAGTGCATCAGCTTTCACGTTCTTCGAACCAGGCAGGTATGAGACCACGAAGTTGAAACGGGAGAAAAACAACGACCAACGAGCCTGTCTAGGATTAAGGCGCTTGGCCGACTCGAGGTAAATCAGATTTTTGTGATCAGTCAGGACCACCACACGATGTCTAGCTCCCACGAGCCAATGACGCCACTCCTCAAATGCCCACTTCATAGCCAACAGCTCCCGATTACCAACATCATAATTTCGCTCGGCAGGCGAAAACTTTCTTGAAAAGAAAGCACACGGCTTCATCACATAGCCCTCAGAACTTCTCTGTGACAAAACAGCCCCTGCTCCAATCTCGGAAGCATCAACCTCGACCTGAAAGGGGAGAGAGACATCTGGCTGACATAAGACTGGAGCTGAAGAAAACCGATGCTTAAGCTCCCGAAAGGCCTCCACGGCCGCAGGAGACCAATTAGTCACATCAGAGCCCTTCCTGGTCAAATCCGTCAAAGGTTTAACCACGCTAGAAAAATTAGCGATGAAACGACGGTAAAAATTAGCAAAACCCAAGAACTTCTGAAGACTCTTAACAGACGTGGGCTGAGTCCAGTCATGAATAGCCTGGACCTTGACTGGGTCCATCTCCACAGCAGAAGGAGAAAAAATAAAACCCAAAAAGGAGACCTTCTGTACTCCGAAGAGGCATTTTGAGCCCTTCACAAATAAAGCATTGGCACGCAGGACCTGAAACACCATCCTGACCTGCTTCACATGGGACTCCCAATCATCAGAAAAGACCAAAATGTCATCCAGATAAACAATCATAAATTTATCCAGATATTCACGGAAAATGTCATGCATGAAGGACTGAAACACAGAAGGAGCATTAGAGAGTCCAAAAGGCATCACCAAGTACTCAAAATGGCCTTCGGGTGTATTAAATGCTGTTTCCATTCATCTCCCTGCTTAATGCGCACAAGATTATACGCACCACGGAGATCTATCTTGGTGAACCAACTGGCACCCTTAATCCGAGCAAACAAATCAGATAATAGTGGCAAAGGATACTGAAATTTGACTGTAATTTTATTCAGAAGGCGATAATCTATACACGGTCTCAAAGAACCGTCCTTCTTGGCCACAAAAAAGAATCCTGCACCAAGAGGGGAAGAGGATGGGCGAATATGTCCCTTCTCCAAAGACTCCTTTATATAACTCCGCATCACGGCATGCTCTGGTATAGACAAATTAAAAAGTCGTCCCTTAGGGAATTTACTACCAGGAATTAAATTTATAGCACAGTCACAATCCCTATGAGGGGGCAGGGCACTGGACCTGGGCTCATCAGATACATCCTGGTAGTCAGACAAAAACTCAGGGACCTCAGAAGGAGTGGAAGAAGCAATAGACACCAATGGAGTATCGCCATGAATTCCCTGACAACCCCAACTAGACACAGACATAGCTTTCCAATCTAAAACTGGATTATGAGCCTGCAACCATGGCAGACCCAAAACGACAACATCATGTAAATTATGCAGAACAAGAAAGCGAATCACCTCCTGATGAACGGGAGTCATGCACATGGTCATTTGCGTCCAATACTGAGGTTTATTCTCAGCCAATGGCGTAGCATCAATTCCCCTCAGAGGAATAGGAAATTCCAAAGGCTCCAGGACAAAACCACAGCGCCTGGCAAATGACAAATCCATCAGATTCAGGGCAGCACCCGAATCCACAAAGGCCATAACCGAGTAGGACGACAAAGAACAAATCAAAGTAACAGACAAAATAAACTTAGGCTGTATAGTACCAATGGTGACAGGTTTAGCGACCTTTTTTAAGCGTTTAGAGCATGCTGAGATAACATGAGCAGAATCACCACAGTAAAAGCACAACCCATTTTGACGTCTATGACTTTGTCGCTCAATTCTGGTCAGAGTTCGATCACATTGCATAGACTCAGGTCTCTGTTCAGAAAATACCGCCAAAGGATGAGCAGATCTGCGCTCCCGCAAACGCCAATCAACCTGAATGGCTAAAGCCATAGAATCACTCAGACTTGTAGGGGTGGGGAACCCCACCATAACATCCTTAATGGCTTCAGAAAGACCTTCTCTGAAATTTGCAGCCAGGGCACACTCATTCCATTGAGTAAGCACTGACCATTTCCGAAATTTTTGACAATACACCTCTGCTTCATCCTGCCCTTGAGAAAGGGCCAGCAACGCTTTTTCTGCCTGATTCTCAAGATTAGGCTCCTCATAAAGCAGTCCAAGAGCCAGAAAAAACGCATCCACATTAAGCAATGCAGGATCTCCTGGCGCCAGAGAGAAGGCCCAATCCTGTGGGTCGCCACGTAACAAGGAGATAACAATCTTTACTTGCCGAGCGGAATCACCAGAGGAACGAGGTCTCAGAGATAGAAATAACTTACAATTATTCTTAAAATTCTGAAACCTAGATCTATCTCCAGAAAACAACTCAGGAATGGGTATCTTTGGTTCTGACATAGGGCTATGAATAACAAAATCCTGAATACTTTGCACCCGTGCAGCAAGATGATCCACACTAGAAGTCAGAGTCTGAACATCCATGTCTGCAGCTGAGCTCAAAACCACCCAGAGTTCAAGGGGATGAAAGAAGCTAAACAGACTGCAGCAAAGGAAAAGCGGGAGGAGGAAAAAAAAATAAAAAATGTATTCAGGTCTTCTTTTTATCCCACTTCTGCGATGCATTAAACACTTTTTGGCCTGCTATACTGTTATGATCCTTAGTGGTTGAGGATCACAAATTACTCCAGCTAAGTAACAAACATAGGACAAGCTCTAGGGAGGTGGCAAGCTGGACTGACCGCAAATCTGAACCTAACCAAACACACTAGAAGTAGCCGGTGAACATGCCTGAATTCCTAGACGTCTCGAGCCAGCCTAAGGAACTAACTACCCCTAGAGAGAAAGAAAGACCTCTCTTGCCTCCAGAGAAATAATCCCCAAAGATATAGAAGCCCCCAACAAATAATAACGGTGTGGTAAGAGGAAGGCACATACACAGGGGTGAAAGCAGATTCAGCAAATGAGGCCCACTAATACTAGATAGCAGAAAATAGAAAAGGGAATCTATGCGGTCAGTAAAAAACCCTTACAAAATATCCACTCTGAGATTTCAAGAACCCCCACACCAACTAACGGTGTGGGGGGAGAAACTCAGTCCCCTAGGGCACCCAGCAAGCGAATAAATCACATTTTAGCGAGCTGGACTAAAAACATAATGAACACTGATAATCAAAAAATGATCAAACAAAAACTTAGCTTGTCTTGGAGAGACTGGGAGCAAGGTAGACACACGGAATCTGAAGAGCACTGAATACATTGATAGCAGGCAAGGAACTGAGTATCCAGGTGGGCTAAATAGAAAACCAACCAAGGATAACGAACCAGCTGATGAAGCCAACCTGCAGAAGGACAACACTACACAGTACCGCTTGTGACCACTAGAGGGAGCCCAGAAATAGAGTTCACAACACTTTTCTTCCCTCTTTTCCTCTGGGTGACTGAGGAGTCTTGTGCTAGCATGGATGTTCAGGGATTAGTTTCTTGTGTAGACCAGCTTGCTGCTAGGGTACAGGGTATTTCTGATTATATTGCTCAGACTCCGCTTTTAGAGCCTAGGATTCCTACTCCTGATTTGTTTTTTGGGGACAGGTCCAAATTTTTGAGTTTTAAAAACAACTGTAAACTGTTTTTTGCTCTGAAGCCTCGTTCCTCTGGTGATCCCATTCAGCAGATTAAAATTGTCATCTCCCTGCTGCGTGGCGACCCTCAGGATTGGGCATTTTCCCTGGAATCTGGGAATCCGGCCTTGCTTAATGTAGATGCCTTTTTTCAGGCTCTAGGATTATTATATGTTGAACCAAATTCTGTGGATCAAGCGGAGAAGACCTTGTTGGCCCTGTCTCAGGATCAAGAAGCGGCAGAATTGTATTGTCAGAAATTTAGAAAATGGTCTGTGCTGACTAAATGGAATGAGGATGCTTTGGCGGCAATTTTCAGAAAGGGTCGTTCTGAATCTGTTAAAGATGTTATGGTGGGGTTTCCCACGCCTGTTGGTCTGAGTGATTCTATGTCTCTGGCCATTCAGATCGATCGGCGCTTGTGGGAGCGCAGAACTGTGCGCGCTGTGGCGTTGTCCTCAGAGCAGATGCCTGAGCCTATGCAGTGTGATAGGATTCTGTCTAGAACGGAACAACAAGGATTCAGACGTCAGAATAGGTTGTGTTTTTATTGTGGCGATGCTTCTCATGTCATTTCAGTCTGCCCAAAGCGTACAAAGAGAATCGCTAGTTCAGTTACCATCGGAACTGTACAACCTAAATTTCTATTATCTGTGACCTTGATCTGCTCATTGTCGTCATTTTCTGTCATGGCGTTTGTGGATTCAGGCGCCGCTTTGAACTTAATGGACTTTGAATTTGCCAGGCGTTGTGGTTTCCCCTTGCAGTCTTTGCAGAACCCTATTCCTTTAAGGGGCATTGATGCTACACCTTTGGCTAAAAATAAACCCCAGTTTTGGACACAGGTGACCATGTACATGGCGCCAGCCCATCAGGAAGATTGTCGTTTTCTGGTGTTGCATAATTTGCATGATGCTATTGTGCTGGGGTTTCCATGGTTGCAGATACATAATCCTGTGTTGGATTGGAAGTCTATGTCTGTGACTAGTTGGGGTTGTCAGGGGGTTCATAATGACGTTCCTGTGATGTCAATCTCCTCTTCCTCCTCTTCTGAAGTTCCAGAGTTTTTGTCTGATTTTCAGGATGTATTCGATGAGCCCAAGTCCAGTTCCCTTCCACCGCATAGGGACTGTGATTGTGCTATTGACTTGATTCCAGGCTGTAAGTTTCCTAAGGGCTGACTTTTCAACCTGTCTGTGCCGGAACATACCTCCATGCGGAGTTATGTTAAGGAGTCTTTGGAGAAAGGGCATATTTGGCCATCTTCTTCACCATTGGGAGCGGGATTTTTTTTGTTGCTAAGAAGGATGGCTCCTTGAGACCCTGTATTGATTATCGCCTCTTGAATAAGATCACGGTCAAGTTTCAATACCCTTTACCTTTGCTTTCCGATTTGTTTGACAGGATTAAGGGGGCTAGTTGGTTTACTAAAATTGACCTTCGGGGGGCATATAATCGTGTTCGTATTAAGCAGGGTGACGAATGGAAAACTGCGTTTAATACGCCCGAAGGCCATTTTGAATACCTTGTGATGCCATTCGGGCTCTCTAATACTCCATCTGTTTTTCAGTCCTTCATGCATGATATCTTCCGGAATTATCTTGATAAATTCATGATTGTATATTTGGATGACATCTTAATTTTTTCCAATGATTGGGAGTCTCATGTGAAACAGGTCAGGATGGTATTTCAGATCCTTCGTGACAATGCTTTGTTTGTGAAGGGGTCTAAATGTCTCTTTGGAGTGCAGAAGGTTTCTTTTTTGGGCTTCATTTTTTCTCCCTCATCTATAGAGATGGATCCGGTTAAGGTTCAGGCCATTCATGATTGGATTCAGCCCACATCCGTGAAGAGCCTTCAGAAATTTTTGGGCTTTGCTAATTTTTATCGCTGTTTCATTACTAACTTCTCCAGTGTGGTTAAACCCCTGACCGATTTGACGAAGAAAGGCGCTGATGTAACGAATTGGTCCTCTGTGGCTGTCTCTGCCTTTCAGGAGCTTAAACGCCGATTTACATCTGCCCCGGTGTTGCGTCAGCCAGATGTTTCTCTTCCGTTTCAGGTTGAGGTTGACGCTTCTGAGATTGGGGCAGGGGCCGTTTTGTCTCAGAGGAATTCTGATGGTTCCTTGATGAAACCGTGTGCCTTCTTTTCCCGTAAGTTTTCGCCTGCTGAACGCAATTATGATGTCGGCAATCGGGAGTTGTTGGCTATGAAGTGGGCGTTTGAGGAATGGCGACATTGGCTTGAGGGAGCCAAGCACCGTATTGTGGTCTTGACCGATCATAAAAATCTGATTTATCTCGAATCTGCCAAACGGCTGAATCCTAGACAGGCTCGATGGTCCCTGTTTTTCTCCCGTTTTGATTTTGTGGTTTCGTATCTTCCAGGTTCTAAGAATATTAAGGCTGATGCCATCTCTAGGAGTTTTTTGCCTGATTCTCCTGAGGTACTTGAGCCGGTCGGCATTCTGAAGGAAGGGGTGGTCCTTTCTGCCATTTCCCCTGATTTGCGATGGGTTCTGCAGGAATTTCAGGCTGACAAACCTGACCGCTGTCCAGTGGGGAAACTGTTTGTTCCTGATAGATGGACTAGTAGAGTGATTTCTGAGGTTCATTGTTCTGTGTTGGCTGGCCATCCTGGTATTTTTGGTACCAGAGATTTGGTTGGTAGGTCCTTTTGGTGGCCTTCTTTGTCGCGTGATGTGCGTTCTTTTGTGCAGTCCTGTGGGACTTGTGCTCGGGCCAAGCCTTGTTGTTCCCGTGCTAGTGGGTTGCTTTTGCCTTCTGGTCCCTGAGAGGCCCTGGACGCATATTTCTATGGATTTTATTTCAGATCTTCCGGTTTCCCAGAGGATGTCGGTTATCTGGGTGGTTTGTTACCGGTTTTCTAAGATGGTTCATTTGGTGCCTTTGCCTAAATTGCCTTCCTCTTCTGATTTGGTTCCGTTGTTTTTTCAGCATGTGGTTCGTTTGCATGGTATTCCGGAGAATATTGTGTCTGACAGAGGTTCCCAGTTTGTTTCTAGGTTTTGGCGG
This sequence comes from Ranitomeya variabilis, assembly GCF_051348905.1. Lineage (NCBI taxonomy): Eukaryota > Metazoa > Chordata > Amphibia > Anura > Dendrobatidae > Ranitomeya > Ranitomeya variabilis. The sequence goes on along the minus strand of NC_135235.1, from coordinate 445,316,763 downwards.
GCCTTTTGTGCTAGGCTGGGCATTGATTTGTCTTTTTCTTCCACATTTCATCCTCAGACAAATGGCCAGACCGAGTGAACTAATCAGACTTTGGAAACTTATTTGAGATGCTTTGTGTCTGCTGATCAGGATGATTGGGTGGCTTTCTTGCCTTTGGCCGAGTTTGCCCTTAATAATCGGGCTAGTTCGGCTACCTTGGTTTCGCCCTTCTTTTGTAATTTTGGTTTTCATCCTCGTTTTTCTTCGGGGCAGGTTGAGCCTTCTGATTGTCCTGGTGTGGATTCTGTGGTTGACAGGTTGCAGCAGATTTGGGCTCATGTGGTGGACAATTTGGTGTTGTCTCAGGAGGAGGCTCAGCGTTTTGCTAACCGTCGTCGGTGTGTTGGTTCCCGGCTTCGGGTTGGGGATTTGGTCTGGTTGTCTTCCCGTCATGTTCCTATGAAGGTTTCTTCCCCTAAGTTTAAGCCTCGGTTTATTGGTCCTTATAGGATTTCTGAGATTATCAATCCGGTGTCTTTTCGTTTGGCCCTTCCGGCCTCTTTTGCCATCCATAATGTTTTCCATAGATCTTTATTGCGGAAATATGTGGTGCCCGTTGTTCCCTCTGTTGATCCTCCTGCTCCTGTGTTGGTTGATGGGGAGTTGGAGTATGTGGTTGAGAAGATTTTGGATTCTCGCTTTTCGAGGCGGAGGCTTCAGTACCTTGTCAAATGGAAGGGTTATGGCCAGGAGGATAATTCTTGGGTTTTTGCCTCTGATGTCCATGCTGCTGATTTGGTCCGTGCCTTTCATCTGGCTCGTCCTGATCGGCCTGGGGGCTCTGGTGAGGGTTCTGTGACCCCTCTTCAAGGGGGGGTACTGTTGTGAATTCTGCTCTTGGGCTCCCTCCGGTGGTTGTTGGTGGTAGTGCAGTTGTCTTGGGGTTGTAATCCGGGCAGGTGTTTCTGCTGATTGCAGCTCTATTAGGTATTTAGGTGTGCAGGATCCATGAGTCTGTGCCAGTTGTCCATTGTACTTGGAGGGATTGCATCTCTCTCTGGCTCCTCATGCCCTGCTGCAAATTCAGCTAACATAAGTGTCTGGTTTTTTGTCTCTGTGCACACATGCAGTGTGCTTTACAATTCAGTGCAATTTATTGTGTTTTTGTCCAGCTTAGACTTTGTTTGGATTTTTCAGTCATGCTGGATTCTCAGGAGATGCTTTGTGGGGGGCTGCCTATCTTTTGGGGTTCTGATCTGAGGCAAGATAGAATTCCCATTTCCATCTATAGGGGTATTTAGTCCTCCGGCTGTGTCGAGATGTCTAGGACGTGTTAGGTACATCCCACGGCTACTTCTAGTTGCGGTGTTAGATTAGGGTTTGCGGTCAGTACAGGTACCACCTACTCCTGAGAAAGTCTCTCATGCGGCTCCAAGGTCACCAGATCATAACAACTTCCCCAATCCAGTCATACAGATTGTGTACAATAGAGAAAATTCAAGTCCATTATTACCCTTCCCAGAACTGGATGACCAGCAAAGATCACTTCAACAGCAGCGCCTATCATTGTCCATGAGGTCACAAAGGAACCACTAAGCAATTAAAGGCCTTTTGCACATTAGCTATTGTTAATGATCAAGAGTCCACCATCAAGAGGACATTGAACAGCAATGGCTTACATGGCAGGATTACAAGAAGAAAGCCGCTGCGCTCCAAAAAGAATATTTCTGCCTGTCTACAGTTTACTAAAGATCACCTGGACAAACAGAAGGGTTTTGGAACAATATTTTGTGGGCAGATGAGGCCAAAATTTGGTTTAAATGATAAGCTTTCTGTGTAGAGAGCGAAAAACACTGCATTAAAGCATAAAAATCTCATACCATCTGTGAAGCACAGTGGCGGCAGTTTTATAGTACATGTAGCATCTGGCCTAAGACAGCTTGCCATAATTTATGGAATAATGAATTCTGAATTTTATCAGGAAAATATCAGGACAAATGTCCATGATCAGATTCTCAACAGAACGTGAGCCATGCAGCAAGCCAATAATCCAAACCACAGAAATCATTCTACAAAAGAATGGTTAAAGAGGAGTAAAGTTTTAAAATGGCCAAGTCAAAGTCCTGATGTTAATCCTATAGACACTTTGTGGAAGAATCTGAAGTGAGCAGCTCATGGAAGAAAATTCACCAACAAAGCAGAGTTGAAGTTGTTTTGTAGAGATAAATAGGCTAAAATGTCTCCAAGACATGCAGAACTAATCAACAATTTTTAGAAATGTTTAGATGAAGTGAATGCTGCACAAGGGGATCACACCAGTGTCATGTCGGACGCTGTTCAGACCAGGTCGTCCGACAGACAGCGGTAATTCCGCTTTTGACCACTATTTACTCATTGGCGTCTGCTAGATTTTGTCTGAACCAAGAGGAAAAGTGTTACTGCAAAAGCTTGCACACCAATCAATAGTACACAATCATTTCTAAAAGTAACAAGCTGATTTATTAAACACTTCAAAAAACATCACAAACAGTTAAAACACAATTAAAAAATACACATCATCCAAAATACACAGGTGATAGAGACCAAAATGGCAATATAGCAATATAATGTGGCCCAAGACCAACCCAACCTAGTGGCTCATGAGGAAATGTGCAAGAGTATCTATATAAGGCAGCATAGTATGTACCTGATATATGCACACCTGTGCAAAAAAAAAAAAAAAGGGGGTATATCAAAACAACTGCCCAAGGAACATGTATACCACTGAAGGTAGCCAAAAGGGGGAGGTCTAGGGATCACCCATAAGTAAAGGTGCTAAGCTGGATCTCCTAGCTATACATGGAGGGAACCCTCCATAGGAATACAACCTGGTATATGGAGCGATGCCCATGCGTATCGCCTGACAAGCAGGCTTCGTCAGGGAAGATGCGAATTGAAGAGCCCAACAGCTATAAATATTATGAGCCCAATAGCTCATGAGAGACCGGTGTGTAGGCGCCCACAGATACCGGAAGCATAGAACAAGGCGCATGCGCAGAGACGTGTATGAGAACAGTCGCACATGGGCAGGGAAAGGGGAGAGGGAAGACTGTCAGACAGCGGCTGCGCCAGGTGAAGCGCAAAGACCCACAGCGCGCACGCGCAGAAACGTGTGTAAGAACAGCCGCTGTAAGAATCATGTCGGTCTGGTAGTCGGGGGCAGGTATATCTCGCCCAGGTATTTGTCCTATGTGAATTAGGCCGCTCAGTATTTTCAGGATAATGATGGGTTAATGAGTGCGGGAATAAAGGATGACCAGCTGAGGGTTTCCAGCGTCAGCCTGGGGCACACAGATTGCCTGTCTGTGTGAGACAAACGTGAGTGAGAGCTGTGCTCAAGGACTGTGTGTGGTTAGCTGGGAGGGAGAAGCCCCCCCAGTTGTTGAGATAGCAACGTATCTGTTAGTTAGTGCCGGACAGGCTAGGATTTATTTTTATGCTTTGTTTTTTCTATGTTACCTTCTCGTTAATAAACCTGTCATAAAGTCAGCCTGCTAAAGAAACCTGCTGTACGCCTCAGATTCAATGCACAAACCACGTGACCTTTGACCCCAGCAAAGGCGATCCCGGAGTGTTTTGTCACATTGTGGTGGAGAACGCGGGCAATTACGTGGCACAGGCGACAGTATGGAAGACGTGGTGAAAGCCCTAGTACAGTCCACTGCCGTACAGCAGCAGGCCACTGCCGCACAGCATGAAGCTAATCGCTTGATGGCCGCACAGCTGAAGGAGTTAATGGACATGACGGTTGCAGACCGCCAGCTTCTCCAACAGGTGGCGCAGCGCCTGGTGAGCATGCCTGAGGCAGACCCGGAAGCAGAGTCTAGAAGGATTCATGTGAGTCGATACTGGCAAAAGTTGACTGCAGAAGATGACGTCGAGGCATACCTGACAACGTTTGAGCGGACGGCATTGAGGGAGAAGTGGCCGAAGGCACGATGGGCCGATTTGATTGCTCCGTTTCTCTCCGGCGAGGCCCAAAAAGCTTACCATGACTTGGACCCGGAAGTCGCTCAGGACTTCAAGAAGCTGAAAGTTGAGATCCTGGCCCGGCTGTGTGTAAGGACGGCTGTCCGTGCACAGAGGGTACACCAGTGGACATACCAGCAAGATAAACCGGCGCGGTCTCAGATGTTCGACCTGATCTGCTTGACAAAGAAATGGCTGCAACCCGAGGTACTGACAACACCCGAAATAATCCAGTGGATTGTCTTGGACAAGTACCTGAGAGTACTACCACCAGCGCTGAAAAGGTGGGTAAGCCAAGGAAATCCCACGACAGCGGATCAACTTGTGGAGTTGGTCGAGCTTTATTCCGTGGCAGAAGGACTTCCCGACGAAACCACTGGCACCCGGTCCGTGCCTCCTCCTCGTGGAACCGGTAAGACTGTTCCAGCGACTACGGGTGAAGGAAAATTGCCAAAAACTATGGGGGAGGAACACGGGACTGCTCGCACTCCGAGACCGAGAGTGTTGGACGGTGGTCTCAGTAGGGGGCCTGTTAGGTGTTTCCGCTGCCGTGAGAAGGGCCATATTTCTGCGAACTGTCCTGTTACCACTGAACCCATGCAGTGCGATGTTACAGACTCTAAGAAACGCATGTCTTTGGTTACTCGGCTACTGAATGTGAATGCGGATCAAAATGATATAGCGAAACACCTGTGTGAATTATCTGTGGATGGGAAAAATGTTGTGGCATTACTAGACTCTGGAAGTGTGGTGACTCTGGTGAAAGCTAGTCTGGTGGCACTTCCATCTGGTTCGTCTGACAAATTTTCTGTAACGTGTGTGCATGGTGACACCTGCTCGTACCTAACAGCGGTCATATCGATTTCCACTCCCTATGGGTCTGTGCAACACAAAGTGGGACTCGTTCCCGCATTGTTACAGGATGTAATCCTGGGCAGGGATTTTCCCCATTTCTGGCAGTTGTGGGAGAATCAGTTGCTCCTTCACGGTAGCTGTAAGTCTTTTCCCATGCCATCTGGAGGTCCCGAACTCCTAGAGGAGATCCCCCAAGAAGACGTTGCTGGGGAGGTTATTGAAACTAACCTTCAGTTCCCCTTCTCAGTTCTGGCGGGGGAAACTGAGGAAACTCAGCGAGAGGTGGAGGCAGACAGCCATCCAGCACCTTGCCTGCCAGATTTGGGAGTCCAGTTGGATGACTTCCACAGCGAGCAAATGAAAGATCCTACCCTGATTCCGGCTAGGAAAAATGTAAAAATGATAGATGGGGTACCCGTAGAACCTGACGCTAGGCTAGCGTACCCATACATGGTTCTTGAAAATTATTTACTCTACCAGGTAGAGAAAAAAGGAGAAGACACTGTGCAACAGTTAGTGGTACCCAAACCTTATCGGCGGAAGGTACTGGACCTGGCCCACGGACATATAATGGGGGGACATCTGGGGGTACAGAAAACCATAGAAAGGATATCGCATTGTTTTGTGTGGCCCGGAATACATAGTGATGTACGTAACTATTGTGAGTCCTGTCCAGAGTGCCAAATCTCTGCGCCTAAAACTCGGTTCTGTAGCCCTTTGGTACCCCTCCCTATCATTGGAGTCCCTTTTGAGAGAATTGGGATGGATCTGGTTGGGCCCCTTCCCCGGTCCGCACGTGGGCACCAACATATCCTCGTCATCATGGACTATGCCACTCGTTACCCAGAAGCCATCCCTTTGCGTAACACTGCTACCAAAACGATCGCCAAAGAGTTGGTACAAGTGTTTAGTCGGGTGGGAATTCCAAAACAGATACTCACCGACCAGGGGACTCCCTTTATGTCGAGGGTGATGAAGGAGCTCTGCAGACTCTTACAGATAGACAGACGTACGCAACTGGTCTATCACCCTCAAACAGATGGCCTGGTTGAGCGGTTCAACAAAACCTTAAAACAGATGCTCCGGAAGGCGATAGACAAAGATGGGAAGAACTGGGATTACTTGTTACCCTATTTGCTGTTTGCCATTAGGGAAGTTCCCCAGTCTTCCACAGGGTTTTTGCCTTTCGAACTATTGTACGCCTGCCGTCCCCGGGGACTGTTGGACGTCACAAAAGAAACCTGGGAAGGTCAAGTCACTCCCTTTAAAACGGTGATCGACCATGTAACACAAATGCAGGACCGTATTGCCGCTGTCATGCCCATTGTTAGGGACCATATGTTACAGGCCCAGGGAGCCCAGAGGCAAAGTTATGATAGAGGTGCTAAGGTCCGTACGTTTGCATCCGGGGATAGGGTGTTGGTCCTAATCCCTACAGTAGATAGTAAATTTCTGGCGAAATGGCAGGGCCCCTTTGAGGTCATGGAAAGAGTTGGTGAAGTGAACTATAAAGTGTACCAGCCCGGTAAGAGAAAACCAGAACAGATTTATCATGTGAATCTGATAAAACCCTGGAAAGATCGCTCTGCCCTAACGGCGGAGCTGCCCCGTCCGGTTTGCGCACCTACCGTACCGGAGGTGCAGATTGCCGAGACTCTCTCGGAACAACAAAAATCTGAGGTTAAGCAGATTTTGTTACAGAACCGACAGTTTTTCTTGGAAAAACCTGGCCGGACTAAGCTGGTGAAACATGAGATTGTTACAGAGCCTGGTGTCACAGTTCATGTGAAGCCATACCGGATTCCGGAAGCATGCCATGAAGCCGTCTCCCGGGAGGTGGTGGCAATGTTGGACTTAGGAGTCATTGAGGAGTCACACAGCGCCTGGTCCAGTCCAATCGTGTTGATACCTAAGCCGGATGGCTTCATACGGTTTTGTAATGACTTTAGGAAACTGAATGCGGCTTCTAAATTTGATGCGTACCCTATGCCTCGGGTCGATGAGTTAATCGACCGGCTGGGTAAAGCCCGATACATTACGACCCTGGATCTAACAAAGGGGTACTGGCAGATCCCTCTGGCCGAGGCGGCCAGGGAGAAGACTGTCATGGATCCCAATGGCTGGGGATCGCACTGGACAAGCAAAATAACATAAATAACGGACGAGCTCTAGGGTGATGGAACCTGGGCTGACCGCTGCCCTACTCCTGACAAACACAACTAGAAATAGCCAGGGAGCGTGCCTACGTTGATTCTAGACGCCACGCGCCAGCCTAAGAGCTAACTAGCACTGCAGAGGAAATAAAGACCTAGCTTGCCTCCAGAGGAATGAACCCCAAAAGGTATAGTTGCCCCCCACATGTATTGACGGTGAAATGAGAGGAAGGCACGCACATAGAGATGAAAATAGATTTAGCAAATTGAGGCCCGCTATAACTAGAAAGCAGAATGATACAAAAGGGGTCTGAGCGGTCAGCAAAAAACCCTAATCAAAAACCATCCTGAGATTACAAGAACCCATGTGCCAACTCATGGCACATGGGGAGAACCTCAGCCCACTAGAGCTACCAGCTAGCATAGAGTCATAATTAGCAAGCTGGACAAAAAACCAAACAACTGAAAAACAAAACTTAGCTTATCTTGAGAGATCTGGGAGCAGGTAGTCAGGAACCAAACTGAGCACATCTGAGTACATTGATAGCCGGCAAGGGAATGACAGAAAAGCCAGGTTAAATAGGAAACACCCAGCCTCTGATGGACAGGTGGAAACCAGAGACCGCAACCCACCAATGTCACCCAGTACCAGCCGTAACCACTAGAGGGAGCCCAAAAACAGAATCCACAACAGAAGACGGCATTTGCTACACTGGAAGGTCTGTTCCAGTATGTCTACATGCCGTTTGGACTTCACGGAGCTCCAGCAACGTTTCAGAGGTTGATGGATCGAGTCTTGAGGCCCCACAGGCAGTACGCTTCGGCCTACCTGGATGACATCGTAATTTACAGCTTGGGCTGGGAAACTCACCTCCGGAAGGTACAGGCGGTGATTGATGACCTGCGAGACGCAGGCTTAACGGCAAACCCCAAGAAATGTCACATCGGGCTTGAAGAAGCCCGATACTTGGGTTACATGATTGGCAGAGGAGTGGTTAAACCACAGATCGACAAAATACAGGCAATTCAGGGCTGGCCGCAACCAGTGAACAAGAAACAAGTACAAGCTTTCCTGGGGATCGCCGGCTATTATCGCCGGTTCATACCTAATTTTGCAGCCATGGCTACCCCCTTGACGGATCTTACCAAAGGGAAGGGTTCCGTCATGGTAAAATGGACCTCAGCGGCTGGAGAGGCCTTCCACAGTCTGAAACGAGCTTTGTGCTCTCAGCCCGTACTAGTGACTCCTGATTTCAGCAGCGAGTTTGTGGTCCAAACTGATGCTTCTGATACTGGGGTCGGAGCTGTACTTTCCCAGGTGAGGGACGGAGTCGAACTCCGGGCCTCTACCTCAGCCGGAAACTGAATGTACATGAGCAGAGGTATGCCGTGGTTGAAAAAGAGTGCCTAGCCATTAAATGGGCTCTCGACTCCCTCAAGTATTACCTGGCAGGTAGGAAGTTTAAGCTGGTCACGGACCATGCCCCTCTCAAGTGGATGCACCTCCACAAAGACCGTAATAGTCGGGTAACCCTTTGGTTCCTTGCCCTGCAGGCTTACTCTTTCACGGTGGAGCACCGCCCCGGGGTGCAGATGGGGAACGCTGATGCGCTGTCCCGAGTGCACTGTTTCAAGAGTGTTCTTGCTCGACCTGAGTGGTCTGAGCAGGGGGGGAGGATATGTAAGAATCATGTCGGTCTGGTAGTCGGGGGCAGGCATATCTCGCCCAGGTATTTGTCCTATGTGAATTAGGCCGCTCAGTATTTTCAGGATAATGATGGGTTAATGAGTGCCGGAATAAAGGATGACCAGCTGAGGGTTTCCAGCGTCAGCCTGGGGCACACAGATTGCCTGTCTGTGTGAGACAAACGTGAGTGAGAGCTGTGCTCAAGGACTGTGTGTGGTTAGCTGGGAGGGAGAAGCCCCCCCAGTTGTTGAGATAGCAACGTATCTGTTAGTTAGTGCCGGACAGGCTAGGATTTATTTTTATGCTTTGTTTTTTCTATGTTACCTTCTCGTTAATAAACCTGACATAAAGTCAGCCTGCTAAAGAAACCTGCTGTACGCCTCAGATTCAATGCACAAACCACGTGACCTTTGACCCCAGCAAAGGCGATCCCGGAGTGTTTTGTCACACTGCGCATGGGCAGAAAGAGGAGGAGGGAGAGGGAAGGCAGTCAGACAGCGGCTGCGCCAGGTGAGGCGCAAAGACCCACAGCGCGCACGCGCAGAAAGACAAAACAAAACATCTATCAGGTATCCGCGCACGGGTAGAAGATAATGCCCGTACCAACGGAGCACTGAGAGGTAGAGTGCGCCGGCGCTGAGAGAGATCTATGTAACGAGGTTTATAATGAGAGCACGGACCATGGAAAAATACCAAGGCCCCGTACAGAATATAATAAAATCCCCTGTATATGGGGCCCAGATAGATATAACCATCATATAGTAAAAGGGAACGTGTAGATTAAACACAACTGCACACATATCCCATGAACCATACACCACATCCCCCGGGGGCACTCGTACATGCAGCCATACCAACCTGACCAAATATATACAAATTCCCTTTGTATACGTTTCTGCGCGTGCGCGCTGTGGGTCTTTGCGCTTCACCTGGCGCAGCCGCTGTCTGACCGTCTTCCCTCTCCCCATTCCCTGCCCATGTGCGACTGTTCTCATACACGTCTCTGCGCATGCGCCTTGTTCTATGCTTCCGGTATCTGTGGGCTCCTACACACCGGTCTCTCATGAGCTATTGGGCTCATAATATTTATAGCTGTTGGGCTCTTCAATTCGCATCTTCCCTGACGAAGCCTGCTTGTCAGGCGATATGCGTGGGCATCGCTCCATATACCAGGTTGTATTCCTATGGAGGGTTCCCTCCATGTATAGCTAGGAGATCCAGCTTAGCACCTTTACTTATGGGTGATCCCTAGACCTCCCCCTTTTGGCTACCTTCAGTGGTATACATGTTCCTTGGGCAGTTGTTTTGATATACCCCCTTTTTTTTTTTTTTTGCACAGGTGTGCATATATCAGGTACATACTATGCTGCCTTATATAGATACTCTTGCACATTTCCTCATGAGCCACTAGGTTGGGTTGGTCTTGGGCCACATTATATTGCTATATTGCCATTTTGGTCTCTATCACCTGTGTATTTTGGATGATGTGTATTTTTTAATTGTGTTTTAACTGTTTGTGATGTTTTTTGAAGTGTTTAATAAATCAGCTTGTTACTTTTATAAATGATTGTGTACTATTGATTGGTGTGCAAGCTTTTGCAGTAACACTTTTCCTCTTGGTTCTTACAATTTTGTTTGTTACTGGCTCTGCACCCATGAGTTGTCTTCTCATTATATGGTAGTGCGCCCAATACTTTGATTATATGCTAGATTTTGTCTAGCTCTTCTGGGGTTAATTTACCTGATCCTCGGATTGGAAGCTGGGCCATTTCCATGGCCTTTAAATAGTTCTCCTGATCATTGGGCGTCGCCGATTATAGCTTCTGTCTTGCGTTGTTATCTCGGTCTGGAGTGGAGAGCTGGTGGTTTGAGATTCGTTGCTGGTGGTGTATATTCCTTCGTCTTATTTACTCCTTCCTATATTTGTGTTTATTTTGCCCTGCACATTTATAGTGTATTCCTGAGTGTCTGCAGCGTGGTGTATATTTTCCTTTATCCTTGTCTGTGCTAACTGTGGGTATTTAAGTATTACCTCTTCACTGGGTGGTGGGTGGAGGTTTCAGCCTAGGGCTGAGCTCAGGAGTTAGGGTAAGGTTTGAGGCCTGAACATGCACACCATCAGTGTAAACTTCAGGTAGAGGGTCAGTCAGGATTTCCCTAGTCTTAGGGAAATTGCAGGAGCCCGGGTTATTAGCTCTCGCTCACCAAGTCTCTCCCTGACATTATAATCGGCCCAACAACAACAAAGAAAAAAAAAAGGGTTTCTTTTTTTTTGTCATGGATCCCATGACTTCCATAACCTGCCAGTTGAAGGCGCTGTCCCTACAGGTCACTGAGTTGAGGGGGGCAGTGCAGCAACAGGGACTAGCAGTGTCCAATGTGCAAGCTGGAGCGACAGGAAGAGTTACTGATCCTAAATTTCTGTTGCCTGAATAATTTGCTGGGGAACGCAGTAAATTTGTTTCTTTTCGTGAAGCTTGCAAACTATATTTCCGTATGCGCCTGATATCTTCGGGTAATGAGGCTCAGCGTGTGGGCCTGGTGTTGTCATTGTTAAGTGGGGATCCCCAAGCATGGGCGTTTTCTTTGCCATCTGATTCTGCGGCATTTGTCTCTGTGGAGAGTTTTTTTTCTTCTCTTGGGAAAATCTACGATGAACCTGACAAAATGGCTCTGGCAGAATCTAAGATACGCTCTATTCGCCAGGGGGAGCGAGTTGCAGAGGATTACTGTTCTGAATTTCGTCGCTGGGCGATCGATACCCAATGGAATGATGCAGCATTGCGGAGTCAGTTTATACATGGGATTTCTGTAAGGCTTAAAAAAGCCCTTCTGATGTACGAGACTCCCACTTCTCTAGATTCTGCTATGAGTCTGGTTGTCCGCATTGATCGCCGTTTGCGTCAGGGGGAGCATGAGACACCGGCTATGGGAGAGGATTTAGGTTCACGTGAGGTTGCTGCAGGTGAGCCCACGGAGCCTATGCAAATCGCAGGGGTGTCACATGTCAAGCATCGAGCCCCTGAGCTCAGGAAGCAGGGAGCCTGTTTTTACTGTGGTAAAACTGGTCATTTTATTAACATCTGTCCTCTGCTGCCTAAGAAAAACGCAACGGCGGAAAACTTCTGAGCTCAGAGGGTGTGGAGGAGACCACTCTGAGCTTATGTATATCCTCCATGGTGGTTTCTCAGTGCATGCTCCCTGCTAAGGTTTTTGTTGCTGGCAGTGAGCTGCCAATTACTGTTTTTGTGGATAGTGGTTCAGCCACAAATCTCATTGATGAGGGGTTTGCGCGCACAGCAGGTTTTAGGATTGAAAAACTGTCTCATCCTATCCGCGTGGTCACCATCAATGCTGCTCCTCTCTCTCAGGGGGAGATTACTGAATTTGTGGCTGAGGTGAAACTCCACATTGGAGTTCTACATTCTGAGCGGGTTACATGTAAGGTGCTCAGGAATCTTCCTGCTCAGGTGGTTTTGGGTTTTCCTTGGTTGTCTATGCACAACCCGGTAATTGACTGGAAAACTCAGGACATAATTCGGTGGAGCGAGTTCTGCCAGGAGAATTGCCTGGCCACATGTGTGGCTGCGGTGACTTCAAGCGTTCCGGAGTCACTTCAGGATTTTGTGGATGTGTTCTCTGAGAAAGGTTGTTCAGAGTTGCCGCCACATCGTCCTTATGACTGTTCTATCAGGTTTAAACCAGGGGCCAAATTACCTAAAGCAAGGATGTTTAATATCTCCGGTCCGGAGAGACAAGCGTTAAAAGATTACATTGCGGAAAGCTTGAGCAAAGGGTACATCAGGCCGTCATCCTCGCCGGTGGCAGCAGGGTTCTTCTTTGTGAAGAAGAAGAAAGATGGCGGATTACGCCCGTGTTTGGATTTCAGGGAGTTGAACCAGATTACGGTTCGTGATCCATACCCTATGCCTCTGATACCAGATTTGTTCAACCAGGTGGCAGGTGCTAAGTGGTTCACCAAGCTTGACCTCAGGGGGGCGTACAACCTCATAAGAGTCCGTCAAGGTGATGAGTGGAAGACGGCTTTTAATACCCATGAGGGTCATTTTGAAAATTTGGTGATGCCGTTTGGGTTGACTAACGCACCTGCAGTGTTCCAACATTTCATCAATGATGTGTTCTCACATGTTTTGGGGAAATTCGTTATCGTGTACCTAGATGACATTCTCATATATTCTTGCGACCGCGAGGTTCATTTAGATCATGTCAGGCAGGTGTTACAGCTTCTCAGAGAGAATAAGCTGTATGCTAAACTTGAGAAATGTGTATTTTCTGTTCAAGAGTTGCCTTTCTTGGGTTATATTGTGTCTGCTTCTGGTATTAAAATGGACGCCGCTAAGGTGCAGGCGGTGCTGCATTGAGAACGTCCTGATAACCTGAAAGCACTTCAGCGGTTCCTTGGGTTTTCTAACTACTATAGGAAATTTATCAAGGATTTTTCTATCATTGCTAAACCGCTAACTGACATGACTAAAAAGGGTAGCAATTTCTCCGTTTGGCCTGAGGCTCCTGTGCGCGCATTTGAATTTCTTAAGAACAGTTTTGCCTCAGCCCCCATTCTTGTGCAGCCAGACGTATCTAAACCATTTGTTGTGGAAGTCGATGCGTCTGAGGTTGGTGTGGGGGCGGTACTATCTCAAGGCTCATCTTTGAGTGGTTTACGTCTGTGCGCCTATTTCTCCAAGAAACTGTCGTCCGCCGAACGTAACTACGATATCGGCAACAGGGAGTTGTTGGCAATTAAGTTGGCCTTTGAGGAATGGCGACACTTCTTGGAGGGGTCGGTTCATCAGGTAACTGTTATTACCGATCATAAGAATCTGCTGTATTTGGAGTCAGCCAAGCGTCTGTCCCCCAGGCAGGCTCGCTGGGCATTGTTTTTCACGCGGTTCAATTTTGTGGTCACTTACAGACCGGGGTCTAAAAACACTAAGGCGGATGCTCTGTCCAGGTGTTTTCCGGGGGGAGAACCTCGGGAGGATCCAGTACCCATCCTCCAAAAGGGTGTTGTGGTTTCGGCTCTCACTACCGAGGTTGAGGCTGAGATTGCCGAGGCTCAGGAGGAGGTACCATCTGAGCTTCCCGTCAACAAATCTTTTGTTCCGCTTCATCTCCGCCTAAAGGTTTTGGCGGAGCATCATGATGCTGTCCTGGCTGGTCACCCAGGGGTTAGAGGTACCTTGGAGTTGGTGTCACGTCGGTTTTGGTGACCCAAGATCCGACAGGACGTGGTCTCATACGTGTCAGCTTGTACCACGTGCGCTAGGGCTAAGACGCCCCGCTCCCGTCCTGTTGGCACACTACTTCCTCTTGAGGTACCTAGTAAGCCATGGATGGAAATCTCCATGGATTTCATCACTGATTTGCCCTCATCAGCTGGAAACACGGTCATCTTGGTGATTGTTGATCGTTTTTCTAAAATGTCGCACTTTGTGTCTTTGCCTGCGTTGCCTAACGCTAAGACTCTGGCTCAGGTATTTGTGCAGGAGGTGGTCAGACTTCATGGGGTTCCGTCTGACATCGTGTCTGATAGGGGGTCTCAGTTTGTGGCAAAATTTTGGAGAGCGTTTTGCTCACGGCTGGGAATCAAGTTATCTCATTCTTCGGCGTTTCATCCTCAGTCAAATGGTCAGACTGAGCGTATGAACCAAAATTTGGAGCAGTACTTACGCTGCTTTGTCTCTGATAACCAGGAGGAGTGGTCTACCTTTCTTCCTTTGGCTGAGTTTGCTATCAATAATCACCGCCAGGAGTCGTCTGGGGAGTCTCCGTTTTTTTGTGTTTACGGGCTACATCCTCAATTTTGTACCTTGAGTCAGAGGGGCTCTTCCGGCGTTCCGGAGGAGGACCAGTTAGGAACACAATTGTCATCAGTCTGGAGGAGAGTTAAACAGCGCCTGTTGAGTGTGGGTGCTAGGTACAAACGTGTGGCTGACAGTAGGCGTGTGCCAGGTCCGGACCTGAGTGTGGATGACTGGGTGTGGTTATCCACAAAAAACATAAGACTCAAGATACCGTCCCTTAAATTGGGTCCACGGTTTATTGGTCCATTTAGGGTCACCGCCGTCATTAACCCAGTTGCGTACCGATTGGAGCTCCCTACGGTGTATAAGCTACACAACGTGTTCCACAGGTCTCTTCTAAAGAAGGTGGTGGGTTCTGTGGACGCGTCGCCTATGCCACCTCCAGTCTTGGTGGATGGTAATTTGGAGTTTGAAGTCTCCAAGGTGGTTGACTCTCGTGTTGTGCGTCGCACTTTACAGTACTTGGTACACTGGTGTGGTTATGGTCCTGAGGAGAGGTCCTGGGTGTAGCGCCCCCACTGCCGCAGGGCCGAGGGGTACCCGGTACCGGGCCTCTGAGTCTCTGCTCTGGGGTTGTCACGGTGGCTAGACCCGGTCCATGACCCTGCTGAGGGGCGTACAGTAATAGATGTGGATGGTGGTGGTGGTGCGGTGCAGTAAATAACGAGGACACCAGGTTGCAGTCTCTTTACCTCTTTACTGAAGGCTTCTGGGTCCTCAGTCCGGAATACGGTTAGCCGGGCTGCGCAAGTCCGGACGGTCCGATGGCACCTCCAGAGTTCCCTTCGCAGGTGGAAATATGTGCCTTCCTTCTAGCGCTATGTGTTGTGGTCCTCCCCTGCTGTGCTTACGGGATAGTCCCCACAACTGTTGTGTCTGTTTCTCGTGTTCCCTCACAACTCGATTCTGATGTTCTTCTTCTTCTTCTCGTCCCCCAGATCTTATGGTAGGACGCACCCGTATGACGGGAAGGCTCAGAGCTCTTCCGGGACCCTAGAGTCGCCCCTCTCCACAAGTTGCCCCCTATGTCTGCGTAGGTGATGTAGATGAGACAGCCAGCCTATAGCTCTCTGCCCTGCCGTTGGTTTGAAGTAATGCTTAGAGCTCTGTACTTCCTCGGCGTTCCGGCCACCGGTTAGTTACGCCTCAGTAGGATGTTGCCTCGGTCTAACAGCACGACTCCTACTGGTATTTCTCCCTGTTGCGTTGATCTTGTTTCTCACTCAGCACAATAAACCTCGCTTCTTGTCCTTTCTTAGGGCACCGCCGCTATGAAGTGCAGGCGCGGTCCCGTAGCTTTCTCTCTGTTTGCCAGGCCTCTGTCAGGATCCCACCCCTGACAGGGACCCTACCGAATCTTCCCCTGCAACACCCTCTGCCACAAGGTGTTGCCTGGTTCCAACCCAGTCAGTGTTCTCTCTAACTTCCTGCCTATCCCCCAGTTTTCCCAGACTGTGAGGAGCGGCCTAATGAATAGTACCCTTAGCTCCCCCTGGAGGCCAGACTGTGAAATGTATTGGTGTATGTGATACCTGGTCAGATGAACTCCTTCAGTGCCATCAGACGTACCATAGCCCCCCTTAGTGGCGGAGCCACAGTACTGCAACGACCAGGACTCTGGGGAGCTGCACTCCCCCCCCGGTTAAATCCAGTACTCCTGGACTGGGAAGAAAACAACAATACATGTCAGCAAAAAGACATACAATTTTGAAAATGCAAGTACAAGTCAACTTTTTTTTTAACAGAGCTTCCCTTTATGGGAGGTGAGGACACTTGAACGTTACAAACATGGTTAAATACTTTTAAATAACGTTACTATAAATAACTTTCCTTACCCAACCGGGTATTCTACTAAGTGCAAAATCTTGAATAACAATCCAACTTTGCCTTTAAGGACGTACTCGCTAAATCCACTAAAGACCTTCTTATATCACATATAAGGCTAATTAACTTTTATGCATTCTCCTTCTTTAAATCTGCAGGACCGCCGGTCCTAACCGCTCCAGACCTACTGCCTCTCCTTTCTGTTACAGGACCGCTCCTTCCCGCCTGAGCCTACTGTCCTTCCACTACTATACACAGTATAGAACATATCATTTTTCTTTCAGTTTAAGATCACTGAGCCATCCCTATATGGCTCCTAAGAGGACTCACCACTAACCCCTACGGGTTCACTTCCTGTCCTCATTCTTCTATTAACATTATTGAACATTTCTTACAATCAACTAGTTAGTTACATTTAACTTTCACATATCAACATCATCAATACTTTCTTTTCAAGACATTATTGCCATTCAACCATCTTAAGGCAACACTGTTCATAAGTGCAGGATGTGGACATCCCCTTTAAGAGGGGACCAAGTCTCTATGAGGTAGTGCAACTTCTCAAGCCTCAAGTCCGTATGCAGCAAGGGCTCCAGTGCAGGTTCCAAGAACCGTATCTTCGCAAAGAGTCCGTCTTTTATGTAAAACCAGTAGAGAGCACCTTTAAGAAGGTGCAAACTATATACAAGGAGTTTGTATCATGCATTGTTCATGATTCAGCAGTTCTTGATAACTGGTGCAAAAATGTAGAAAACAAACAAAAACAATAGGGATCCCGGGTCAACAAAGGGATCCCTTTAAGAGTTAACCCTGGACGGGTTTTAGCAGCAAAATAGCAGAGAAAAACAATGAACTATTTACAGTCATTAAAGCATTTTTGCTTACTTGGTCTTCTTGTAGCTGTGCAGGGGGTGGTCTTCTTCCAGGCCTCACCCGGCCAACGGGTCGCCTTGGTGTAGCAAGGGCCGGTCCTGGCTCCAGCAGCGACAGGACCCCTCTGCGGGACGCCCTTCTTGCTTGTGGGCGAGCGCGACCCAGAGGCACGCGGTGGACCCGGACCTCCTGAGGTTCCGCGGGGACAGGCTCCGGCACCTTCCCTGCAGAAGGCTCTTCTCCCGGCGTCCCGGCAGCAGCCTGGAGGGCGACGCACCGCTGGATGCCTCGAGCTATCCAGCCAGTCTCGCCAGCTTCCCTCCTCCACCGGGTGTAGGTCACGGCATCGCCAGGCTCAAGGTCGGGATCGTACCTTCCCCCGCAGGGCTCCACTTCTTCCCGATCCACACGGACCTGCAGTGGCTCCCCGATCTCCTGGATAACTCCCCTTCCTTTCCGGGAGTTAAAGGATATTACTACACCCCAGTGTGACGGTGGAACCTCCTCAACACTCCTCAGACCGACCTGGGCTGCCGGTTGGGGTCTGTTCCGCCACGCCGTCATCAGGCGCTGCAGGTGCTCTGCCTCCGGCATGATCCTCAGGCCCTGTGCCTGCAGCTCACACTCCGCCGCGGTCGGGATTAAAGAAGCGGGGGACACCGGAGACAGGCGGACCTCCGTAGGTTGGCCCAGCCGAGCGATCACACGGGCATCGGCTTCCAGGCGGCATGCTATCTGCCGGGCCTCGGCTGCAGCCACACACTCCTCGGACATCGGCCATGGGGGTCGGCCTATTGGTAGCTCCACCAGATTCAATTCCCGCAACGATGGCGTGTCCGGGGCTGTGTCGGGTTGTGCAGTCTCTCGCTGAGTCAGGTGATTCCCACGCGGTGCTCCCGGCGTCGCCATCTTCACTTCTTCTCTGGTGTCCTCTTCCCGCGGTCTCTTTCGTGGGCGGCCCCGTCTCCATGGTCTCCATCCTCCAAAGAGAATGAGGAGGCGGACCTCGGCTGCTGACGGACACGTCCTCATGGTGCAGAAATATTTAGACTGGGCGGCCATTGTCTTTCGCGCTCTTCAGCTTGTCTACGCCCACTCCACGCCCTTCTTCTTCTCCTGCGCTCTCCTCAGCGCTGTAATGGCGGCAGATTTTGGCGGCAAGTGGCGCAGCCAGTCTTTGCAATAAGTCACAGTCCAAGCATAATAAAGTACAATTCCAAGGCACACATGACCTGATTCTTCAGGCTTAAGTAGATCCTGTTCGTGACGCCAAGTTGTAGCGCCCCCACTGCCGCAGGGCCGAGGGGTACCCGGTACCGGGCCTCTGAGTCTCTGCTCTGGGGTTGTCACGGTGGCTAGACCCGGTCCGTGACCCTGCGGAGGGGCGTACAGTAATAGATGTGGAAGGTGGTGGTGGTGCGGTGCAGTAAATAACGAGGACACCAGGTTGCAGTCTCTTTACCTCTTTACTGAAGGCTTCTGGGTCCTCAGTCCGGAATACGGTTAGCCGGGCTGCGCAAGTCCGGCCGGTCCGATGGCACCTCCAGAGTTCCCTTCGCAGGTGGAAATCTGTGCCTTCCTTCTAGCGCTATGTGTTGTGGTCCTCCCCTGCTGTGCTTACGGGATAGTCCCCACAACTGTTGTTTCTGTTTCTCGTGTTCCCTCACAACTCGATTCTGATGTTCTTCTTCTTCTTCTCGTCCCCCAGATCTTATGGTAGGACGCACCCATATGACGGGAAGGCTCGGAGCTCTTCCGGGACCCTAGAGTTGCCCCTCTCCACAAGTTGCCCCCTATGTCTGCGTAGGTGATGTAGGTGAGACAGCCAGCCTATAGCTCTCTGCCCTGCCGTTGGTTTGAAGTAATGCTTAGTGCTCTGTACTTCCTCGGCGTTCCGGCCACCGGTTAGTTACGCCTCAGTAGGATGTTGCCTCGGTCTAACAGCACGACTCCTACTGGTATTTCTCCCTGTTGCGTTGATCTCGTTTCTCACTCAGCACAATAAATCTCGCTTCTTGTCCTTTCTTAGGGCACCGCCGCTATGAAGTGCAGGCGCGGTCCCGTAGCTTTCTCTCTGTTTGCCAGGCCTCTGTCAGGATCCCACCCCTGACAGGGACCCTACCGAATCTTCCCCTGCAACACCCTCTGCCACAAGGTGTTGTGTTGTGAATTTGCTTTTTGCTCCCTCTAGTGGTTACTAGTTTTTTATACTCTGGTTTTTCTGTCATTCCTTTTATCCGCACCTGGGTCGTTAGTTAGGGGTGTTGCTATATAAGCTCCCTGGACCTTCAGTTCAATGCCTGGCAACGTAGTTATCAGAGCTAGTCTGCTGTGCTCTTGTCTACTGATCCTGGTTCCAGTTATATCAGCTAAGTCTGCCTTTTGCTTTTTGCTATTTGTTTTGGTTTTGTATTTTTGTCCAGCTTGTTCCAAAACTATATCCTGACCTTTGCTGGAAGCTCTAGGGGGGCTGGTGTTCTCCCCCCGGACCGTTAGACGATTCGGGGGTTCTTGAATTTCCAGTGTGGATTTTGATAGGGTTTTTGTTGACCATATAAGTTACCTTTCTTTATTCTGCTATCAGTAAGCGGGCCTCTCTGTGCTAAACCTGGTTCATTTCTGTGTTTGTCATTTCCTCTTACCTCACCGTCATTATTTGTGGGGGGCTTCTATCCAGCTTTGGGGTCCCCTTCTCTGGAGGCAAGAAAGGTCTTTGTTTTCCTCTACTAGGGGTAGCTAGATTCTCCGGCTGGCGCGTGTCATCTAGAATCAACGTAGGAATGATCCCCGGCTACTTCTAGTGTTGGCGTTAGGAGTAGATATATGGTCAACCCAGTTACCACTGCCCTATGAGCTGGATTTTTGTATTCTGCAGACTTCCACGTTCCTCTGAGACCCTCGCCATTGGGGTCATAACAGTTTGCCAGGCCAGTATTAAATGTTTAATGCATTGCAGAAGAGGGATTATAAGAAAGAAGATTCTGAGTTTTTTTTTTTTTTTTTTTTTCTTCTTCCCCTTTACCTCAGAGTGGCTATGCTTGCTGCAGACATGAATGTCCAGACCTTGATTACAAGTGTGGACCAGCTGGCTACTCGTGTGCAGGGCATACAAGACTATGTTATCAGAAATCCTAGGTCAGAACCTAAAATACCGATTCCTGAACTGTTTTCCGGAGACAGGTTTAAGTTTAGGAATTTCGTGAATAATTGTAAATTGTTTTTGTCCCTGAGACCCTGTTCATCTGGAGATTCTGCTCAGCAAGTAAAAATTGTTATTTCGTTCTTACGGGGCGACCCTCAGGATTGGGCTTTTTCGCTGGCGCCAGGAGATCCGGCATTGGCTGATCTTGATGCGTTTTTTCTGGCGCTCGGTTTACTTTATGAGGAACCCAATCTTGAGATTCAGGCAGAAAAGGCCTTGCTGGCTATGTCTCAGGGGCAGGACGAGGCTGAAGTGTATTGCCAAAAATTTCGGAAATGGTCCGTGCTGACACATTGGAACGAGTGTGCACTGGCCGCTAATTTTAGAAATGGCCTTTCTGAAGCCATTAAGAATGTTATGGTGGGTTTTCCCATTCCCACAGGTCTGAATGATACTATGGCACTGGCTATTCAAATTGACCGGCGGTTGCGGGAGCGCAAAACCGCAAATTCCCTCATGGTGTTGTCTGAACAGACACCTAATTCGGTGCAATGTGATAGAAAAACCGCAAATTCCCTCATGGTGTTGTCTGAACAGACACCTGATTTAATGCAATGTGATAGAATCCTGACTAGAAATGAGCGGAAAATTCATAGACGCCGGAATGGCTTGTGCTACTACTGTGGTGATTCTACACATGTTATCTCAGCATGCTCTAAACGTATAGCTAAGGTTGTTAGTCCTGTCACCGTTGGTAATTTGCAACCTAAATTTATTCTGTCTGTAACTTTGATTTGCTCACTGTCATCTTTTCCTGTCATGGCGTTTGTAGATTCAGGTGCTGCCCTGAGTCTCATGGATCTCTCATTTGCTAAGCGCTGTGGTTTTACTCTTGAACCATTAGAAAATCCTATTCCTCTTAGGGGTATTGATGCTACACCATTGGCTGCAAATAAACCGCAGTATTGGACACAGGTTACCATGTGCATGACTCCTGAACACCGCGAGGTGATACGTTTCCTGGTTTTACATAAAATGCATGATTTGGTTGTTTTAGGGCTGCCATGGTTACAGACCCATAATCCAGTCCTGGACTGGAAGGCTATGTCAGTCTCAAGTTGGGGCTGTCGTGGTATTCATGGGGATTCCCTGCCTGTGTCTATTGCTTCTTCTACGCCTTCGGAAGTTCCGGAGTATTTGTCTGATTATCAGGACGTCTTCAGTGAGTCTGAGTCCAGTGCACTGCCTCCTCATAGGGACTGTGACTGTGCTATAGATTTGATCCCAGGCAGTAAATTTCCTAAGGGAAGACTGTTTAATCTGTCGGTACCTGAACATACCGCTATGCGTTCATATATCAAGGAGTCTCTGGAGAAAGGACATATTCGTCCGTCTTCTTCCCCTCTTGGTGCGGGATTCTTTTTTGTGGCAAAAAAGGACGGATCTTTGAGACCTTGTATTGATTATCGGCTTTTAAATAAGATCACTGTCAAATTTCAGTATCCTTTACCGCTGTTGTCTGACTTGTTTGCCCGGATTAAGGGTGCCAAGTGGTTCACCAAGATAGACCTTCGTGGTGCGTACAACCTTGTGCGCATTAAGCAAGGTGATGAATGGAAAACCGCATTCAATACGCCCGAAGGTCATTTTGAGTACTTGGTGATGCCTTTTGGTCTCTCCAATGCGCCTTCAGTTTTTCAGTCCTTTATGCATGACATTTTCCGGAAGTATCTGGATAAATTTTTGATTGTTTATCTGGATGATATTTTGGTTTTTTCTGATAATTGGGATTCGCATGTGGAGCAGGTCAGGTTGGTCTTTAAAATTTTGCGTGAAAATTCTTTGTTTGTCAAGGGCTCAAAGTGTCTCTTTGGTGTACAGAAGGTTCCCTTTTTGGGGTTCATTTTTTCCCCTTCTGCTGTGGAGATGGACCCAGTCAAGGTCCGAGCTATTCTTGATTGGACTCAGCCCTCGTCAGTTAAGAGTCTTCAGAAGTTCTTGGGCTTCGCTAACTTCTACCGTCGTTTTATCGCTAATTTTTCTAGCATTGTGAAACCTTTGACGGATATGACCAAGAAGGGCTCCGATGTAGCTAACTGGGCTCCTGCTGCCGTGGAGGCTTTCCAGGAGTTGAAACGCCGGTTTACTTCGGCGCCTGTTTTGTGCCAGCCTGACGTCTCACTTCCCTTTCAGGTTGAGGTGGATGCTTCGGAGATTGGGGCAGGGGCCGTTTTGTCGCAGAGAGGCCCTGGTTGCTCTGTTATGAAACCTTGTGCCTTTTTCTCTAGGAAGTTTTCGCCTGCCGAGCGAAATTATGATGTGGGCAATCGGGAGTTGTTGGCCATGAAATGGGCATTTGAGGAGTGGCGTCATTGGCTCGAGGGTGCTAAGCATCGTGTGGTGGTCTTGACTGATCACAAAAATCTGATGTATCTCGAGTCTGCTAAACGCCTTAATCCGAGACAGGCCCGCTGGTCATTGTTTTTCTCCCGCTTTGATTTTGTTGTCTCGTATTTACCTGGTTCAAAGAATGTGAAGGCCGATGCTCTTTCTAGGAGCTTTGTGCCTGATGCTCCTGGAGTCGCTGATCCTGTTGGTATTCTTAAAGATGGAGTTATCTTGTCAGCTATTTCTCCGGATCTGCGACGTGTGTTGCAGAGATTTCAGGCTGATAGGCCTGAGTCTTGTCCACCTGACAGACTGTTTGTCCCGGATAAGTGGACCAGCAGAGTCATTTCCGAGGTTCATTCCTCGGTGTTGGCAGGTCACCCGGGAATTTTTGGCACCAGAGATCTGGTGGCCAGGTCCTTTTGGTGGCCTTCCTTGTCAAGGGATGTGCGGTCATTTGTGCAGTCCTGTGGGACTTGTGCTCGAGCTAAGCCTTGCTGTTCTCGTGCCAGCGGTTTGCTCTTGCCCTTGCCTGTCCCGAAGAGACCTTGGACACATATCTCCATGGATTTCATTTCTGATCTTCCGCTATCTCAGGGCATGTCCGTTATCTGGGTGATATGTGATCGCTTCTCCAAGATGGTCCATTTGGTTCCTTTGCCTAAGCTGCCTTCCTCTTCCGATCTGGTTCCTGTGTTTTTCCAGAACGTGGTTCGTTTGCACGGCATCCCTGAGAATATTGTGTCTGACAGAGGATCCCAGTTCGTTTCCAGGTTCTGGCGATCCTTTTGTAGTAGGATGGGCATTGATTTGTCGTTTTCGTCTGCTTTCCATCCTCAGACTAATGGACAGACGGAGCGAACCAATCAGACTTTGGAGGCTTATTTGAGGTGTTTTGTCTCTGCTGATCAGGACGATTGGGTGACATTCTTGCCGTTGGCTGAGTTTGCCCTTAATAATCGGGCTAGTTCCGCCACCTTGGTTTCACCTTTTTTCTGCAACTCTGGTTTCCATCCTCGCTTTTCTTCGGGTCATGTGGAGCCTTCTGACTGTCCTGGGGTGGATTCTGTGGTGGATAGGTTGCAGCAGATCTGGAATCATGTGGTGGACAACTTGAAGTTGTCACAGGAGAAGGCTCAGCGCTTTGCCAACCGCCGCCGCGGTGTGGGTCCCCGACTACGCGTTGGGGATTTGGTATGGCTTTCTTCCCGCTTTGTTCCTATGAAGGTCTCCTCTCCCAAATTTAAACCTCGTTTTATTGGGCCTTACAAGATATTGGAAATCCTTAATCCTGTATCTTTTCGTCTGGATCTTCCTGTGTCGTTTGCTATTCACAATGT
Source organism: Ranitomeya variabilis (assembly GCF_051348905.1). Classification (NCBI taxonomy): domain Eukaryota; kingdom Metazoa; phylum Chordata; class Amphibia; order Anura; family Dendrobatidae; genus Ranitomeya; species Ranitomeya variabilis. Next base: position 445,292,689 of record NC_135235.1, on the reverse strand, counting down.
ATTTCATAGGTCCTTGTTGCGGCGGTACATTGTGCCTGTAGTTCCTTCTGCTGAGCCTCCTGCTCCGGTGTTGGTTGAGGGCGAGTTGGAGTACGTGGTGGAGAAGATCTTGGATTCTCGCCTCTCCAGGCGGAGGCTTCAGTACCTGGTCAAGTGGAAGGGCTATGGTCAGGAGGATAATTCCTGGGTGGTCGCCTCTGATGTTCATGCGGCCGATTTAGTTCGTGCCTTTCATGCCGCTCATCCTGATCGCCCTGGTGGTCGTGGTGAGGGTTCGGTGACCCCTCACTAAGGGGGGGGTACTGTTGTGAATTTGCTTTTTGCTCCCTCTAGTGGTTACTAGTTTTTTATACTCTGGTTTTTCTGTCATTCCTTTTATCCGCACCTGGGTCGTTAGTTAGGGGTGTTGCTATATAAGCTCCCTGGACCTTCAGTTCAATGCCTGGCAACGTAGTTATCAGAGCTAGTCTGCTGTGCTCTTGTCTACTGATCCTGGTTCCAGTTATATCAGCTAAGTCTGCCTTTTGCTTTTTGCTATTTGTTTTGGTTTTGTATTTTTGTCCAGCTTGTTCCAAAACTATATCCTGACCTTTGCTGGAAGCTCTAGGGGGGCTGGTGTTCTCCCCCCGGACCGTTAGACGGTTCGGGGGTTCTTGAATTTCCAGTGTGGATTTTGATAGGGTTTTTGTTGACCATATAAGTTACCTTTCTTTATTCTGCTATCAGTAAGCGGGCCTCTCTGTGCTAAACCTGGTTCATTTCTGTGTTTGTCATTTCCTCTTACCTCACCATCATTATTTGTGGGGGGCTTCTATCCAGCTTTGGGGTCCCCTTCTCTGGAGGCAAGAAAGGTCTTTGTTTTCCTCTACTAGGGGTAGCTAGATTCTCCGGCTGGCGCGTGTCATCTAGAATCAACGTAGGAATGATCCCCGGCTACTTCTAGTGTTGGCGTTAGGAGTAGATATATGGTCAACCCAGTTACCACTGCCCTATGAGCTGGATTTTTGTATTCTGCAGACTTCCACGTTCCTCTGAGACCCTCGCCATTGGGGTCATAACAGTGTTGCCTGGTTCCAACCCAGTCAGCGTTCTCTCTAACTTCCTGCCTAACCCCCAGTTTTACCAGACTGTGAGGAGTGGCCTAATGAATAGTACCCTTAGCTCCCCCTGGAGGCCAGACTGTGAAATGTATTGGTGTATGTGATACCTGGTCAGATGAACTCCTTCAGTGCCATCAGACGTACCATAGCCCCCCTTAGCGGCGGAGCCACAGTACTGCAACGACCAGGACTCTGGGGCGCTGCACTGGGTACCAGCCTCGGACGTTCATGCTGACCGGCTGGTCAGGTTGTTTCACCGCCGTCATCCGGACAAGCCAGGTCCTATAAGCCGTGAGGGCCCTCGGGTCCCTCGTAGAAGGCGGGGTACTGTCATGTCGGACGCTGTTCAGACCAGGTCGTCCGACAGACAGCGGTAATTCCGCTTTTGACCACTATTTACTCATTGGCGTCTGCTAGATTTTGTCTAGCTGTTCCGGGGTTAATTTACCTGATCCTCGGATTGGAAGCTGGGCCATTTCCATGGCCTTTAAATACTTCTCCTGATCATTGGGCGTCGCCGATTATAGCTTCTGTCTTGCGTTGTTATCTCGGTCTGGAGTGGAGAGCTGGTGGTTGGAGATTCGTTGCTGGTGGTGTATATTCCTTCGTCTTATTTACTCCTTCCTATCTTTGTGTTTATTTTGCCCTGCATATTTATAGTGTATTCCTGAGTGTCTGCGGCGTGGTGTATATTTTCCTTTATCCTTGTCTGTGATAACTGTGGGTATTTAAGTATTACCTCTTCACTGGGTGGTGGGTGCAGGTTTCAGCCTAGGGCTGAGCTCAGGAGTTAGGTTGAGGTTCGAGGCCTGAACATGCACACCATCAGTGTAAACTTCAGGTAGAGGGTCAGTCAGGATTTCCCTAGTCTTAGGGAAATTGCAGGAGCCCGGGTTATTAGCTCTCGCTCACCTAGTCTCTCCCTGACAACCAGATACTGAAAGCAAAAGTTCACATACTTTTTCCACTCACACATGTCATATTGGATAATTTTCCTAACCAACAAAAATATCTCAAAGTATAATGTTTTTGACTCATTTGTTTGATTTGGTTATTTGTATTTTCTTTTATGACTTGTTTGAACATCTCATATGGTTTAAAGTCAAATTTATGCAGAAACTATAGAAAATTCTGATGGGTTCACAAACTTTCAAGCATCTTTGTATAAGCACTTATAATAGTGATACATCTTTAATGCCCCTATAAAACACTTGCTTTCTATCACATACATACTCCAACTTTACAACTGTACCAATTTTATTGTAGCTCAAAGACCTAACATTCTTTATGCCTGCAACATCTTCCATGCAGTTTGTGTGAATCATTTTACTGTTTAGGATCTTAACACATCTGAGTTTCTGATTCAGCTTTACTGAGTGATGTTGCACTGTAACTGGCAAGTTCACAACAGTGCTGTCTATGGCACGCAGAGGCAGACACTGACAGCCATTGGTCTTTGTGCAGAAAGTGTGTCTGCCCTCTCCATCATGCTTCTTCCGCATATATACATTGACATTATTAAATACATATACAACCCTGGCAAAAATTAAGAGACCACTGCAAAATTTTCAGTTTGTCTGATTTTTCTCTATGTATATTTTTGAGTAAAATGTAAATTGTTCTCTTATTCTATAAACTACTGACAACAAGGCTGGAATTGGGCAGGTTAATCTTTGCGAAGGACGTATGAATCAAGCCGCATACAAGGTTATCCTGGAAAAACAGTTGATTCCTTCTGCTCAAGCAATGTTCCCCAACTCTGAGGACTGTTTTTTTCCAGTAGGACAAAGCGCCATGCCACACAGCTAGGTCAATCAAAGTGTGGATGAAGGACCACCACATCAAATCCCTGTCATGGTGGCCAGCCCAATCTCCTGACCTGAACCCCATTGAAAACCTCTGGAATGTAATCAAGAGGAAAATGGTCACAAGCCATCAAACAAAGAACTGCTTACATTTTTGTACCAGGAGTGGCATAAGGTCACCCAAAAGCAGTGTGAAAGACTGGTGGAAAGCTGCCAAGATGCATGAAAGCTGTGATTAAAAATCATGGTTATTCCACAAAATATTGATTTCTGAACTCTTCCTGAGTTAAAACATTAGTATTGTTGTTTCTGATTATGAACTTGTTTTTTTTTTTTTGCATTATTTGAGGTCTGCAAGCACTGCATTTTTTTGTTATTTTGACCGTTTCTCATTTTCAGAAAATAAACAGAAAATGTATTGCTTGGAACTTAGGAGACATGTTGTCAGTAGTTTATAGAATAAAAGAACAATTTACATTTTACTCAAAAATATGCCTATAGAGAGAAAAATCAGACTAACTGAAAATTTTGCAGTGGTCTCTTAATTTTTGCCAGAGCTGTATATACATGGTGGAGAATACATATATTCTCTTTGCCATGTCACCAAGAATGCCAAAAACAACCCCAGTGTGAACATACTCTAAAAAGCATAGCTGTATGCTGCAATTAGTCATCTATCTTCCCATGGCGCTGTCCATAATTTTTTTTTTTTTTAATGAAAACTTCACAAGACGAGGTTTTATTTTTTTGTAAGACGAGCTGTATTATTTTGGACTCCATTTTTTCATTATATATGTAAGCATTACAGTTATGACAACTTTTATTATGTTAAATGCAAAATTTAAAATGGTGCCATTTTTATTTATGCCATTTACTGATCACAATGAATACTGTATTTTCTGTATTGTATAGGATGGTACGATTACAGGCATATCAAACATACAGCTCTGGCAAAAATTGAGAGACCGCTGCAAAAATGTTCAGTTTGTCCGATTGTTCTCTTTATAGGTATATTTTAGAGTAAAATGTAAGCTCTTCATTTATTCCATAAGCTTCTGACAACATGTCTCCGAATTTTCAAGCAATAAATTTTGAATTTTTTTTCTGAAAAGAAGAAATGGTAAAAATTAAAAAAAACAGTGCTTTCAGACCTCAAATAATGCAAAGAAAACAAGTTCATAATCATTTAGAAACAACAATGCTATTGTTTTATCTCAGGAAGAGTTCAGAAATCAATATTTTGTTGAATAACCTGATTTTTAATCACAGCTTTCATATGTCTTGGCATGCTTTCCACCAGTCTTTCACACTGCTCCTGGCGAAAAAAATGTAAGCAGTTCTTCTTTGTTTGATGGCTTGTGACTATCCATCATCCTCTTGAATACAGTGCAGAGGTTTTCAATGGGGTTCAGGTCTGGAGATTGGGCTGCCCATGACAGGGTTTTGATGTGGTGGTCTCAATTTTTGCCAGAGCTGTATTTGTTATTTATCAGTTTGTGATATTCATTCAAAATAGTTTATTGCAAAAAAAAGTGTTAATAATTATCAGTTGTATTTTAGTAACTTTATAGAAAAATCTCTGATCTTTACATTTCAGCTTTTATTTTAAAAACTTTAAAAGGCAACTCTACATTCAACAAACGTTGCATAAATCTACTGTATAGTACAGGCGAATATAAGAAACTTTGTACTATAATTTATCAGAGAAATCTTCTTCCTTCACTTATCAGCCACTTTTTCCTCACCCCCAACTTCCTGAACATATCATCTACTGTGAAATAAAAACAACACAACACTATCTTGGTCAGACAAGGCAGACTGACAACTCGCTATGGTATCATTTTACACAGCCCATTATAGGCTGTAGAGAGGGAGGAGAGGTGTGGAACATAGTGAGGAATGTTGGTTGAGCTTTCTAACAAGTCTGTTACCTCACCCCTGAGCTTGATTCATATCCAGACATGTGAGGGCTGCTGTATAATTTCCTCCATAATGTTGTTGCTTCTGTCTTTGTTCTAAATAAGGATATAAGAGCAGCAATCCATCAGTGTGTGTTGTGCTCTGTTATGGAATACATCATATTGTCACGCTCACCGGTGGCACGCGTGGTTCATGGACCCAATGTGCCGCTAAGCCAGACTTACCTAAGAGGGGCACAGCAAGGTGGCTACCTGGTGTTCACTGGAGCTCCTGAAGGTGGAGTCAGGCTTGAGCTGCTGGTAGCTGTTAGATACCACTCCTAGGTAAAAATCATACCAGAAAAATGGCCTTAAGGATGGCACTTCCTAAACTTCAAAAAAAATCCTGTAATCAATGGAAGCCAATGCCAAATATTCAAAAAAATAAATACATCTTTATTAAATAATCTCCTTTAAAAAATACAAACAGAGATACAAATGCAAAGAATTGTACCGCCATATACAGGTCTGTATCAACAAGAGAAGTAAGTACTTAAGGTCCTTTAAATAGTCAAATCAATATCTCATGTACTTACAGATTGAATATGTGTAAGGTTTGTTAATCAAACCAAGATTAGGATATGAAACGGACCAAAAAACAATGTATCTCCTAACGGCAAGATATACAACCTTTGCCTCATCACAAAAAGCTGCAAAAAGTGCCTAGTGCATGTATAGCCATTTATAGGTGACCTAAAAAAGTGCTTAGTGCTGAATAATATCATGGCATAATGCAAATAAAATTTGGCACCCCTAGCTTATAACACAGTGCATATAAAATAGAAGGCAGCAAGATTAAATAGCAGCATCATATATAACAAAGGAAGAACTTGATCTATAATTGAGAGCATTTCGCGTTAGCTTCTTCCTGGGGGATAAGTCTCCTAGGTAGTCCGTGGTACCACAGATGCTGACCCCAAAGGTCAGAAATACTGGACGGGAGCGAAGTCACAGACAGGACGTATTCTTGGAGACTGATAGACATTACAGACAATATAGACTTTGGAGATAGGTACTTGTTCAGACACACAAGTCTCAGGAAACTGTTCAGGTACCGTCGACGTGGCTACAAGGTTCAGGTACCGCCAGTGCTGCTTCAGGGTAACGTGTAAACTACACAGGACTACAGGAACAGTACAGGATAGGAAAATAAATATATTAGACTAAGGACGAGGGACCCAGCAACATACAGTTGCACACACAAACTGCCACTAATAATAATAATAATCTTTATTTATATAGCGCCAACATATTCCGCAGCGCTTTACAGTTTAACAGTTTCAAACAACAATCATAGGTAACAATGTTAACGATACAATAATAAAGCAAAATAAGATGACCCTGCTCGTGAGAGCTTACAATCTACAATGAGGTGGGGGAGATACAAAGTACAGGTGTGTATTTACAATGATGTATTTACAATGATGGTCCAGCCATCTTCAGGGGGTGGGGGATAGATGGGGATAGTGAATGGGCTACACACACACAAACATAAAATGACCTTGATTAGTTAATGTGGTAGGCAGCTCTGAACAAATGTGTTTTGATGGAGCGCCTAAAACTATGCAAGTTGTGGATGGTCCTAATATCTTGTGGTAGAGCATTCCAGAGGATTGGTGCAGCACGGGAGAAGTCTTGGAGTCGGGAGTGGGAGGTACGGATTAATGCCGAGGTTAGTCGAAAGTCATTTGCAGAGCGCAGAGGTCGGTTAGGCCGATAGACCGAAATGAGGGAGGAGATGTATGGGGGTGCCGCACTGTGGAGAGGTTTGTGGGTGAGAACAAGAACTTTGAATTGTATCCTGTAATGAATGGGCAGCCAGTGTAATGACTGGCGAAGAGCGGATGGATCTGAGTAACGATTAGCCAGATGGACAACCCTGGCTGCTGCATTAACGATAGACTGGAGAGGGGAAAGACGAGTGAGGGGGAGGCCAATTAATAGAGCATTGCAATAGTCCAGGCGGGAGTGGATCAGGGCGACAGTGAGGGTTTTTGTTGTCTCCATGGTAAGAAAAGGGCAGATTCTAGAGATGTTCTTTAGGTGTAAGCGGCACGAGCGGGCAAGAGATTGTATATGGGATGTGAAGGAGAGATCGGAGTCAAACAAAACACCCAGACAGCGTGCCTGCTGCCGGGGTGTTATTATGGTGCCACCCACGGAGAGGGAAATGCTCAGTCACATCCCTATTGGGGAGGGTGCCTTTTATACAATTGGCTAGGGGCTTCTTTGCAGGTGTACAGGATCCCACTTAACAGCAGGGGAGCGCACACTACGCACACCGCTGGAAGTCAGTGCAGCGTGCACAGGAGAAAGAAGGAGAGGAGCGCGTGGATGCTGCCGCGGCTGGAGCGGTGAGTATGTTGGCCGCCTCACATGGAGAAAGTGGGGAAACCATGATGGGAATGGATGTTACACATAGCAACTAGTCTCCTCCCACTAACTCAGAGTGAATTGTCAGTTAAAAAAATGGAGCTTACAGGATACAAGTCATATTATGGACAGAAATAGTGTAATTCTTCATAAATAGGACAATTTATTCTGAAAAATTATTTGAAAGTACAGTTAACCTTTATTGTACTGGTATGTAGATATATACTAACGAGCAAAAGGGTAGCAAGGTTTTGAACTTTTGACTTTCAGGTTCCATATCTCACCATTCACTACTGCTTCGAACATGAGAATATCATAATTTTATAGACAATCATCTTGAATATCTCATACATTAATGTTTGACTTGAAAAAAATTAGCAGATGACTAGTTATGCAGATTCTTGTCATGTCGTTGTATTGTTCCTCCACTACCGTGTTTGTCACACCAGAAATGATAGACTTTGTGATGAGCCGAATGGTTGACTCCAATATTTTGCCTGGACGTCTACCTCTTGGCTTTTAAATGGATGGATGGACTTCATTTTGCATTCTTCCAACTGCCATGGCACTCACATGATGCAGTTTGGCAATTTTCTTGGTCGAGAGACCCCTATTAATGAAGTGGACAATGTTGGTTATCTTTTCTTGGGAAATCTTCTTTATGGCTGCTCCTCAATTCAAACCAGTGACCTTTTGTTTGGGGAATTACCCTAATAACACACTAAGCTATTAGGGATGTGAGAACTGGTTGTAATTTGCAGTATATAGGAAGAAAATGACTTTCTTTCTCGCTTCATTGGGGGACACAGGTAACCATGGGTGTATGCTGCTGTCGCTAGGAGGCTGACACTATGCAAATAAGGAAACGTCAACTCCTCCTCGGCAGTATAACACCCTCCGACAGGCACAATGCAACTCAGTTTTTGCTTAGTGCCTGTAGGAGGCAGACCTGGATCTAACCACCAGATCTGCATTATTTTCTTTTACAGGGTTTTTGTGTTTTATTAATCATTTCCCTTTCTCTTTCAGATTCACTTCTTCGGGTAACAGGGGGCAGATTCTCACCCTGTTTTTCCCACATTTAAGCGACCGAGAGAGCAGTGTGGTACTCCCCATTTTGCCCACTCTCGGACCCGCTCACAGGACTTCGTCTCCTGTCACCCTTACGGGTGTTTCAGGGTGACTTCTTGGTGGCCAGTCCTCGCCTTTTCCCCTCCTCACCCCTCTCCTCAGAAAGGGCTGAGAGGAAGACGGTGGTCATCTATGGTGACCTCCCCCCTTCTTGTAAGGGGTTGACGCTGTCTTCTGCACCATCCGGAGATGGTGCGGGAAAGAGGATCTTACTCCCAGGACCCTCTTCTTCTCCGAGGGATTCTGACGCAATCCTCAGACACCAAGGAGCCGGATTCAAGCAAGGTAGCAAGTGGACTCCCCTCCCCTCCCCCCATGGCAGCGCTCACCGCTCTCTAGATTTCAAATTTCCCGCCTAATCGCTCGATTCCCGACATATTGCAGCCTTCTCCTTTCCTTGTTAGGCCACGCCCCCTTGCCGGTCTAGGCCTATCAGCGCCGCACTTTCATTTTCTCCAGCGCTGGGCACGCACCCTCTGCTGTGCACTGCCTCGGCTCTCCACTCTGACACGCCTCCTCAGGCACGTCGGCCTATCAGGACGCCGGTTTCTTTTTCTTGTGTACGAACCCTGATTTACCGCGCACCGCTCGCTCCAGCGTCGCATGGAAAGAGAGAACTGCGTCCATCTTGGCGGGCTCCTGCAGCGTCTTCAGGATTCGGAGGGGGACACAGTACCTGCGCAGTCGCTGGGTGTCTGGTAGGCTCTGCATTCCCTGCCTCCTTCCTCGACTCAGCAGTATCACCCTCATAGCGTTCTGCTACAGCTCTCTTCAGAAGTATCGCCTTTATAGCATCCCGCTGCAGTCCTCATTCACGCTCTACCTATGCCCAACCCCACACAGGCCTCCAGCTACAAACCCACGGTGACCCATTACGCTTGTGCCCGCTGTAAGAGAAAGTGGGCTTCAGGCCAGCCGTCGCCTTTCTGTCTGTCCTGCAGTCTTTCCACCATGTCTGTCCCTCAGGAAGCTCCTATTGCTCGGAATGAGTGCACTCCCCCTCCCCCGGAGTGGGCTGTTGCCATGTCTCAGTCAGTCTCAGACCTGACAAAAGTGTCCCAGTCCCTAGTACAGGTCCTGGAACGCTTGCCGACTCTGTCTAGCTCCTCATCCAGCTCTCCGGAACCCGCGGCACCATCTAGAATACCCTTTCCCTCTCCTCTGAGGCGGACGTCGGGTTGGATGTACTTTTGCACTCAGAGTCTGATTCAGATACAGATCAGACCTCTGGCACGCAGGACATGGTAGATAGCCTTATTTCGGCTATTATTCAAACCCTTGAACTTAAGGAGGAGGATTCCACCTCCCAGGAGGACTCAGTTTCATTCAAACGGGTGAAACGGCCCTCTAGAGTTTTTCCCAGCCACAAAGAGTTTGAGAATACTACCTCTAGACACTGGGAACAACCCGGAAAACGTTTTCCAGGAAGAAAGCGTCTGGATATCTTGTACCCCTTTAATCCAGATCTAGTCAGCAAATGGTCTGATTCCCCAAAGGTAGACCCGCCTGTCTCTCGTCTATCCTCGGAGACAGTTATGTCTATCCCTGATGCAGCGTCTCTTAAGGACGCTAAGGACAGGCAAATTGAGGCTTTAACCAAATTAGCCTTTGAGGCGTCCTGCTCCTCTCTCTGCCCGAATTTCGCCTCCTCTTGGGTGGCGAAAGCCATGTCTGCCTGGGCCAAGATACTTCGCAGGGGCATCGTTGCTTCGGCTCCTTCGGAGGAACTAGCTGATTTAGTGGACCAGATTGCACACGCGGGGAAATATCTGTTAAATGCCTCCATGGATGCGGCCGCTTGTTCCGCAAGAGCAAACAGCAACATCATCGCCATTCGCTGTGTCCTTTGGCTGAAGGCGTGGAACGCTGACCCCGCTTCTAAAAAGTCTCTCACTGGCCTTCCGTTCCAGGGCTCCAGTCTCCACGGCACTAAGCTATCCCTCAATCCAGGCTTAAGTGCCCCTTTAATCGTAGGGGACCCTAGTCCTTTCGTCACTTCTGGCCCTTCTCCTTCTCTTGCAGTTCCTCCCAGCAGGAGCGTTCTTCTGCTCAGGGGGAATGGAGAAAACCTTCCTTCAGGCCTACCCCTCACTGGAGGGCTAAGAGCCGCTGCTCTAAACCTTCCGGATCTTGCGACCACAGATTCTCTTCAAAATGACGGGTCACCCCCACCTGGAAATCTTTCCAGGGTGGTAGGCAGGCTTCTTCTGTTCACAGAAGCTTGGTTATCGGTAGTCGACGACACCTGGGTCAGGGAGATTGTCACATCAGGCTACAAAATAGAATTTTCTTCGCCCCCCAGGAAGACGTTTCTTCCTCTCCTGTCCACCCAAGCAGCCATCCTATGCCCCAGGGCTCCTCCAGGCCGTCGATGCTCTCCTCACCTCAGGAGTGATCGTTCCTGTTCCTTACCGCGAGCGGTTTTCGGGTTTTTACTCAAATCTGTTTGTGGTTCCGAAAAAAAGATGTCTCTCTTGGCCCGATTTTGAATCTCAAACAGTTGAACCGCCACCTTCGGGTTCGACACTTCAAGATGGAGTCACTGCGCTCGGTGATCGCTTCCATGAAACCGGGGGAATATCTGTGCTCTGTGGACATTCGGGAGGCGTACCTGCACATTCCGATTTGTCAGCAGCATCAGAGGTTCCTTCGTTTCACAATCCAGGAACAACATTACCAGTTTACAGCGCTCCCATTCGGCCTAGCATCCGCCCCCAGGGTCTTTACGAAAGTAATGGCAGCGGTCATGGCCATCCTTCATTCAAAGGGGATCCTCATAATCCCCTATCTCGACGACCTTCTGGTCAAGGGTCCATCTCACCGGGACTGCGACCAGAGTCTCCAGATCATTCTGGACACGCTGAGCTGCCTCGGCTGGATAATCAACAGGGACAAGTCAACCTTGATTCCAACTCCCTAGATTGCCCAATTCGCCTTCCTCTCAATGTGAGACAGTCTCTCACTTGGTGGACGCTTTCCGCCTCCATCCTGCGTGGGAGGTCATTTCTCCCCCTCCGCTGGCAGATCATCACCACCGACGCCAGTCTTCAGGGGTGGGGTGCGGTCTTTCTCCATCACACAGCGCACAGTCGCTGGAAGGTTCAGGAGACTTTTCTCCCCATCAATCTTTTGGAGATCAGGGTGATCTTCCTCGCCCTCCTCCGCTGGCAGCCCCTCCTTGCGGGAAATCCGGTCCGCGTTCAGTCGGACAACGCCACGGCCGTGGCTTACATAAGCCATCAGGGAGGGACTCGCAGCAAGCAGATCATGAGGGAGGTGTCAAACATTCTACACTGGGCAGAGAACCACATTCCGGCCATCTCAGCTGTCCACATTCCAGGGGTGGACAATTGGGAAGCCGACTTCCTCAGCCGTCAGGGCCTCGCGTCAAGCGAATGGTCTCTCCATCCCACCATCTTCAACCAAATATGAACCAGCTTCTTCTCACATCTATCATAGATTTTAGAAGGCTTTTTTCTGATGGTGCGACAACAACAGCTTGTTCCCTACAGTTTTTTCCCTTTCTTCAGTCCTTGGCTTCCTTCAAGCAGGTCTCGATTCGGGCCTTTCTTTGAGTACTTTTAAGGGCCAGGTCTCCGCCCTGTCCATCCTTTTCCAAAGGGACTTAGCTTCCCTTCCACAAGTCAGGACTTTCCTCCAAGGTGTTGCCCACATAGCACCTCCTTATCATTCCCCAGTTGAGCCATGGGATCTCAACCTCGTTCTCGGCGCCCTCCAACGCGTGCCTTTTGAACCAATCCAGGACATTTCCTTTTCTCTCCTATCTTGGAAAGTGGTCTTCCTGGTCGCCCTCACCTCTATTAGAAGGGTATGTGAGTTAGCAGCATTATCCTGTCATTCTCCTTTTCTAATTCTGCACCAGGACAAAGTAGTCCTGCGACCTGTTCCTTCCTTTCTACCAAAAGTAGTTTCGGCATTTCACATCAATGAGGACATCGTCCTTCCTTCCTTGTGCCCTTTCCTGGTCCATCCCTTGGAGAAATCTCTCCACAAGCTGGATTTGGTCAGGGCTAACCCAGTCTATCTTACCAGAACTGCTTCTTTTCGCCAGTCCAATCCTCTTTTTGTCGTCTCTGAAGGTCGTTGAAAAGGGCTCCCCGCTTCTAAATCCATTATTGCTCGTTGGATTCGTTCGGCGGTTCTGGAGGCATGCTGCGTTCAGGATAAACAGCCTCCTCCCAGGGTGAGGGCTCACTCTACCCAGGCTGTGGGAGCTTCTTGGGCCGTTCGTCACCAGGCTTCGGCTTTGCAGGTTTGCAAAGCTGCAACCTGGTCGTCCCTTCACACCTTTATACGGTTCTACAAGGTGCATACTCAGGCTTCTACGGATGCAGGCCTGGGTAGGAAGATACTGCAGGCGGCAGTTTCCCACCGGCAGACCTAAGTCTTCTTTTCTCGGACTATTTTTTTCCCACCCTTGGGACTGCTTTTGGACATCCCATGGTTACCTGTGTCCCCCAATGAAGCGAGAAAGAAAGAGGGATTTTTGGTTCTTACCGTAAAATCTCTTTCTTGGGGGACACAGCACCCTCTCTTTATTTTGTACCGTGTTGGCCAACGTGCCATTGTTTTGGGTTGGTACATAGAGTGAGTTCCTTATACTTACTCCTACGACTGCTTTAGCACCAAACAGAGTTGCATTGTGCCTGTCGGAGGGTGTAGACTGCCGAGGTGGAGTTAATGTTTCCTTATTTGCATAGTGTCAGCCTCCTAGCACCACAGCATACACCCATGGTTACCTGTGTCCTCCAATGAAGGCTCCAAGAAAGATATTTTACGGTAAGAACCAAAAATCCCTCTTTTCCACCACAAGGACCGAAACAGTAACAATGCAGTGACATGACAAGAATCTGCATAACTAATTATATGCTAAATGGTTGGAAGTCAAATTTATGCATGAGATAGCCAAGATGATTGTCTATAAAATGATGATAGACTCGCGCTCAAAGCAGTAGTGGATGGTAAGATATGGAGCCTCAAAGTCAAAAGTTCAATACCCTTTTGCTCGTCAGTGTATATGTACAGTGGTGAAAATAGGTATTTGATACACTGCCAATTTTTCTAATTTTCCCACCTACAAAGAATGGAGAGGTCTAATTTTTATCGTAGGTAAACCTCAACTGTGAGACTGAATCTTTAAAAAAAAAAAATCAGAAAATCACATTGTATGATTTTTACATAATTAATTTGCATGAAATAAGTATTTGATACAATAGAGAAACAGAATGTAATATTTGGTACAGAAACCTTTGTTTGTAATTACAGAGGTCAGACGTTTCCTGTAGTTCTTGACCAAGTTTGCACACACTGCAGCAGAGATTTTAGCCTGCTCCTCCATACAGATCTTCTCCAGATCTTTCAGATTTTGGGGCTGTCACTGGGCAACTTTGAGTTTCAGCTCTTTCCAAACATTTTCTATTGGGTTCATGTCTGGAGGCTGGCTAGGCCACTTTAGGACCTTGAAATGCTTCCTACAAAGGCACTTCTTATTTGCCCTGGCTGTGTGTTTCAGGTCATTGTCATGCTAGAAGACCCAGCCACAACCCATTGTCAATGCTCTTACTAAGGGAAGGAGGTTTTTGGCCTAAATCCGACGATACATGACCCCATCCATTCTCCCTTCAAAACGGTGCAGTCTTCTTTTCCCCTTTGCAGAAAAGCACCCCCAAATTATGATGTTTCCCGCTCCACGATTTAACCAATGGGGCAGGTGTTCTTTGGGTTGTACTCATCCTTCTTCCTTCAAACACAGCGAGTGGATTTGATAACAAAAAGTTCTGTTTTGGTCTCATCCGACCACATGACCTTCTGCCATGCCTCCTTTGGATCATCCAGATGGTCATTGGTGAACTTCAAATAGGCCTGGACATGTGCTGTGAGCAAGGGGACCTTGAGTGCACTGCATGTTTTTAATCCATGACAGTGTAGTGTGTTACTATAGGCAATGCTTGACACTGTGGTCCAAGCACTCTTCAGGTTATTGACCAGGTTCTGCCATGTAGTTCTGGGCTCATTCCACATCTTTCTCAGAATCATCCTTACCCCACGAGGCAAGATCTTGCATAGAGCCCCAGACGGAGGAAGATTGTCAGTCATCTTGTGTTTCTTCCATGTGTGAGCAGTTGCTGCCTATTGTCCTGTAGCCCATCCCAGCCTTGTGCAGGTCTACAATTTTGGCCTGGGTGTCCTTAGACAGCTCTTTGGTCTTGGCCACGGTAGAGAAGTTGAAGTGTGATTGATTGAGTGTAGGGATAGGTGTCTTTTATACAGGTAACAAATTCAAACAGGTGCAAATAATACAGGTAATCAATATTATTATTTATTTATATAGCACCATTAATTCCATGGTGCTGTACATGAGAAAAGCGTTACGTACAGAGTTATAGATATCATTTACGGTAAACAAATTTACAATGATAGACTGGTACAGAGGGGAGAGGACCCTGTCCTTGAGGACTTACATTCTACTGGATAATGGGAAAGATACAGAAGGTCGGGGGTGCAGCAGCTCCGGTGTTGGTGAGGCAGCAGAATGGTTATTGCAGGCTGTAGGCTTTCCTGAAGAGATGGGTTTTCAGGTTCCATCTGAAAGATCCGAGAGTGGTGGATAATCGGACGTGTTGAGGCGTGGAATTCCAGAGGATGGGGGATATTTGGGAGAAATCGTGGAGGAGATTGTGTGAGGAGCGAATAAGTGTGGTGGAGAGTAGGAGGTCTTGGGAGAATAGAAGATTGTGTGAGTGAAGATATTGGGAGATTAGTTCAGAGATATAGGGAGGGGTCAGGTTGTGGATGGCTTTGTAGATCAGTGTTAGTGTTAGTAGTTTGAACTGGATTCGTTGGGGAATTGGGAGCCAGTGGAGGGATTTGCAGAGGGGAGAAGCAGGGGAGTTGAGAGGAAAGAGGTGGATTAGGCGGGCAGCAGAGTTGAGGACAGACTGGAGTGGTGCAAGAGAGTTAGCAGGGAGGCCACAGAGGAGGTTGTTGCAGTAGACGAGGCGGGAGATGATGAGGGTATGCACAAGAGTTTTAGTAGATTGAGGGCTGAGGAAGGGACGGATTCTGGCAATATCCCCTTAGTTAGATAAAAATAATACAATAAAAAATGTATTTTTTTCCATTTTTCCATTAGGGATAGGGTTAGGCTAAAGTTAGGGTTGGGCTGGGGTTATGGTTGTGGTTATGGCTAGAATTACGGTTAGGATTGGGATTAGGGTTAGGGTTTTGTGGTAAGGATTAGGGTTCAAAATGAACCAATAGGAAAAATGTCCTATTGTTGCTGAGTGCCGGCCGGCAGATCTCAGTGGGCGCACTGCACGTGCAACTGCCATTTTCTTCCCAGAAGAAGATGTCACCGGCCTGGGGACTTCACGGGGGGATGCAGGGACATCGGAGGTACCAGAGGGGGATCGAGGGACCCCATTTCTCTCCTCTGATGTACGATCACATCAGAGGAGAGAGAAATTAAATGGGAAATTAGACATTTTTTTGCGGTCGCCGTTATTCCGTTAATAACGGTGATCGCAACACTGGGGTCGGTAAAAACCGACCCGAATCATGTTCTCTGGGTTCTCAGCTACCCAATGTAGCTGAGACCGTAGCTGAGACCCCAGAGAAATTGCAGCGCTGGGGGGAGCTATACACTTATACACTTATTATACACTTAAAAAGCAGCACTGAGGAATAAGTACTCTTAACTTCTGCCGTTAAAAGGCATATTGGCAGTCGTTAAGGGGTTAAAATAACTAAATTTATTTAGGCATTTAGTGAGAGTAGTCAGATGTTGAGCTCCCTTCCTCCAATGTTGTGTGCAAGAAACTACATATTACACAAGTGGAGCAAAAGGGCTGTACAGGTAATGTGTTTTCCTCTGCTATGGGGAAGTAAATGTGGCTCACTAGGTTAAAAATCAGTTCAGGCTCTTTAACTCTGAGAGGACGGCCAATGTCTGTATATAACAGTATCCATCTCTCAACTGTGTCACGTATTTGAGTAGAAAAACAAATGTTTCCATTCACTAACACTAAGAAGAGCAGTGTTTATGAACTGTGGCAGGGACTAAAAGAACGTATATTAGAAACATTTACTATCTCAGGCCAATTTTCCAGACATAGATCCGAATAGCCATTCACATGTGCATTATGATCAATTTCATTGCCTTTATAAATAGGAGCCTGGCAGTCTGTATGCTGTGAGCATAGAGGCAGGTATTTTGATAATAACAAGCCTATATTTTGGAGTAGAGAGTATATAAACACAATTAAACCTTTCTAAAAGACTATCTTTTTCAAAAGCACACAAGCTTATACAGTCAAGAACATGTAACAGATGTTAAGTTCCACGATATATTAGGCATACTGGCCATCTTGGAGAAGACAACTAACCTAGAAGACCACTTTTTTCAATGCAATTTATGATTGTCTCAAAAACAATATACAGTATATCAGCAAACTCGCTATAGACATTCAAAGGCTGTGTCGTTATCTACAAATAACTTTTCCTTATAGAAATATGTGCAAAACTCCACAAACTGTAAAAACGTTTGGTCTGCACTAAAACCAATATTGGTACAGTGGCATGTAAAAGTTTGATCCCTGGTCAAAATTACTGTTATTGTGAACAGTTAGGCAAGTTGAAGATTAAATGATCTCTAAAAGTCCTAAAGTTAAAGATGACACATTTACTTTGCATCTTAGGCAAGAAAAACAAAAATATATTGTCATTTCTTATATTTTAAATGTTTCAAAAAGGAAAATGGGCCAATGCAAAAGTTTGGGCACCCTGCATGGTTAGTACCTAGTAGCACCCCCTTTTGCAAGTATCACAGATTGTAAACACTTTTTGTAGCCAGCCAAGAGTCTTTTCAATTTATGTTTGATGGATTTTCATCCATTCTTCCTTGGAATATTCTTCCCGTTCTCTGAGATTCCTGGGTTGTCTTGCATACACTGCTATTTTGATGTCTAGTCATAGATTTTCAATGATGTTCAGATCAGGGGACTGTGAGGACCATTGTAAAGCCTTCAGCTTGCGCCTTTTGAAGTAATCTTTTGTGGATTTTGACATGTGTTTAGGATCATTATCCATTTGTAGAAGCCATACTCTTTTCAACTTCAACTTTTTTTTTTACAGTTGGTGTTATGTTTGCATTAAGAATTTGTTGAAACTTCATTGAATCCATTCTTCCCTCAATCCATGAAATGTTCCCCGTACCGTTGGCTGCAACACAACCCCAAAGCATGATTGATTCACCACCATGCTTAATGGTTGGTGAGCAGTGATGAGCGAGTATACTTGTTGCTCGGGTTTTCCCAAGCAAACTCGTGTGGTCTACAAGTATTTGTGACTGCTCGGAGATTTAGTTTTCCTTTCCGCAACTGCTTGATTTGCAGCTACTAGACAGCTTGATTACATGTGGGGATTCCCTGGCACCAGGCAACCCCCACATGTACTCAGGCTGGCTAACAGCTGTAAATCATGCAGCTGTGTCAACAAAAACTAAATATCTGAGCAGTCACAAATACTCGAAGACCACCCGAGCTTGCTTGGGAAAACCCGAGCAACGAGTATACTTGCTCATCACTATTGGTGAGATGTCCTTTTCCTGAAATTTTGTGGCCTTTTTTCTCCACACATACCTTTGATCATTGTGGCCAAATAGTTTATATTTTAACCTCATTGGTTCACAGGACTGGTTTCCAAAATGCATCAGGCTTGTTTAGATGTTCTTTTGCATGCTTGTGATGCTGAATTTTATGGTGAAGATGGAGGAGAGGTATTCTTCTCTTCCATGAAGGCCATATTTGTGCAGTTGTCTCTGAACAGTAGAACAGTGTACCTCAGCACCAGAATCTGCTAAATCTTTCTGAAGGTCTTTTTCAGTCAAGCAGTGGTTCTGATTTGCCTCTCTAGAAATCCTATAAATTTTTGATTGGTCTTTCAGACCTTATCTTGAGCTCCTTTAACTGCCATTTCTTAATTACATTTCGAACTAAGGAAACGGCAACTTGAAAATGCTTTACTATCTTCTTATAGCCTTCTCCTGCTTTGTGGGCCTTTGCCATTTTCATTTTCAGAGTGCTAGGCAGCTGCTTAGAAGAACCCATTGCTGCTGTTTTTTGGCACAAGATTAGAGGAGGCTGACTTTTTCTAAAGCTGGGAAATTTGCATCACCTGGCCTTTCGTAAGGATGATAGTGAACAAGCCATAACCCTAACAGGCTAATTAAGGTCTGAAACCTTGGTCAAAGTTACATGAGTATACAAATCTCCAACGGTGTCCGAACTTTTGCATCGCCTCACTTTTCCTTTTTGTACTTTTTAAAATGTATATAATAACAATATTTTTCTTTGCCTAACATGCAAAGGAAATGTGCCATCTTTAAATTTAGCCCTTTTAAAGATCATTTAATCTTCAACATGTTTCACTGTTTACAATAACAGTAATTTTGACCAGGGGTGCCCAAACTTTTACATGCCACTGTAAATGTCTTCCAAGATATTCCTTATAGTGAATTCCAGCTTTTAACTTTATGTTTTAGGGTCAACATTTGGTGTTGATCAATTTCTTAATATAGCTTTACAGTGGGCGAAACTCTGCTCAGGGGATAAAATAACTAAAGGGAAAAATTTAAACTAACCACAGGAGAAAAGAGTTTATCGTAAACGTCTGGCAGTCACCATCAGGGAGAACTTCATGCATCGAATCCTGTCTTATTTAAGTGGTTGTCCACTGCTTGGACAACCCCCTCTTATGACATTCCCCAGGGTAAAATAAAAAGAGCAGATACTCACATGCTTAAGGGTCTCCGGGTCTCTCAGGGCATATGTGACATGGGTTGCAGTTCACAAACTTCCTTTAGACATCAGAGGTACCACTGAATGAAGTATGAGCAAAGCAACCCATCAGAGAATGTTTGGCTTCAGTCCTCATGTGACTTTTCAATGTGATGCAAGCCTTGGCAGACCCAACACTAATGAGGAAGGTGAGTATGTGCTATTTTTATTTTACACTGTGTAGTATTTAAAGGGAACCTATCATGTCCCCAAACACTATTAACCTGCAGATATAGGATTAATCTTCAAGTTAATTGCGTTCCAGCATTGCTTTGCTGCCTTTCTGGAAGTACAGCTACCTGCAGGAAATGAACTTTTGCCCTCCCAGGAGCCACTGGCTTTCAGTTAGAGAGGCGTGCCAGGACATAGTGTAAGAATACATCGGCACTTTGACTGACAGCTTGCTCTGCAGCACATCTGTACAGAGGGGGCTGTCACCCAAGAGCCATCACTTTTTTTTTTCATTGACATAGCTATGATGGCTTGTTTTATTCATGGGATTAGTTGTAGTTTTTAATATAGTCATTTAATAAACCATATAATGTATTGCAAAACAATATTCCTGTGAAATGGATTTTATAAAAACCAGAGTCATTCTGATACAGATTTTTGTGGTCTTCTTTTTAGGACATTCACACTTACAGTTGCTGCTTCACTCTGTAACATCCTTGTCATCCTTATACGTTGTAGGAGATAAAGGCGACAGGGCAGTTAGAATGAACCCACTTTCTTTCTCTAACACTTTGTTGGTTCCTTTGAGAACCAAACAGGATCTATCTATGTGGAGCTTATACTTCTGTGACTATGTGGCATTTGTTAATATTAGGTGCAGTTCCTACATGGATCAACACCTTTGGAGAACATCATGTAGCTCTAAGGCTACTTTCAGACATAGCGCATTTTTGAGCGCTATTTTGCGGGCGCTTTTCAAAAATGCGCAATGTCATTTTCGTCTGCCGGCAAAGTGAATGAGAAATTCACTTTGCCGTTCAGACACACCGCAAAAAAACGCGGCGCTTTTGTCTGCAAACACGCCGGCGTAAAAAGAATTGACATGTCAATTCTTTACGCAGCGGCGTGTCTGCGTATCCCCCTAGGGCCCCATATTAACGTGCACACACAGCGCCTTTGTCCTGGGTGTCGGCGTCTTTGTACGGAGGGGTTGACACCCAGGACCGGACGTGACGTCGGACAGGAAGAGGGAAGCCCCCGCCCCTGTGTGTGTGTAGCGACGCTGCAGCGATAGCGACAACGATGCCGATCGCTGCAGCGTCGCTGTTTGATCGCTGGAGAGCTGTCACACAGACCGCTCTCCAGCGACCAAGGATGCCGAGGCCCCCGGGTAACCAGAGTAAACATCGGGTTACTAAGCGCAGGGCCGCGCTTAGTAACCCGATGTTTACCCTGGTTACCATCGTAAAAGTAAAAAAAACAAACAGTACATGCTCACCTGCGCGTCCCCCAGCCTCTGCTTCCTGACACTGACTGAGCTCCGGCCTTAACAGCACAGCGGTGACGTCACCGCTCTGCTTTCACTTTCACTTTAGGGCCGGCGCTCAGTCACTTTGATACGTGGCACTTTGATACGTGGCACTGAAATATGTGGCACTGAAATATGTGGCACGTGGCACTTTGATACGTGGCACGTGTCACTTAAATACGTGGCACTTTGATACGTGGCACTTTGATACGTGGCACGTGGCACTTTGATACGTGGCACTGAAATATGTGGCACGTGGCACTTTGATACGTGGCACGTGGCACTGAAATACGTGGCACTGAAATACGTGGCACTGAAATACGTGATACGTGGCACTTAAATACGTGGCACTTAAATACGTGGCACGTGGCACTGAAATACGTGGCACTGAAATACGTGGCACGTGGCACTGAAATACGTGGCACGTGGCACTGAAATACGTGGCACTGAAATACGTGGCACTGAAATACGTGGCACTGAAATACGTGGCACTTAGGCTATGTTCACATTTGCGTTGTGCGCCGCATGCGTCCTTTTTTTGATTGATTTTGGACGCAGCAAAAATGCAACTTGCTGCGTCCTCTGCGGCCGGATGCGTGCGCTGCAGTGACGCATGCGGCCGGCGCAAAACGCAAGTGCGACGCATGTCCATGCGCCCCCATGTTAAATATAGGGGCGCATGACGCATGCGGCGCCCGACGCTGCGGCGCAGACCGCAAATGTGAACGTAGACTTAAATAGCTAGATAGAGCTGGATCCGCGGGCTGTGATCTGGCCTACGCTCAGCACTCTGCGGAGCGCTGTCATTCAAAACACGTCCACTCATTTTGGTGTTTAGTCCCAAAATGGAGGATGGAAGAAGAAAAGGGTTGGACAAGGAAATGACATCATTTCTTTTTTTTTTCCCCCACTGCAGTTAAAGCTTTATTTGTGTCAAACACAGACAATCTGCAGAGAAAACTGCATAAAAAACCGCACTAAAAACCGCATCAAAAACCGCATCAAAAACGCACCAAAAACGCACCTGCGTTTTCTGCCAAGAGCTGCGGTTTTTGTCCTGAAAAAAAAGGATTGAAATCAGGATCGTGTGAACATACCCTTACCGTACAGGGTTACGAGGGGGGGCGTCTGACTGACGCCTGCCCTAATAACCTGGGGTTAGTGACAGTGGGGTTAGTAAACCCCAGCTGATGTCTGTTCCGCTTGCTGAGGCGTCTTTGGCTCAAGGCCATTGCAGCTGGCAGAATCGACATGATGTTAACTCCAGTGTGTATTGTATTCTGAGTCATAAAGACAGGAAATGACCTCAATGACTCTTTTTTTTTTTCCCCTTTTTTTTTTTTTCAAACAAACTTTATTTTCAGTACACAATGCTGAAAAAAACGCAGCTGCAAAAAACGCAGGTAAAGCAGCAGCAAAATACGCGCGCGTAAAAATACGCAGCAAATATGCTGTGTGTGAAAGTAGCCTAACAGTGTGTCCAGAATTGTGTTCTCATACCTTAGACCCCAGTCCAGAGCCTCTCACCTAGCTAAATCAGTTCTCATGCTTCGCACTGACAAGGGCCAACAGCCCGAAACACCGTGTCTGTGAATTGAGATACTGATTTGGCTCTTATCCTAAGGCCGGGATCACACACAGCGAGATACGGCCGAGTCTCGCAGGTTAAAACTAAGCTCTAGCATCGGCACTCCAGAGCGGAGCGTGCGGCCGCACAGCAATACATGGAGCAGCACGCTCCGCTCCGGAGTGCCAGTGCCAGAGCTTAGTTTTAACCTGCGAGACTTGGCCGTATCTCGCTGTAGTGTGACTCCGGCCTAAGTCATATTGCAAGACTCATTAAAGGGGTGATTGTGACTTGTAGGATCGCTACTTCCAACAGGTGGCGCTATAGAGTTCAAGTCCTCTTTTTCTCTGAAGAGACAATTTGCATACCTTGTAGACATCACTGCTCGATTTATACATTTTTTGTTGGCTGATTTCTACTTTTATTATTTATTGTTTTATTTTTACTTTGCTATTACAGTATTTTTCATTCATGCATTATTGTTGTTTTTTTCCACTTTTTAATTCATTATAAAATATTATTTATTCGTTTTACAAAATAGATATGTGACTTGTAAAAAAAAATTTAAAAAAACAATGTTGGATTGCTACAGGACCAGAAAATATGAACTTTGTGCATCCATATGGTCTAAATTTCCTTTGAAAGACCATAAAGTAAAGATTGTGAAGATGTTACAGTCACTTATTAAATATTAACCAGCGACATTGGATATTCTGAAGCCAGAGAAGCATGTAGGTAATCCGGCCAGTTGGTGACTGGAGACATGATCTCATCTGTCTAATAGCTGCAGGACAAAAGGGGGATTGCAGTTGGCCAAAAATTAACCGAAATGTATAGTTATCATGTAATGAAAATTAATAAAGCAATGGTTTTAGTTGATTGAAAAATCTTTTGGATAGTTACCGTAATCTCAATTTTTCATAATCTAAGCTCTAATTGTAGCCAATATCAGCACCAGGGCATGTGGGACATGATCTCCTCCTGTCAAGACAAGGAACAAACTGTCACCAAGTGGCCTATATACACCAAGCTTAATTTCTATTAATTTTTATTTGCTATGACTAGAGCAATATATCAATTAAATATTCCAATAAAATCAAATTTTTTTGTGCGGATTTAATGAATTGTGTTCATGTTAATTTAAAAATGTAGCAAACTACGATTAGGCAAAAAAATGTGTAAAGATATATTTTTTGGAAAATAATATTAATAATATTGTTCTACTACAGCCCATTTGCATGGACAGATTTTTTTTTTTACTTTTTAGGTCGACTGACAAAGGATCTATGCCTAAGATGTCTTACTTAAAACTTATTTTCCACATGTAAAACAATCAAGATTTATGTCAAAAAAATACATTTTTT
This sequence comes from Ranitomeya variabilis, assembly GCF_051348905.1. Lineage (NCBI taxonomy): Eukaryota > Metazoa > Chordata > Amphibia > Anura > Dendrobatidae > Ranitomeya > Ranitomeya variabilis. The sequence goes on along the minus strand of NC_135235.1, from coordinate 445,269,055 downwards.
TCCCAGGGAAAATGTATTTTTAAATGCCTAACACGGCTTCAAAGTAAAAGAAGGGATGTTAATAGAGATATGCAAAAAGGACCAGGATCCTGTAACCACATTGATAGTCCATCTCCACCAGACTAGAGCCCTGTGAACCTTTTCCTATTTGCATTGTTGCAAACGCACCCATGATGTTGCGCTGGACCTACTAATTCTAATTAGATCCCACGCTCGAGTTCATATGAGATCATCCAGCAGAGGGCGCATCACCGCAACTCAAGGTAACTACAGGTCACCCTGCTTTCCATTCATTCCCCGGGGTTTTTACAGGCACGAGCACTGCATTAGCACAGCTCCTGGCTGTAAAATGATTTAACCACTTCAGATGGATTTACATCGTGGGACTTGACCTGAGCGACGGAAGGTATGAGATATTGTTGTTTCTTTATTTTTCCTTTGTTACAGAACGAGGGTCTTCAGGTGGATTACCAGTATAATAAAATATTACAACAACCTGTGTCTTTATTTCATTAAAATACTTTTAAATAATGTGTGAGTGTTTTATTAACCATTTCATACTATAGGATTAATAATGGTAGGTGTCATAATTGACGCCTCTCCATTATTAATCTGGCTTAATGTCACCTTACAATAGCAAGGTGACATTAACCCTTCATTACCCCATATCCCACCGCTACACGGGAGTGGGAAGAGAGTGGCCAAGTGCCAGAATAGGCGCATCTTCCAGATGTGCCTTTTCTGGGGTGGCTGGGGGCAGATGTTTGTAGCCAGGGGGGGGCCAATAACCATGGACCCTCTCTAGGCTATTAATATCTGCCCTCAGTCACTGGCTTTACCACTCTGGCGGAGAAAATTGCGCGGGAGCCCACGCCAATTTTTTCCGCGATTTAACCCTTTATTTTACAAGCTACAGCGCCCAAATTTTGCATATACACACTACTAACATTAGTAGTGTGGAATATGCAAAAAAAAAAAGGGATATGAGATGGTTTACTGTATGTAAACCATGTCTCATATCATGTTGGGTTTGGGAAGGAGAAAGAAAAAGCCGGCAATTGGGCAATTGAATTACCGGCTTTTCACATATCTCGTGCTGAATTAAATATAAATACAGTGTATATATATATATATATATATATATATATATATATATGTGTGTGTCTCAATGACATATATATATATATATATTTATATATATATACATACTGTATATATGTTTTAATGAACATTTGAGCACATAAATCCATTAGATATCGGTTTTGCAAGCCTGCGAGAAAATATCGCAGTACGGATGCCATACGGATTACATACGGAGGATGCCATGCACAAAATACGCTGACACACCCTGTCTACGGATGACATACGGATCACTATTTTTGGAACATTTCTGCGTATTACGGCCGTAAAATACGGACCGTATTTTCATATGCTGAGTGTGACGCCGGCCTAATTCTGTGAAAAGACAAGAGAAAAAGATATCAATATTTTAATAATGACGGCATCATTGATTAAAGCCAATAGAACCATATGGTCTGAGATATGATCACAGGTCCAACAGGTATAATCCAATAACATGAAAAATGAAACGAAAGTTCAATAAAAAATCTCATACTCCCTATTAAGGCCATGCGGTTCCAGCCTCTGGAGAGTATATATCCAGTAGGCCTCTTTCTCTTTTAATTTCTGTATTCTATTGCCTCCCCTTCTCATTTGTGGTACAGTCTCTAAAATTTGATAGCGTAATTGTGCTACATTATGATTGTGGGAAATAAAATGAGCCGGTATTGGGAGCATAGTTTTTTTGCAACGAATGGAAGACTTATAAGTTTATTCAACCATGTGTAGGGTCCTATCACATAATGTCTGGGGTTTTAATACCCCTTTAAAAAGCAAAAAGGCCTTTTTGGACTATCGAAAACACAATCCGGATGTTCTTTGTCTCCAGGAGACCCATTTTTCTAATTCTTCATGCTCGCACTATTTTTATTCTGCCTATTCTCGTTTTTTTTATATCCACCTGGGGACATAAGAAGAGAGGTGTGGCTACTGGCTATCTTCCTTAAGAATAGTTTTCCGTTACAGCCTGTAAGTTGCTGACCAAGAGGGCAGATTTTTGATTCTACAGGGACCATTACAGGAACAGAATATTTGTATTGTGAATAGTTATCTTCCAGCATCAGCCCAACTCTAAGTTTTTAAGTTGATCCTATCCAAACTTAACACGCTCTCTTTTCATCACCTGATCTGGTGTGGCGATTTCAACTTTACTATTAATCCAACTTTAGATAGCAGGGCCGTGAGACGCTCTGATGTTCCTAAAGTAGAGAGGAAAAAAATCCTTAGTCTTATTAGAGAGTAACATTTAACGGATTTGTGGAGAGAATTGAAAGGGGTGTCAAGTGGTTATACATATTTTTCTCCAGCACATAAAGCTTACTCTAGAATTGATCTTCAACTGTCAACAGCTACCTCTCTCCCGGCAGTTTTATATACACGTCATATACCCTCTTTGTGGTCTGACCACGATGCGATTTTTTCAATCTTCAAATTCAATATAACTACGTCCAGGCTGTATAGATGCAGATGAAATGAGTCTTCATTGGCTGATCCTGTCAATATTACCCTTATTAAGGAAGACTTAACTACATTTTTTTAAATTAATCCAACGGGAGAGTTTTTACCTGGAGTGATCTGGCTAGGATAAAAAATATATCACCGGCTCCTGAATCAAATTAGCGGACAACAAAAAAAGAGAGTTCAAATATTTGTACAAAACAAGGCACTCTGCAAGATGGTGAGGTTTGGTGCTCAAGTAGGGTGTCCAACCCGTCAATCAATATATGCAATAAACTTGGCACTCAAATTGGTTGTAAGGTGAAGTTAGTTATCTTTATTGCACATCCAGACACAGATTCAACAGTTAGTTAAACGTTTTCGGTCCCACTGGACCTTCTTCCGAACAATTTCCAATTATCAATAAATGGGAGAATGTGGGGGCGCATCCCTCACTGGCGGTTCAGCGCCACACAGTCTAGATCTCCTTCTCCTGATCATGGGCCATAGTCTCCATTAGCGGCTTAGTTCGCCTAGAGCCGCCACATTCTCCCATTTATTGACAACCAATTTGAGTGCCAAGTTTATTGCATATAACAAAAAAAAGAGAGTTCCGAGTTACAGACTAGATTGGAAAATAAACTTTTAAAACTAGAATTGACTAGTCAACTTTCTACATCCCCGTATTTAACAAAACAAATCCAAGATACAAAATTACAATTAGATGCTATTCTCACTACCAAGACAGAGAGGGCCTTGATCTAATATTACATCTTCCAAATAAGACCCTAATGGATGGATTTTGACACACCCTGATGCCATTTATAATATCATTCACGCGTACTACCAGAACCTATACTCCTCTACTACTGAAGTCATTCCTCCATGGATAACTGCTCATGGAGTGCATCAAAACAACGCAATACTGTCTATGGGAACACATTGGTACGCAAGGACATACGTACTTCACACTAATCATGTCCAGGAAATTATGTCACCACCTGCAAAATCCCTGATGTATTAAAAAGGGGTCTGGAGACAGGTAGTCCATTACTCTCAAGACTCAGGATGGAAGCAGAAGACTCAGCACTGAAGCACAAGACTCAGCACTGAAGCACAAGACTCAGCACTGAAACACCAGACTCTGCACTGAAGCACAAGACTCTGCATGGAAGCACAAGACTCTGCACGGAAGCACAAGGCTCAGCACTGAAGCACCAGACTCTGCACTGAAGCACAAGACTCTGCACGGAAGCACAAGACTCTGCACGGAAGCACAAGACTTTGCACAGAAGCACAAGACTCTGCTTGGAAGCACAAGACTGGTTGTCTCCTGGTGCTGCTATCTGTCTCTGGTGCTGGCGTCTCTCCCGGTGCTGCCATCATTCTCTGGTGCTGGTATCTCTCCTGGTGCTGCCGTCTGTCCCTGGCCTGTGCTGACTGCTGTGCTGTTGGGCTACTGCCTCTAATGTAAGTATTGGTGTCCATTTTTATATTTTCCAACATATTGTTTGGCTCTTAACAACTTTAATTTTTCTTCTCTGTTCTTTACTCTAGTGTTTCACTTGACTGCTGCCAGCTATTACAAGACGTCCTCCAATGAAGCTTCCGAATGCGGACATGACACTGACTATGTAATCTCATTTGATTACTGATTGGTATCTATTGACTGACAATACTATACATGTGGTAAATCATGTATTTTATTTACAGGTACCTTCCAGTGGGGACAATCAGGAGCAGTCAAGTGAAAATGAAGCTTCCCGGGGTTGTCGGGCCCATGTGTCTCAGGAGGAAAGATGGGGTGTAAGTATTCTTTTCAGCAGAGTTGTAATAAAATTTGTTTCCAGTTTTACTTAAAATGTATTTTTGTTCTATTTGATCTATAAGTTCCACAATGGGAAGAAGCCAATCAAGATATTGACAATGAGAAACTCATCAACCTTGTCCAAGAGCATCTACCGTTGTGGGACACCCGTGACCATCAGCACTCCAATGTGGTGATTCGATGACTCTGGGAAGAAGTGGCAACATCACTGCTGGCTGATTGGGACCGTGCCACGCCACATGCCAGAAATGATTTTGGTAAGTATTGTGTCGTAGCTGTTTGCTTCTGACCCAATGTCAGTACGCCAGATCACCAGTGAGGCCAAATTGTGGAAGGTTACGCCCATCATTTTACAAGCGCGCTTAGAGACAAAGGACACCTCACACATATTCCTGTGAGCAAGTCACTTTTATCTGATATATCAAAAACCAAGGCAATGTTTTATACCATTTACAACACATGCATTTCAATGTAACTCATGTAGCCCTCCACCATCACCCAGGGTCATACTTTATTTACCACGCACCCAGAACATATTGTGGCTGACTATTGAAAGCATACATGATAAGAAGTGTAGTCTCCTTGAGAGGAGACCATCAGACTACTGCGTCAACAGATTCTAGTAATTATAGCAATTAAAGGAAAAAGGCACTTAAAGGCAAACTATTAACCCTTCTATATCAATGTCCCCCTTTTGTAAATGGTATAACCTCTGCCACAGGGTCAGCTGATGTCCACAAAGGAGCTACTGTCTCATGGGTCTAGTACCCACAAGGGGGCTTTCTACCTGCTTCGCCCATCCACCCTCAGTGTGGACACTCACCTCCCCCGTCAGCAGTGGCCATACGGGGCCTATGATACACTACAGAAGGTTCAGCCTTAGGTAATACATATATTAGCGCTTTTACGGCCACATAAAACAATAAGCAAAGCAACAAAATTTGCGTACAAGTCTGTAAAATACCAAAAATAATCCATCCCTCTAGGCCGCTAAGCCAAATGGCTGGATTTAAAAAGGAGTCTCTATATTGTATTAGTCTTATTAAGAACCTTAAGGAACCAAGAAAATCTGAGTCCAAGTCTCATTGTGTATGCAGTGTGGTGTTAATACCTTCCTTGGCTCCTGGGGTAAGGCTAAGTACAGCATAGTCCTTGCAGATACTGGGCTGTGTGTACAGATCCAACAGTCCAGCAGTTTTTGTCCTTCCGCGTCTTTTATAAGAAAAGCAAGATGTTGATTAAGTTTGTTGTCCTTGTCAACATTTAAAAGTTTATCCAGTGTCTCTGTAAGGTGCAAACATCCTACCACTGCCAGCAAGGTGATTAGAACAACAGTCTTTCTGCTAGTGAAAAGATCTTTTTGCAGTGACTGGCATGGATCCAGGTGGGCTTTCCCTCAAGTTTACCTGAGGTGAATGTGGTCAGCTGGACTTTAAAACGGGCCGTCAAACCGTGGGTCTAGGCTCCTTCTCACGTGTCTGTGTATGACCACCAATCACCTGGATTCAGCTGATGTACGTCTGCACTGGCATTAGGATATGGAATGGATGAAAACACATGTTTATGCACCACATTAAGTCTTTCCTGCAAGGCCTGGACAGGGGCTGTCATAGCACCGTGTTGCATTTGTAGCACCTGTGGGAAGTACAGACCAGTCTTTGGCAAACTACTAAACAGGACTTCGAAAGGAGACAAGCCTGTCTTTCTATTTGGAGTGTGTCTGACTAGAAAGAGTGCAAGAGACAAGCACTCTACCCAGTTCTTTCCTGTGTCTGCCATGGCCTTTGAATTTTCAGTTTAATTGTCCCATTTAGTCTCTCCACTTTCTCACTACTTTGTAGTCTATATGGTGCATGATATGCTTGCTGTACTCCCAGGGCCTGCATGACTTCTCTCATTATTTCTCCCGTGAAGTGTGTACCCCTATCGCTCTCTATGGTTTCTGGGACACCATACCTGCAGATCAGTTCCTTCATCAGTTTGTCTGCAGTCGCTTTAGCATTTGCACATTTTACCAGATAGGCTTCCAGCCAACCAGAAAAGAGATCTACACATACTGGGACATTTTTCACACATACCTACCTTGGGTAGCTGTATGTAACCAGTGTATAATCTCTGAAACGGGTAGAGAGGCCTGGTTGTCGCTTTCTTAGGGATTTTTACTGTTTTACCTGGGTTGTACTGTGCACAGATGAGGCATGACTGTACGAGTTTCGCAGCTGCGTAACTGAAACGAGGAGCGATCCAGAAGGCATCTACCATGGACACATGTGACATTTTGAGGTGTGAGTGGGGCCATGTGCTGCTTGCGCCATAATTAGGAACAGGGACCTTGGTATATACAATTTATCCTTATTCTCCCATACTCCTTCTGAGTTCAGCTCAGCTCCCATTCTTCCACAGTGTTCCTTCTCTGTTTGGGCAGCTGGAGAGATTTCAGGACATCTAGGCTTAGTGTGGCTGGAATACGCTGACTCCCCGCCACAGTCCACTGCTCCCCAGGCCGCCTTGCTGCTACTTTACAGCCTCGTCCGTCCTTCTGTTGCCCTCTACCTCCACAGAGTCACCATTCGTGTGTGCTTTTACCTTGACGATGCCAACCTGGACTGGTAACATCAATGCCTCCACTAATTGTTTCACCAGCTCTGCATTTTTAATGGGCTTACCGGCTGATGTAAGAAACATTCTGCTTCTCCAGATAGGGCAATAATCATGGGATATTCCCCATGCACAATTCAAATCTGTGTAAATATTAGCGACTTTACCTGCAGCAGCTCTACACGCCTCAGTGAGTGCCTTCAACTCTGCCTCCTGCACCGACATGTGAGGAGGGAGTGGTTCAGCTCGGATTACCTCATGTGAGGATACTACTGCATATCCAGTGTAGAACCGCCCATCCTGGTGGTATCTGGAGCCATCTACGAAAATAAAAACCTCAAAATATGCATTAGGAACAGGTTTTTTTTTCCATGAACATGTGTAAAACCCACTGTCTCCTGACTCATCAGTTCCTATGCAGTCATGTTCGTGCGTCATGTCACCAAAGTACTTTTTTTTTTTTTTTTTTTCCTTTCTTTCCCACCTGCCAACGCTGTCACCAATTCCCCCTTTTCTTAATCCACAGGCAGATGAGTGGCTGGATTCAGAATATTATATCTTTTGAGGGTGACGTATTCAGGAATTAGTATTTGAGCACATTCAAGTGTGATCTGTCTAGCCATAGACAGGTGTTTTAGTTGAACTTGTACGAGTATGGCATTAATGTCATGTGGGGAACAAATTGTCAAAAGAAAAAGTCAGTGTGAGCTCACATGCCTAGCTGTAATACAGCAGCTCTTACAGCACGGACACACGTAGGAGACCCTCTAATCACTGGGTCTAATTGTGCTGAGTAGAAAGCTATCGGTCTCTGTTTTCCTCTATGCTGTTGTGTCAGCACTGCCTGTTTTTGTTTTTTTTTCCTTTTAATCAGGCGTCTTGTACCTTTAGCATACCTCCCAACTTTTGAAGACGGGAAAGAGGGACAAAGTTTGCGGCAAATTTTAGGCCACGCCTCTGACCACACCCATTCATAATTAGTCACACCCATATCCACGTCCCAACCACACCCATTTAGCACTGCTGATCACACTGTATCATATACAATAATTATAAACAAAAAAATATGGCCACACAGTGCTCCATACTGTATAATGACCACACATGATGCCCCATACTGTATAATGGCCACACATGACGCTCCATACTGTATAATGAACACACATGATGCTCCATACTGTATAATGACCACACATGATGCTCCATACTGTATAATGACTGCACATGAGGCTGCATACTGTATAATGACCGCACATGATGATCCATACTGTATAATGACCACACATTATTCTCCATACTGTATAATGACCACACATGATGCTCCATACTGTCTAATGACCGCACATGATGCTCAATGCTGTATAATGACCGCACATGATGCTCCATACTGTATAATGGCCCCACATGATTCTCCATACTGTATAATGACCACACATGATGCTCCATACTGTCTAATGACCGCACATGATGCTCAATGCTGTATAATGACCGCACATGATGCTCCATACTGTATAATGGCCCCACATGATTCTCCATACTGTATAATGACCACACATGATGCTCCATACTGTCTAATGACCGCACATGATGCTCCATACTGTATAATGACTGCACATGATGCTCCATACTGTATAATGACTGCACATGATGCTGCATACTGTATACTGGCTGCACATGATGCTCCATACTGTATACTGGCTGCACATGATGCTCCATACTATATAATGACCGCACATGATGCTCCATACTGTATAATGACCGCACATGATGCTCCATACTGTATAATGGCCGCACATGATGCTCCATACTGTATAATGACCGCACATGATGCTCCATACTGTATAATGACCGCACATGATGCTGCATACTGTATAATGACCACACATGATGCTTCATACTGTCTAATGACCGCACATGATGCTCAATGCTGTATAATGACCGCACATGATGCTCCATACTGTATAATGGCCCCACATGATTCTCCATACTGTATAATGACCACACATGATGCTCCATACTGTCTAATGACCGCACATGATGCTCAATGCTGTATAATGACCGCACATGATGCTCCATACTGTATAATGGCCCCACATGATTCTCCATACTGTATAATGACCACACATGATGCTCCATACTGTCTAATGACCGCACATGATGCTCCATACTGTATAATGACTGCACATGATGCTCCATACTGTATAATGACCGCACATGATGCCCCATACTGTATACTGGCTGCACATGATGCTCCATACTGTATAATGACCGCACATGATGCTCCATACTGTATAATGACCGCACATGATGCTCCATACTGTATAATGACCGCACATGATGCTCCATACTGTATAATGACCGCACATGATGCTGCATACTGTATACTGGCTGCACATGATGCTCCATACTGTATAATGACCGCACATGATGCTCCATACTGTATAATGACCGCACATGATGCTCCATACTGTATAATGACCGCACATGATGCTCCATACTGTATAATGACTGCACATGATGCTCCATACTGTCTAATGACTGCACATGATGCTGCATACTGTATACTGGCTGCACATGATGCTCCATACTGTATACTGGCTGCACATGATGCTCCATACTGTATAATGACTGCACATGATGCTCCATACTGTATAACGGCCACAGTTCTCCATACTGTATAATGACATACAGGCACGCAGCTCACACACACGCTCACACACATCTCACACACACGGCTCACACACACGCAGCACACACAGCTCACACACGCACGCAGCTCACACACATGCAGCATCACACACACACGCAGCCACACACACACGCAGCCTTCACACACACACGCAGCCATCACACACACGCAGCCATCACACACACACGCAGCCATCACACACACGCAGCCATCACACACACGCAGCCATCACACACACACAGGCAGCCATCACACACACACACGCAGCCATCACACACACACACGCAGCCATCACACACACGCAGCCATCACACACACGCAGCCATCACACACACACACGCAGCCATCACACACACGCAGCAATCACACACACGCAGCCATCACACACGCAGCCATCACACACACACAGCCATCACATACACACCAGATACCTCATACACACATGACACACACACATGCAGCATCTCACACACACACAGCATCTCACACATACACATGCAGCATCACACACACACACACATGCAGCATCAGACACACACACACACATGCAGCATCAGACACACACACACACACATGCAGCATCTCACACACACACACACATGCAGCATCTCACACACACAGACATGCAGCATCTCACACACACACACACACATGCAGCATATCACACACACACACACACACACACACTCCTCTGTGGTGCAGGGGCGGCTGATGTCCATGTGCAGCTCTTCAGTTTCTCCGGCTGCTCACAGCTCTGCACTGTCCCGGCACCTCCACCGTCTCTCCTTCTCTGCCGGGATAGCAGATAAGAGCAGGAGAAGCCGGAGCTCCGTGCACACACAGGAGGTAGTGAGTCGCTGACCTCTCATCTTGACCGCTGCTGGCTCTCTCCCTCAGCGTGGCAGGCAGCGCCGCACAAGGGGCGGGGTCGGTGGGGAGGTGACCCAGCTTTTATAAAAAAAAAAAAAACAGCCACAAACCTAAGTTACTCAGGTGCCGCCCCCTGCATTGTCCCCGCCCTAGGCACGTAGTGTGGGACAACTAATGTCCCTCCCGGGATCCCGGGGCTGACTGTCAAAATCAGGACAGTCCCGCGGGATCCGGGACGGTTGGGAGGTATGCCTTTAGCAATATTGTGGCCTAAAAATTTCACCTTTTGTTTGCAAAACTGTAGGTTGTCACGTGAGACTTTGCAACCCTTTTTGGCTAAAAAGCCAAGGACATCTGGTCCGGGCAGCAGAGCAGGAGGTCATCCACGTACTGTAATAGTACAATCTGTGGATGAGGTGAAGAATGCATTTGACAAATCAGTGATTGTGAAACATTTTGATGTGGCTGGGATCTGTGACCGTACGGTGTGTGTATTAGGGACAGTTGAGGTCACACTCACTGTAACATCATTAATAGCCTGTGAGCCATGAACTATTCTGTAAGTGTCAGGGGAACCCTTGGGTCCTTTTTCTTCTTAATGGGATACAAAGGGGTGTTGCAGGGGGAAGATTTCTGCACTAGAACCCCTGCCTTAACATACTCTTTAATATCCCTGCTCAGGGCCATTGATTTGACTAGGTTCAAAGGGGTATTGCCTTAACCAAAAGGGAGTGGTTCCTTCTTTTAATTTAATCATGACAGGGGGAATGGGCAGCTGACCCACATCAGATTTTCCCCTTGCCCAAACAGTGTCTGGTACCTGACTCATTTCCCTGTCCTCAGACATTCTGGTGTCAGGTGTTACTTTCACTACTCTTGCCATATACACCATTTCTGCAATATTTCACAAGTCACACATTAATGTCCAAATATTATTTACACCCGTATTTGATTGGGTAGAGTACGCCTTAAGAACTAAATTTGATTCACAAAATATGTTACCAAAAGAAAATTATATATATTAAAATATATATATAATTACGAAATGTGCTGAGTCATAAAATGGGGGAGCACAATGTCATAGGGCACAGCAAAGCACAAGCTTATTCTAAGAAAGTAGCAGCCCTATATAAATCCATAACTAACAGTTTCAAATACAAAAAGAAAGGATTTGAAAAATACCAAATATCAATGCCAGTTGCTTGAGATAAGGTATAAGAAGTGGAAAAGACAAATAAACAGTGACTAGGGTTTGAGCCAATATAATGAATGGCTAAAAAAAACCTATATACTGTATCATATGAAGACAACCTAGAAATACACGGTAACTATACCATCTTGTGTAAGGAAACTACTAAACTGGCAAATTAATGGAATTAAGTGTAACTATAATTGGGCATGATTTACCTGTGGTATAATATGCACGTGGAAGACCCTGGCGTCCCTCTGCCCCAAGTGTTTAAAATGAAAGGGGACTTGTGACTGTAATACCCTCAGGAGAGTACTGTATGGTGGCCTGGATAGCACTCAACACATCTGCTCCCAGCAAATTCATAGGGGTATTGTCACTAATGTAACAACTCTGCTGGCATCACGGCATGGCCTCGCATTTCTCACACTATCTTACCCACTGCTCCAGGCCATGATGTGGTTTCTGTTTCTTGCCAGCTCCATGTTCTGTGTCTCTGCTCTCTGCATGCTTCATAGTTCTGTGTATAGAGGGGCGGTGCCTGAACTCTCTGGTTCTTATAGCAATCAGGTGCATCTGTCCAATCTGTTCCTGACCAATTGCCAGGAGACCTCCAGTATTTAGTTCAGCTCCACCCAGTGGTCTGGGCCTGTGCAATGTGTTAGCTCAGTTAGTGTCTTGCTTCTGAGTTTGCCTGGCCTTTCTCTGAGTTACTCCCTCTCTGGAGGATTCTCTGTGTTATTTCCTTGGTCTTGTTGTCCGCCCACCAGGAGGCAGTATATCCTGGTCCCAGTGTCTTTGTCCTTGTGTCTTGTTCCATTGCCTTGTCTGCACTTAGTCTTACCTCGGTCTCCTAGTCTTTGGCTTCCTTCCCTGTTGTCTTTCCTTGTATTCTCAGTCTGCTTACACTCCGCACTCTTGCAGCTCTGCCTGCTCTGAACCTTTGTTACTTTACCTCTGCTCCTCACTTCTGCGTTTCTGCTCCTTTCTACTCAGCTTATCTTCTGCTGTTGCAGTTATCCCTTGCTGCAGCTTCTCTCCACATTCTTTGTGGCTCTGCTCAGCTTTGCTGCAGAGACCCCTCCCGCAGCTCCTCTACGCTCCTTGCGGTTCTACCTGGCTCCGCTCCTTGCGGTTCTACCTGGCTCCGCTCCTTGCGGTTCTACCTGGCTCCGCTCCTTGCGGTTCTACCTGGCTCCGCTCCTTGCGGTTCTACCTGGCTCCGCTCCTTGCGGTTCTACCTGGCTCCGCTCCTTGCGGTTCTACCTCTCCTGCACTTGGCTCCGCCGCCAGCTCTTGGCTCCGCCTCCTGCCTGTCTGCACTTGGCTCCGCCTCCAGCTCTTGGCTCCGCCTCCTGCGGTTTTGCTCTTGGCACCGCCTCCTGCATTTCTGTTCTTGGCTCTAGCTCCTGTGCTTTCGCTCTGCATCCGCTCTTGCGGTCTTTATCTACTTATTCCTAGGTCCTCGTGTCTGAACAGGTTCTTACCCGTTCTACATACCTGCCTGCAGACCGGTCCCTACCGGTTCTTCCAGTGTACCAGTCTTGTCCACCAGTCCTGCCAGAGAGCCAGCCGTGCCCGCCTGCCTACCAGAGAGCCAGCCGTGCCCGCCTGCCTGTGTTCCTGTTGTACCCGTCTGCCTGCCTATGTGCCATCCGTGCCCGCTTGCTTGTCTATGTTCCGTTCCCCGGTGGGATCAGCAGCCACAACCAGACTCCACCCTGGAGTGGTACCTGGTAGCTTCCTATTGCACAAGTCTGACCTCACCATCAGAGGCTCCAGCGAACACCTAGGAAGCTACTTAGTTACGCCCCTTCCAGGGAGGTTTGGTCTGTGGCACAGTGGGGCCACACATACCCCCGCGTGCTCACGCCTTCCAGTCAGGGCGCGAGCGTGACAGTTTGCACAGGCCATGGTCCCCGCTGAGTCCCATGTGCCTTCGCTCTCGGAGCAAGATGCTTTAATCGTTGTCTCTGATGCTATCTTTAATAAACTTTTGGCCTATGAAAAGCAGGCTCCTGCGGATCCGCCAAGGTACTATGGGGATCCGAAGCAGTGCCATGTGTTCCTGGAGCAGTGTATGCTGAACTTCGAATAGTATGCTTCTGCTTTCCCCTCTGATTTGTTCAAGGTTGGATACATAATGTCTTACCTAAGAGGAGATGCTTTGCAATGGATCAACCCCTTGTTTGAAGCAGGGGATCTCATCATCATGGACTTGGAGGCCTTCCTGGCGGCCTTCCGTAAAGTCTTCGATGTGCCTACCTCTGCGTCTCCTGAAAAGTCTTCCCCTCCAAGCTCACAGAGACGGTCCAGACAAAAGAAACCTGAAGATAAACCGTCGCTTCCGTCCATGACCATCCAAGACTCACCTGTTCCACAACCTGCCGAAGCAGCTACCCGAGCAAGATCCGAGAGGTCTAATAAAAGGGGGCTGGCAAATCTGCAGCCTGAATCTGGTGCTGAGATTGAAATTCGGTATCCCTGTGGTTGTAAAGAACATTCAGGTGGTCTTTGCCCTGTGAAGCCTGTACTCCAAAACCCTGGGCCAGTAGGAGAGGCTGCCCCTGGTGAGAGTACTCCCTCTCCATCTAAGTTAATGACTGTTTCTCTGCCTTCTGGGAGCTTTGGTGTGTTTAAGCCGCCTGTCATGCGGAGTCAGTGTATGGTCTCCGTTCTTCAGCTCCAGAACCCGGTGTGGGCGTTGCCTGATAATGGCCGAACCCTGCTAAAGAGCAGTCTAGTCCTGCAAGGACAACTACAGCTCCAAATTGGAGCCTTATACACGAAGAAGTTTGTCTTCCACATGCTGTCTGTTATGCCCATGGGTCATTCTGAGCCAAGGACTCTACCACCCGCTCTGGTCAAGGGTTCCAGTAAAGTGCTTCGTTTGAACTTACCCAGTCTTGAGAACTGTCTGGTTCCCATGCGTCAAAGACACTCAGCAGTGTCATCTTCTTCAGCTGGTCTGCTAGTCGACGAGTCAAGGTGTGCTGATGTCACCGAAGATGGGGAAACGGTGACGATGTCTCCACACATCTCCAGCGACTATACCAGTAAACACTTAGTCGTCGAGTCAAGGTGTGCTGACGTCACCGAAGATGGGGAAACGGTGACGATGTCTCCACACATCTCCAGCGACTATACCAGTAAACACTTAGTCGTCGAGTCAAGGTGTGCTAATGTCACCGAACATGGGGAGGCGGTGACTATCTCTCCACACATCTCCAACGACTATACCTGTAATCCGTTCCTAGGAACATCCCCGCCGCTTGGACGATTTCTTCTGGATAACGGGCAGAAGATGGTTCCTATGTTTATACCTTCAGCGTCCTTGTGGTCGGCTGGTGAAGACTTCAAAACAGAAGTTTGTTCTCCTCAACTTTTTCCCTTCCCCATGACAGCACCGGTACATGAGAGATGGTCCCGCCCCCAAGAACAGGAAACCTGCATAGGAGATAAAAGATGGGGGCGGCACCTCTCTCCTCAGTTTGGTTTCCTGTTCTTGCGGGGAACCTGCGGTGCTGCATGGGGAGAGGTCTCCCTTGCTTTGCCGGTCTCTGACCGAGGTCCGCGGTGGGAGCAGCGGTGGCGGCGTGTGCGCGTCGCCTCCATACCTGGAGCTGCAGATGCGTCTTTCCCACTGGGGACTCCCCGGCGTCCGCTCCTGGCCGGAGGCTGGGCCGAGGGAGAAAAGTGAGCGTACCCATCACGACGCTGGCGCCGACTGAATGGGGGAACTTCCGGGATTGAACCGGAAGTGACGCTACACGCTGAAGAAGCGGTGTGCTGACACTCCCCGGGGGGGAGAAAGTTCAGAGACGCACACACCGCTTCCTGCCCGCCATATTTAAAAGTGCAAGGCGGCAAGCAGGCGCTGGGAACAGTCTCCTGCAGGATGGCAGATCTGAAGGAATAGACGATCCCAGCTGAAATCCCACAGCCTGTCGTGGTACTAAGGGTCCGGTGGGTGAGTGCCTTTGTAAGGCAAAAAACATGTCAGTGACACTGTGTTTTTTGTATATATGCAGGGAAAAAAAGTCACCTCTAAACAAAAGCATAAAGTATGTGCACTCTGTGATAGAAGCCTCCCCAAAACGTATGAAAAGCGTATGTGCCGCTCATGCATAGAAAAAACTGTGTCTGAAGAGTCTTCATCTTTGCTTCAGAATATAAAAGATATTGTTAGAAGCGAAGTACAAAGCACTGTAAAGGAGCAGTTAAAACATCATGGATTGCAGAGCTCCGTAAACCCATTCCCTACGTCTGCCCAGGCATCTGACGTAGAATCCGAGGGTGAACTGGGTGAGCTTCCGCCCGACGAGGGTTCGGACCTGGACTCTTCAGATGAAGAGTGTGGCCGGCCTTATGTGTTATCAGAAGATGTGGGGAAGTTGCTAAAACTGGTCAGGTCCACCCTGGGGGTTGAGACGCCAAAAGAGAAGCAAACAGTTCAGGACTCTATGTTCAGTAATTTGGAGGATAAGAAACGAAAAGTTTTCCCGTTTCATGATAACATTCTAAATCTCATTAAAAAAGAATGGAAAAAACCGAATAAAAAGATTTCAGTTCCCCAGGCCTTAAAACGTAAATATCCCTTTAGTGAGGAAATTTGCGAGAAATGGGAAAAGGCGCCTAAGTTGGACGCGGCTATCGCAAGTACCTCCAGGGGCATAGCACTTCCCTTCGAGGACATGGGGGCCCTAAAAGACCCCCTAGATAAAAAGGCGGATGCCTTTCTAAAATCAACCTGGGAGGCCTCAACTTGGGCGTTTAAACCTGGAGTAGCGGCTACTTGTACTGCCCGTGCCATGGTTAAATGGCTGGAGGAACTTAGCGACCAAATAAAAAACAAATGTCCAAGAGACAGACTTCTAGAAGTCATCCCTCCACTTCAAAATGCAGCGGGATTCCTGGCGGACGCTGCCATTGATTCTGTGCGGTTTGCTGCCCGGGCTAGTGCCCTTTCAAATTCAGGAAGAAGGGCGTTATGGTTAAAGAACTGGAATGCTGATTTCCAATCCAAAGTGAAGCTCTGTGCAGTCCCCTGTGAGGGTCAATATCTATTCGGCAGCGCTTTAGATGAGATTTTAGAAAAAGCGGCGGACAAGAAAAAACACTTCCCTCCACCTCCCTTCTTTAGACGACGTTGGTATGACAATCGTCGGTCCTTTCGAGGATCAGGTAGGGGCCGAGGCCGCCCAACGGATAGAACCACACGGGGGAAACCCTGGGGTGAGAAAAGAGAAAGAGGTTTTCTTTTCAATAAACCCCCAAAACCAGATCCTAAACAATGACGCCATATTCCAGGTGGGAGGAAGGTTACGATTTTTTGTCCATCAGTGGGTAACCTTACAGCCGTCCCAATGGATAATCAACTTGTTATCAGACGGTCTACGGTTAAATTTCATCTCCCTTCCTCCCCACCGAATAAAAGTTACTCGTGTGGCCAAAAAGAACCAGTTAGTTCTCGAAAAAGAAGTTCGTCATCTTCTAGACAAAAAAGTCCTGGTAAGAGTACCTTCACAGGAAATAGGAAGGGGATTTTACAGCACCCTTTTCCTCACTCCAAAACCGGATGGATCTTTAAGAACTATTTTCAATCTAAAAGAATTAAACAAATTCATCCGAGTAGAAAAATTCAAAATGGAGACTCTGAGAACGGCGGTAAAACTGCTGTATCCAGGATGTTATATGGCAGTGATAGACCTTACCGATGCCTATTATCATGTGCCAATCAGCAGAGAGCATCAACAATTCCTGAGGTTGGTTGTGCAGCTGGGGCAGGTCTACACCCATCTACAATACCAATGTCTCCCCTTTGGGGTATCGGTAGCTCCTCGTATTTTTACAAAAATAATTTCGGAAGTAGCATCCTTCGTAAGGAGAGAAAACATTCTGCTAGTGCCCTATTTAGACGATTTCCTCTTGATAGCAGACAATCAAGAAGATTGCATAAAAGCAGTTACGACAGTACGAGAGCTACTAACCAAACTAGGGTGGATAATAAACTTAAAAAAATCAAGATTGATTCCGGCCCAGATACAGGAGTTCCTGGGGATCCAATTAAATTCAATCAAACAGATCTGTATCCTTCCAGACAGGAAAATCGAGGTCATAAAACAAAGAATAACACAAATACAGGTGGCCCAATACGTCTCGGTGAGGGAAGCCATGTCTCTCCTAGGCATGCTTACTGCAACAATTCCGGCGGTCCAATGGGCACAACTTCATTCAAGAGACCTACAGTGGGAGATCCTGTCAGAACAAACAAGAATACCCTACAATCTAAACCGAAAAATCGTATTGTCACAACATGTCCGGGACTCTCTAAGCTGGTGGCTAGATTCCGGGAATCTAAAAAAAGGGGTCCCATGGTCAATCCAGAATCCGGTGGTACTGACCACGGATGCGAGCCCGTTAGGTTGGGGAGCACACCTATCAGATCGGATCCTACAGGGTCTATGGGATCCACAGATGCAATCAGCCTCCTCAAACCTGAGGGAATTGACAGCAGTAAGGCAAGCAATTCTTCAATCAGAAGAAGACCTCAAAGGAAAACATTTAGTAGTATTGTCCGAAAACAGCACAACGGTGTCGTATATAAATCGACAGGGAGGAACCAGATCAAGTTCCCTAATGGAAGAAGCAGGAAGATTATTTCTTTGGGCCGAAAACCACCTTTTATCCCTCACAAGTACACACTTAAAGGGGTCGGAAAACTTTGTCGCAGATTTTCTGAGTCGTCACGTCCTGCACCAGGGCGAGTGGTCGCTAAATCAAAGAATATTTGGAGAAATCTGTGCAGTCTGGGGGCTTCCTCAAGTGGATCTTTTTTCCACAAGGCAGAATCGAAAAGTAAAAAGGTTCTACTCTCTAAACCCGAAAGAGAACCCGGAAGGAGTAGATGCGTTACTACACCAATGGAAATTCCAACTAGCCTATGCGTTTCCCCCGATCCCATTGATCCCTACAGTCCTGAAGAAGATCCGAGAAGAGAAATCACGCATAATCTTAATCGCACCCTTCTGGCCAAAGAGAGCTTGGTTCACTTGGCTCAGACGTATGTCCATCTCGGACCCGTGGATACTTCCAGAGGTCCCAGACCTTCTGCACCAGGGTCCGGTGACACATCCTCAGGTTCACAGCCTACACCTCACTGCTTGGAACTTGAGAGGGGACTTCTGCTAGCAAAGGGGTTCTCGGATCCGTTAATTACTACTCTACTGTCCAGTAGAAAAAAAGTCACAACTGATAAATACCAAAAGGTATGGGGAAAATTTTTTGAATTCTCAGGCCGAGGGATAACTGATACCGTTCAGAAGGTCCCTATATCTGAAATCCTAGAGTTTCTCCAAAAGGGTCTGGAGAGGGGATTATCTACCAGCACTCTAAAAGTGCAAGTTTCGGCGCTTAGCGCCTTGTTTGACCAAAAATTGGCTGATCACCCCTGGGTGTGTAGGTTCATTCGGGCCTCCTTTACAGCCAGACCATTCAAACCTCGTCCAAAGGTCGCTCCCTGGGATTTAAATTTAGTTTTAAACGCCTTGACCTCCTCTCCCTTCGAGCCTCTTTCCTCCATATCGGAAAAAGCACTGACTCTAAAAACAGTTCTCCTGATTGCCCTTACCTCAGCCAGACGCATTAGTGAGCTTCAGGCTATATCTATTGACCCTCCGTATACTGAAATTCTGGAGGATAGGGTAATTATAAAATCTGATCCGGCCTTCTTACCTAAGGTCAACTCGAAATTTCACAGGGACCAGGAGATAATCTTGCCTTCATTCTGTGCCAATCCAAAATCCCAGGGAGAAGAAACCTTCCATTGCTTGGACGTCAGACGTTGCCTTCTTCAATATATAGAAGTGACAAAACCATGGCGACAGTCTACAGCCCTTTTTGTCTCCTTTCAGGGGGCAAACAGGGGAAAAAAGGCCACAAAATCGACTATTGCACGTTGGCTCCGTATGGCTATATCACTTTCCTATTCCTCTTCGGGACAGGTCCCTCCACCTGGTGTTACGGCCCACTCTACGAGGGCTATTTCCACATCTTGGGCAGAGAGGGCAAATGCATCGATAGAGCAAATCTGTAATGCAGCAGTATGGTCTTCTCCCTCTACTTTCTTCCGCCATTATAGATTGAATCTGGGGCTATCAGATCTTGCCTTTGGTAGGAAAGTACTATCTGCTGTTGTCCCACCCTAGAGGTTCTTTCTATTTCTTCCTCTCATGTACCGGTGCTGTCATGGGGAAGGGAAAAAATGATAATTACTTAAGGGTAATTTGATTTTCCAGATCCATGACAGCACCGCTCTAGTTCCCGCCCTATCTTGGTGATGGTGTGTGATTCACAAAAAAAAAAAAAAAAAAAAAAAATCTTAAAAAAAAAAAAAAAAAAATCTTAAAAAAAAAAAAAAAAAAGAGACACAAATGAAAGATGGGGTAATAACCACTTAACATAACAATAGATAAATAGTCTTAGAGTTAAATATAATTTTTTATATGCCTAAAACTAACATAGCGGTTACCTTACATTCTCTGTAAACAAACTGAGGAGAGAGGTGCCGCCCCCATCTTTTATCTCCTATGCAGGTTTCCTGTTCTTGGGGGTGGGACCATCTCTCATGTACCGGTGCTGTCATGGATCTGGAAAATCAAATTACCCGTAAGTAATTATCATTTTCTCTGACCCGGTGGAGCTGTTGTTCTCCACACTCATTTCTAGTGATTTTTCCTGTGTTCAGTACTCTAGAACATCTCTGCTATCTGAAAGTTTGTCTCTGGATATCGGGCAGAGGGTGTATCCTGTGAGTATTCATTTGGCTTCCATGTGGCCGGCTGGTGAAGATAACAAGTCGGTAGCTTCCAAGTCCCTGCTTCTTGTCTACCCTGAGAAAATGGTCCAGTCCATTGAGAAGGCTAACCCTATTGGGTACAATGAGACTTTGCTATCTGAGATTTCTGATGAAGCTAAACCTGGTGAGCACAAAGAGACTTTGTTTCTTGAGATACCTGGTGACCCTCCTGCCGCCTTCTACCCTGAAGATATTATGTTGGCCTGGACTATGTATGCTCCCATCCTTCTTCTACAAGTTATTCTGGCGGGATTGAAGAAGAGGGGCCGTAAAGGGGGGGGGGGGTACTGTAACAACTCTGCTGGCATCACGGCATGGCCTCGCATTTCTCACACTATCTTACCCACTGCTCCAGGTCATGATGTGGTTTCTGTTTCTTGCCAGCTCCATGTTCTGTGTCTCTGCTCTCTGCATGTTTCATAGTTCTGTGTATAGAGGGGCAGCGCCTGAACTCTCTGGTTCTTATAGCAATCAGGTGCATCTGTCCAATCTGTTCCTGACCAATTACCAGGAGACCTCCAGTATTTAGTTCAGCTCCACCCAGTGGTCTGGGCCTGTGCAATGTGTTAGCTCAGTTAGTGTCTTGCTTTTGAGTTTGCCTGGCCTTTCTCTGAGTTACTCCCTCTGGAGGATTCTGTGTTATTTCCTTGGTCTTGTTGTCCGCCCACCAGGAGGCAGTATATCCTGGTCCCAGTGTCTTTGTCCTTGTGTCTTGTTCCATTGCCTTGTCTGCACTTAGTCTTACCTCGGTCTCCTAGTCTTTGGCTTCCTTCCCTGTTGTCTTTCCTTGTATTCTCAGTCTGCTTACACTCCGCACTCTTGCAGCTCTGCCTGCTCTGAACCTTTGTTACTTTACCTCTGCTCCTCACTTCTGTGTTTCTGCTCCTTTCTACTCAGCTTATCTTCTGCTGTTGCAGTTATCCCTTGCTGCAGCTTCTCTCCACATTCTTTGTGGCTCTGCTCAGCTTTGCTGCAGAGACCCCTCCCGCAGCTCCTCTACGCTCCTTGCGGTTCTACCTGGCTCCGCTCCTTGCGGTTCTACCTGGCTCCGCTCCTTGCGGTTCTACCTGGCTCCGCTCCTTGCGGTTCTACCTGGCTCCGCTCCTTGCGGTTCTACCTGGCTCCGCTCCTTGCGGTTCTACCTGGCTCCGCTCCTTGCGGTTCTACCTGGCTCCGCTCCTTGCGGTTCTACCTGGCTCCGCTCCTTGCGGTTCTACCTCTCCTGCACTTGGCTCCGCCGCCAGCTCTTGGCTCCGCCTCCTGCCTGTCTGCACTTGGATCCGCCTCCAGCTCTTGGCTCCGCCTCCTGCGGTTTTGCTCTTGGCTCCGCCTCCTGCATTTCTGTTCTTGGCTCTAGCTCCTGTGCTTTCGCTCTGCATCCGCTCTTGCGGTCTTTATCTACTTATTCCTAGGTCCTCGTGTCTGAACAGGTTCTTACCCGTTCTACATACCTGCCTGCAGACCGGTCCCTACCGGTTCTTCCAGTGTACCAGTCTTGTCCACCAGTCCTGCCAGAGAGCCAGCCGTGCCCGCCTGCCTACCAGAGAGCCAGCCGTGCCCGCCTGCCTGTGTTCCTGTTGTACCCGTCTGCCTGCCTATGTGCCAGCCGTGCCCGCTTGCTTGTCTATGTTCCGTCCCCCGGTGGGATCAGCAGCCACAACCAGACTCCACCCTGTAGTGGTACCTGGTAGCTTCCTATTGCACAAGTCTGACCTCACCATCAGAGGCTCCAGCAAACACCTAGGAAGCTACTTAGTTACGCCCCTTCCAGGGAGGTTTGGTCTGTGGCACAGTGGGGCCACACATACCCCCGCGTGCTCACGCCTTCCAGTCAGGGCGCGAGCGTGACAACTAACAATAAGTTTGTAAGCACCTCTTGGCTGTCTTGTGATTCTAGTCTTATTTGTTTAGTCATAGGGGCTTCAGTCGCTTGTCCCTCTACCCTCACGCGCTCCACAGTCTCATCAATAATCATGTCTGGCATTATCAAGTCTTTGTGTACCACAGTTCCGGCTGCCCCAGTGTCAATTAAGAATTTTGTCTCTTTCCCTCCCGGCATTGGTATGGTGGTCATCAAGGCAGGACCAGGTCCGGAGGGGACAAGAACAGGGCACACATTTCTCACTGGGTTGTCAGTTTCCTAGTCTGAAGGTGAAGGAGGTGGAAGATTGGTCTGAGTGTCCATTTTCTCCACAATTCCAGCACTTCACTGTTTCTAAGTCTTTAGGACCCTTACTACGTCTCTACTGTTTTCCTTGTACTCCAGCATACATGACACATCGTCTTATTGTCCTAGTTTGTTCAACTCCTTTAGGAACCTTCAGGTCTTTTGGATCTACATTTCTCCATTCAGGTCTGGCTGTCTGTACTGCGTCTTGTAAGCCTTTGGTCATACCGTCAATGAATGCATTTACCAATATTTTAACATCAAGTGGGTTTACTGGACTGTACCCCATGTCTGCCCATTTCAGCTGTAACTGTCCAAAGTACATCTGTAAAAGTCTTAATTTGTGTCCTAGCACGTCACCTGCTTTTGTGCTCACTAACTCTCTAGGTCTGCCCGGGTGTACTTATACGTCCATCATATTGTCTTTATTTGTCTGTAAAATGGGAAAGGTTGGTTCTCAGGGTCAGCCAATTGTTTTAGCGTAGCTAGCTAGTCAGAGGGCCTCCAGGGATAATACTCCTGTATCTGTCTTACCCTACCTGAGGTGGTTGGTTCTCTGGTGGTGGGGGTGCCTAGGTGACCGGTTGGGGGTGCCATGACATGCTGGTCTACAGCTCCTTCCCAATTGGATTACTGTCAGCTTACTCCCCAAAAAGTCAATGTTCCCACTACCCACTAACCATTATCCTGTGTCAGCTTCTTATGTCACTACATGTGATCTTGTCTGGACAGGATTCAGGGCAATTCACTTAGGTCGGGTTGCAGCATAGATCATACAAGTATTTCTCCAGTCTGGGTTTGTCTGACCACAGTGTTTACAAGTCCATCTGTCTTGTCTGGGTCTCTGGTTATACAAAGGTATAACGGTAGCAGTAATGTGTCGGTCATAGTCGGACTTTTGAGCATCAAAACATTAATAATATACCTTACTTCCGTCCTGCTGCACTCTCTCAGACGCCATTTATTCACATGCTATTTTCTTCCCTTGTCTGTGCCTTTTTGTACATCCAAACATCCACACTCTGGCATTTTTGCCTTTTTCAATATTGGTCTCACATCTTTCACTGCTTCCTTTTTCAATCTGTACAGCGGTTCTGGAACCCATTGGGGGCCCTGACTGCACACAGAACAAGTTGCCCATGGCTTCAACTTATTCGCTCAAACTACTCACCTTTATTCTGCAAATGCCCTTTTTAGTGTGCCTTGCCTTCACCAGGCGGCCACACGTGACAAGTCAGAGCGAGTGTCAAGGTTTAACGGGCAGGTTAAAACCACCTACCACCCGGTAGACCTAAAGGATTTAGCGGGCAGGTTACTCCACCTACCACCCGGTAGATCAGCTGGCTAGCTCAGCTCCATGGAACAGCAAGGTTAAAACCACCTATTTGCCGTAAGCTGACTGTAGCAGGAAGACTCTCACCTACTACATCAGCCGTGAAGTTGGCTACCTCCTCTGTTGATCCTCAATGTGCTATATATATACATATCAATTACTCAACTTGAAGCAGGTGAATCTTTTACCAATTTTTCAATCACACTGATAACCAAACAATCACTTACAAGTTTCCTTCTAAAACTAGGCACAGTTCTTTTACTTTCAATGTCCAACTTCAACTTACAATATTTCTTTCTACTTCAATACATACAGTACTATTGCTTTAAACACAAATCTCTCAGCGCGTACTACACCAAGGACAGAATATTTGAGCGCAGCTCCATGCCCCCCTTCATCTGGCACTCAGCACAGATAAGTAGAGAGGAGAAATCACAAGCAAGTCGCGCAGGGGTTTGACTCACCCCTCCCATCAGGTATTCAGTAGAGATCTTAGAATCTAAAGAGCTTAGTGTCTTACACACAGAAACAGAATGCAGCAGTTTTCAGACTTAATCTCTACAAAACATTCATTCTCTCGGAACTAAAAACAGTTTCTCTATACAGGCAGATCACTGCATAACTTGAATAAGCTGATTCTGACCGCATCCGGCCAAAGCACATATAGAAACCTATCTAATGTCAAACCATATATAACACGGGTTTCACTGAATCTCAGATGTAAGTTAAATGTACATTAAAAATATCCACAACTCATTCATCCTGGACCCTCAACAACAGTTAGATAAGTAATGATACTTCTGTGATCATTCATTCATAAGTGCTCATTCAGGGATTGTTTTTTTTCTTTTTCCTTTCACTTTTCAGTTGATTTTTTTACAAGAAGAAAATCCCTTATCTCAATCACTCCACCTAACTCAGCTCAAATTGAGTTGAATAATGTCTTCTGTCACATACAGAGGACCACACCTAACGGAACCCTATTGGACAAACAATCAGTAGATTTGGTTTCCAGTACCATCTCTATGCTGACGACACCCAATTATATACCTCTTCTCCTGTTATCACGCCGACCTTTTTAGAAAACACCAGTGATTGTCTTACCGCTGTCTCTAACATCATGTCCTCCCTCTATCTGAAACTGAACCTGTCAAAAACTGAACTCCTCGTGTTCTCTCCCTCTACAAACCTACCTTTGCCTGACATTGCCATCTCTGTGTGCGGTTCCACCATTACTCCAAAGCAACATGCCCGCTGCCTTGGAGTCATCCTTGATTCCGAGCTTTCATTCACCCCCCACATCCGATCACTGGCTCGCTCTTCTTATCTGCATCTCAAAAACATTTCCAGAATTCGCCCTTTTCTTACTTTCAACTCTGCAAAAACTCTTACTGTCTCACTTATTCATTCTCGTCTGGACTATTGTAACTCTCTACTAATTGGCCTCCCTCTTACCAAACTCTCCCCACTCCAATCTGTCCTGAATGCTGCTGCCAGAATCATACTCCTCGCCAACCGTTACACCGATGCCTCTACCTTGTGCCAGTCATTACACTGGCTACCCATCCAATCCAGAATCCAGTACAAAACTACTACCCTCATCCACAAAGCACTCCATGGCTCAGCACCACCCTACATCTCCTCTCTGGTCTCAGTCTACCAACCTACCCGTGCCCTCCGCTCTGCTAATGACCTCAGGTTAGCATCCTCAATAATCAGAACCTCCCACTCCCGTCTCCAAGACTTTACACGTGCGGCGCCGATTCTTTGGAATGCACTACCTAGGTTAATACAATTAATCCCCAATCCCCACAGTTTTAAGCGTGCCCTAAAAACTCATTTGTTCAGATTGGCCTACCGCCTCAACGCATTAACCTAACTATCCCTGTGTGGCCTATTAATAAAAAAACAACAACATAATCACGTTCCTCCATCATGTTCTCATACACTTTATGCAGTTAATAGCCTCTGTGTCTGTACTGTTACATACTTAGGCAGTTAACTGGTTCATGCAGCTTTACATGAACACCCGAGCCTTACACTATGGCTGGTCCAAACAACTAAAGCAATTGTTACCATCCACCTCTCGTGTCTCCCCTTTTCCTCATAGATTGTAAGCTTGTGAGCAGGGCCCTCATTCCTACTGGTATCTGTTTTGAACTGTGATTTCTGTTATGCTGTAATGTCTATTGTCTGTATAAGTCCCCTCTATAAGTTGTAAAGCGCTGCGGAATATGTTGGCGCTATATAAATAAAATTATTATTATTATTATTATTTTAATATGATTCACCATATAGCCTCCTATATACACACAGACCCCTACATAAAGTATGAGTCCACACAGAGCTCCTACACAGTATGAATCCTCACATAGCCTCCAATATACAGTATGAGTCCCACATAGCCCCCTAGATACAGTATGTGCCCCCATATAGCCTGCTATATAGTATGAGCCCACACATAGCTACCTATAGACAGTATGAGACCCCATATAGCCTATATACAGTATGAGACCCCACATAGCTGCCTATAGACAGTATGAGACCCCATAATGCCTCTATACAGTATGAGCAAGTTGTAAAGCGCTGCGGAATATGTTGGCGCTATATAAATAAAATTATTATTATTATTATTATCAATCAGGGGTTTATTTATTTATCCCTTATACTCATTTACTCTCCTCTCATCTCATTCAGAGGTTCTCATAGACATACATACAAGGTTCACACAGCCTGCCTATTTTGGAATTAACACAACTCTATATTAAAAAACTGCAGCAGTGTCTACTGACACTCTGAAAGCACTTAAGGCCAAACAACAAAAACCACAGCCCTATACAAAATACAGCTTCATATAATGTACTGCCAATCCAAAATGACCAAAACAACAACACTGCACAGAGTCTATCCCAGCTCTGTACTTCACACTTACACAAATACACAACCAATTAGTATAGTGACAGAAAATACAGATAACAATTATCATCTTAATACTCTATTATTCAACTCTCATATGGACATAAACAGACAAAACACAAAACTCACTGGTGATGTGGATTCTTTGAACCGTGTTGGCAGCCTTTACCCAGAGATATGGAGAGATCCAGAAGAGAGATTGCAAGTGCAAAACAGTGTAAGAATAACATTTCTCACCTTGCTGCAGCTGGTGTTTTGCATGTCCAATCTCCCAGGAAGCTCCCACATACGGATTCCGAATAGGCTGGTTACCACGGCCCCCGTTCGGGTGCCAAAACTGTCATAGCTGTTTACTTCTGACCCAATGTCAGTACGCTAGATCACCAGTGAGGCCAAATTGTGGAAGGTTACGCCCGTCATTTTACAAGCGCGCTTGGAGACAAAGGACACCTTACACATATTCCTGTGAGCAAGTCACTTTTATCTGATATATCAAAAACCAAGGCAATGTTTTATACTATTTACAACAAATGCATTTCAATGTAACTCATGTAGCCCCCCACCATCACCCAGGGTCATACTTTATTTACCACGCACCCAGAACATGTTGTGGCTGACTATTGAAAGCATACATGATAAGAAGTGTAGTCTCCTTGAGAGGAGACCATCAGACTACTGCGTCAACAGATTCTAGTAATTCTAGCAATTAAAGGCAAAAGGCACTTAAAGGCAAACTATTAAGCCTTCTATATCAATTGCAATGTGGTCTGCTGCGGCAGTGAAAATATTAATGTATTTTTTTTACAATTAATTTTTAACTTTTTTTCCCTTCACAGTGAAAAAAATCAAATTCTGCTGGCGTTCGATTAAGGACCGCTTCAACAAGGACATGAGAGATGAGAATCAGGCTAAAAGTGGTGCTGCACCAAGGTTAAGAAAATACAAATACCACAAGAACCTTGCTTTCCTGAGGCCTGCGCTTGCTACGTGAACGTAAGTATATATATATTTTTTATGTTGTTTTTAAAATGTTTGATTTTCTTTTCCACACAGAACCTGGAGCAACACAACACAACACAACATGTATTTTTTTACTAATGTGTTTTTTTCTTTTCCACACAGAACCTGGTGCTGCACAACACAACCTGGATCATCCTCTGTTGAAGCGGCCCCTCATCAACAACCCACTCGACAGACGCAGTCCTAATGATCCACCAGCAATGAAGCAACCTGGCAGGCTTCACAGGCTGGGGAAGAGGCAGCCGGTCGATCTGGTTTTCCCCTCTCCCAGCCCTCTTCCTCTGCTGTGTCTTCTCGTCAGCGGCAGAGGACCTGGGAGAGGGTAGGCATGCCCGAGTTTATGCACTTAAGCTCGGTCTTCCAGGGTGGAATTAGGGTGCTTGGTGATAGACTGAAGAGTGGGTTCACCCATGTGAACACACTTTTACAGGATGTCAACAAACGCCTTGACCGCCTGGAAGCCGACCTTGAGAGACAGGCGCAACATTTTTTTTCAGCTTTTGAGCGGAGCGTGTCGCAAAACCTTACGCCTCAACTCCAGCTGGGCGTCATGCAGTCCTGCCAGGCTGCTTACAGCTATGCATTTCAGCAGCAGCAGTCCCGAAGCTTCCATCCACAGGTCGGAAGATATTACCAGCAGCCGATCATCTTTCCAACTTCCACAGCACCGAACTATCCTCCTTCACCACCACCGCCTCCAGTTCACCAATCCACCATGCTGCCAAGTCTAGCACCCCTGCCCACTCCAGCACACATGCCCACTCCAGCACCCCTGCCCACTCCAGCACCATGGCCAATCACTTCAACAGAGGCAACCACTCCCACTGGGCCAACAAAAAAGAGGATAAAAACACATCATCTTAGGACCAGGACGAAGACCCACAGACAGAAATCCCTCCCAAAATTGTACCCACCACCTCCACCCTCACAAATGTTTCCCTATCTTGCTTCCCCAATGTGTCCACTCCCATCCCTGATCCAATCCTTCAATTTGTTTCCCCTTCCCCTGTAACCCCTTCCTCAACTACCACCCAATCCTCACAGCTCCACACCCCCAAGGTTCACCCCATTTCACCCTCTGATACACCCTGACCCTAAACCTAATCACCAACCCGAACCTTACCACCCTTTTTTTTGTTATTATTGTAAATAAAATGTATATATTTTTTCAACAATATCTTGTGTTTTCTTTTATAGTTGCGCCGCCGCCCCAAAAACATACATATGTCTATTGTATTTTTGAGGGAACTTGTAAGTTTTAATGGAACACATTTTAATATAACAGGTACATTTGAATAGAACAGGTAAATTTTAATATAACAGGTACATTTTAAAATTACATGCACATTTTAGCATAACACGTACATTTTAACATAACATGTACATTTTAACATAACATGTACACTTTAAACTTACAGATATATTTTACAATTACAGGTAAATTTTACTTAGCTGCTTAAACCATTGTGTCTTGCCATTCTGTAAGAGGGTGGTGCTGTTATGGATAGTAACACGCTGCCACTTTAAGAGACAGCACCCCCTTGTCTGGTGTGATGGAATGTCCTGCTTCCCCCTGCTATAGGTTGTGAAGATGAACTGCCCTAGAATTAGGGGAGGAGTTGAGCCTGAACTGTGTGTGTGAGCTGAAGCTGCTAGAGAGAACTGTGTGCTGTTTGCTACAAGAAAGATCCCACAGCCTGGGTCAGAGTGTACTTGTGAAATTTGCAAGACTTTTCCGGGTACAGCAAAGGTGGCTGTTCTGTGCTAGTTTGTGAAGCCACGAAGTTACTGAGAAAGGGACTTACAGTTTCGAGGAGCATCCCTAGGATCCAGAAGCAAGGAGAAGACCACGCTTCACAGAGCTGACAGAAAGACGTGCGCACCGCCATATTAGACTGCTGGGGGCCCCCCTGGGACTGGACCTGAGTCCCCAACATCACCGTGAGTCTGTTTCTTGTTTGGTGCACCTGTTAGGGCCTAGCGAAGGCTTCAGTAGTCAGTACACGGGAGCCGTGTGGCCTGCTTATTAAGGGACAGGGAGGTTATACGTAGAGTAGTATCGTTATTTGTTTATTGTTTAAAGTTGCTTGTGAGACATTTTCTGAGTCTGTAATAGTTGGAGCACCGTGCTATTTTACGGACAAGATAAAGTTTATAACTCGTGTAAAGTGTCTCTTGCCATTGCATACCCCTGTTTGCATCTTCCTCACCCACTTCATTCCTTGCCTCCCAATAAATCTACCCTTTGTTGTTTGCACCTCATCTTGTGTACAGTAGTCTTCCTGCACCGTGGTGGACCCCCAGCCATCGCTTCAAGTGGCGCTGCGAGCAGGGTACTGTCACCAAGATGGAGGCAGCAGACAGCAATGGAGGGAATGCTAATGTTAATCGAGATGCCGTGGGCATTGGTGGAACCCCTGCAAGGACACTCCCTATGGGTACCATATTTAGTGTGCTACCAAAGTTTGACGGCAAGAATATGCCACTGTCCAACTGGGTGTCCCGGCTGCAAAGCACCCTGAGGATTTATAACATCAGCCCAGCCCTTGAAGTGGACATTGCGTTAACTGCCCTAGAGGGGGAAGCCCGTAGAAACATCTGCCTACAACCAGAACTCACCCGCAGTACCCTGAAGGAGCTAGTGAAGTTCCTGGAAGAGATCTACGGCGAGACTGCTAGCGCCGGACACCTTCGCGCCAAATTTTTCTCTAGGCTGCAGCGGGAAGAAGAAGGAATTTCTCAGTATGCAACAGCACTGCAAGAAGTGTTAGCAGAGGTTCAGAGAAAGGAGGCGGATGGATTTGGTGGCATGGGCTCTAAAGACCGGATACTCCGGGAGCAATTCATTCTGGGACTGCACAGCACATCCTTGAGGCGAGCACTGTCAGAATGGGTCCGGGCAGATCCGGCTCTTAGGTTTCGTCAAATCCTGGCGGAAACAGTGGCCCGAAGTAAAGAAGAGAGCTATGCGTCTGGGGTGATGCGTGTCCAGGGCGCCAATACCAGAGGGGACCCAAACTATCAGGAGGTGCTGGTCCAGGTGGTGCAAGATTTGCAGCGGTCTCTTGTCAACATGCAAGAGAAACTGACCCAGGTGGAGCAAAGAGTGGGGGAACTACAACAGTCTGACCCACCATGCTCATGCAACTATTTTTCAGCCCGACCGATAAGGGATCAGTGGGAGCAAGCCCCCTCCTGTCAGGAATCGGAGGCACGAGGACAGGCTCGAAGTACCCCCCGGCGAGGAGGAGGCATCCAATGCTGGGAATGTGGAGGACGGGGGCACCTTGCCAGAGACTGTCGGAACTATACTCAAGGCCAGCGGAAGCCGCCGTTAAACTACCAACCCCTTCAGTAGTGCGGCACTCTGCGGGGGAAGCAAGAAGAGAGGACGCTCCATATCATAACGAACACTTGATTGCTGGGAGCCCCATCCTACGTGCTGAATTCAAAGGAGTTCTAGTGGATTGCCTGATAGATACCGGGTCACAAGTGACAACGATGCCAGAAGCGTACTTCAAGCAGCATTTCCAGGACCTGGCCAAGCCAGAAAAAGAGACATTGATCCGGTTGTTGGCTGCCAACCAACAACCGATCCCGGTCACAGGGGTCATGTGGATGAATATTCGAATCTGTGGGCAAGAAGTTGGGAGAAAAGGGATCCTGCTAGTCCCTGAACCTATCAAGGAAGATGTGCCTGTAGTACTGGGAATGAATATCCTACGTGAACTCAATCAGATTATGTTTACCAAACGGGGACCTGGATATTGGAAGAAGGCTACTCCACATAAGCCTACTCAGGAAGCCCTTCAACAACTGATCTGATCCGCGTCTGTGGGACGCAGAAGAGTGCCATCTTATCAGACGGTAGGGGTCATCAGTATAGGGTTGAGCGAAACGGGTCGACCATTTTCAGAAGTCGCCGACTTTTGGCAAAGTCGGGTTTCATGAAACCCGACCCGACCCCTGTGTGGGGTCGGCCATGAGGTCGGCGATCTTCTGAATCTGGTATCGGGATTCCGATACCGAGTTCCGATATGTTTGCGATATCGGAAATCGGTATCAGAATCCACATTTAAGTGTAAAATAAAGAATTAAAATAAAAAATATTGATATGCTCACCTCTCCGACGCAGCCTGGACATCGCCGCTGGTAACCGGCATCTTCCGTTCCTAAAAATGGCGCTTGAAAGACCTTTCGAATGCTTCACGGCTTGTGATTGGTCGCGGCGGCCCACGTGACCGCTGAGCGACCAATCACAAGCCGGTGACTTAATTCTCAGGTCCTGTTCTGGTTCTCAGGTACATGAGAATTACGTCACGGCTTGTGATTGGTCGCTGAGCGGTCACGTGGGCTGCCGCGACCAATCACAAAGCCGTGACGTCATCGGAAGGTCCTTCACGCGTTCATTCTTAAGAAGCCGAGGGTGAGTATATTCCTATTAGGTATATACTCACCCTCGTACGCGCCCTGCTTCTTTCCGGCAGCCTTCCTCAGGACCTGAGAATTACGTCACCGGCTTGTGATTGGTCGCTCAGCGGTCACGTGGGCCGCCGCGACCAATCACAAGCCGTGAAGCATTCGAAAGGTCTTTCAAGCGCCATTTTTAGGAACGGAAGATGCCGGTTACTACCAGGGTGTGTCAGAGGGTGAGTATATCAATTTTTTTTATTTTAATTCTTTATTTTACACGTAAATATGGATCCCAGGGCCTGAAGGAGAGTTTCCTCTCCTTCAGACCCTGGGAACCATAGTATCCCATTGCACTGCATTGGGTTTCGCGTTTCGGCCGACCCCGACCCCGACTTTTTTATAGGATCGGCCGATTTCGCTCGACCCGACTTTTGAGAAAGTCGGGTTTCGTGAAACCCGACCCGATCCTATAAAAATAAGTCGCTCAACCCTAGTCATCAGGGCTCCTGATAAAGAACCTGTAATCCTACCTCCCGAGCGAGAAACTATAGTATACCTTCCAGTGGGGACTCACCGCAACCTTGATGGGTTGGAAGTGGTTGTTCAGCCTGTGGTAGGTGGAGGAGTGGACCAAGAAGTCATGATAGCTCGTACGATAACTGTGGTCCAGCGAGGACATGTCCCCATAAGAGCTTTGAATGTGGGCCCCAGGTAGGTCACCTTGCCACGAGGGACAGATCTGGCCCTGGTGTACCTACATAAGGGTGAAGTGGTGAGTCAGGAGATGTCTTTATCACCGAAAGAAGGTGTGGGGAGGACCCTAGCAGTTGCTGCGGGGGACGAAGAGACACCATCCCTGGAGTGCAGTGGACGGGTCATCCTTGATCAAATGGAAGTGGATGTGAAGGCTATGGGCCCTGAGCGTGTCCAAGCAATAGAAACTATGCTGTGGGAAAATCATGCCGCATTCGCCCGTCACGCCGAAGATTTCGGCTGTACTGAAGCCATCACGCATGAGATCCTGACTGGGGAAGCTCGTCCAATTCGAGAACGATATCGGCAGATTCCGCCCAAAATGTACCAAGAGGTGAAAACATTACTGAGGCAGATGCTGGATTCAGGAGTGGTACAGAGTAGTCAGAGCCCTTGGGCAGCCCCGGTGGTGCTCGTCAAGAAAAAGGATGGGACCATCCGGTTCTGTGTAGATTACAGGAAGCTCAATGCCTGCACTGTTCGAGACTCGTATCCGTTGCCCTGCATCAAGAAATCCTTGACAGCGTTGGGGAAAGCCAAGTACTTCTCCACCCTGGACCTAGCAAGCGGATACTGGCAAGTAGCCGTGGCAGAGAAAGACAGAGAGAAAACTGCCTTCATCCTCCCTATGGGGCTGTTCGAGTTTAACCGAATGCCCTTCGGGCTCTCCAATGCTCCAGGCACCTTTCAAAGGCTGATGGAAAAGTGTTTGGGAGATTAAAATTTTGAGGCTACCCTGATCTATCTGGATGACATCATTGTGTTTTCAGCCTCATTCGAAGAACACCTTGCCCGGCTTGGACAGGTACTCGGAAGACTGTGGGCCCATAACCTGAAGGTGAAGCGAAAAAAATGCCACCTCTTCAAGAGAGAGATCGAGTACCTAGGCCACATAGTGTCACAAGATGGAGTTCTACCCTCGCCAGAAAAAGTGGCTGCTATCCAGAAGTGGCCAGTCCCTCGAACAGTGAGAGAACTCCAGGCCTTCCTGGGACTCGCTGGGTACTACCGCCGGTTTGTTAAAGACTTCGCAAAGGTGGCAGGTCCTCTCAATGAGTTGCTGAGGGGGACCGCTGGAGTGCCGAAGACCCAGCGCATCCCCTGGGCACAGGCCCTGATTTTGGCCTACGCAGACTTCGATCAACCGTTCCTGTTGTACACAGATGGTAGCCTTCATGGACTCGGTGCCAGAGGTGTATCTAGGGTTTCTGGCACCCGGGGCAAGAATTCAGTTTGGCGCCCCCCCAGAACATATGCGATTTTCACACTTAGTTATGTACCCACAAGCTCCTCTCCCTAATGCTCACAATGTTCAGTGAAGAACTGAGAGAAGCAGAAGAGAAGCTCGTTGTCACAGGACCACAAGTATGAAAGTGGCATATGAGTGAAGTGTCCATGTGACGACGACTGGAACCTGCAGAGCTGAATCCTGACATCGCAGCTTCTGAATTCTCACAACGCATGCACTGCACACTTTTAGGATTCTCCCTTGCCAGTGGACAGTCATGTCAGCACAAGCATGTGATTTGTATACCTCTGGCCACATTCCGACTAGATGTGCCTGGCCTCGCACAAGTCCATTTTCATTGAGTGAGGCCACACATATCTAGTCAGCATGTGACCGCATGTATGTAAATCACCAGCACGAGAGAATCCTGACAGCGTGCAGTGCGCACTGTGAGAATTCAGAAGTCTGCAGTCACAAAGAATGACTGCAGACTCATCACAAACCTGGACATCCCCTTTAATGCTCCTAACATAAATAAAAACATGAGAGTTAGTCAGTATCACAAATAACATTTACATCCAGGTACCTTTATAGATGACGTCGTCTCTGAAGTCGTTCTCCTTTTCTTCATGTTGTCCAGACCCCATGATGAGTTTTCTCATCCACAGCCGTCTCTGCAGACTTACATCTTCTCCGCTCTTTTGCAGAAAATCTCCACATGATACCCTTAAAGATACAAGTGTCATTATAATGCTCCGGAATAAAAAATTGCCCTTCACTATATTGTCTGCACAAAATATGACCCCCACACTGTCCCTCTTATGGTACATGCTCTTCACACTGATCTCTCCTTTCCATACTGGCCCCCATTTTCACACTGTCCTCTCACACTGTGTCCCCCTCTATATTTTTCCCAGTTTTTATACTGTACTCTCTCATCACACTCCCCCTCCTTGGTATACTGTCCCCTCTTGGCTGTGCCCTTACACTGTCCCTCCATGCTACGCATGCACACATCCCAACACCCTCACTCCCCGTACTCTGTCCACATACGTTTTTCACATCGCTACTCATACTGTGTCTGCATATATTCCCCCGTTTGCTCCCCAAACTGTCTGCACCCATCCCCCATACTGTTTCCTCATAAATGCCCCCCATCTCCTCCTTTGCTCTTCATTTTGTGTCCTCAGATCTCCCCCACACATTAAATCCCCCCATCCCCATGACAAATCTCCCCCCACACACATTCAATCCCCCATCTCCACTCCAATTCTCCCCCCCCCACAATAAATACCCCCTTCTCCACTCACATTAAATCTCCCCCCCCACAATAAATCCCCCCTCCCTACTCACATTAAATCTCCCCCCCACAATAAATCCCCCCCGTCTCCACTCACATTAAATCTCCCCCCCACAATAAATCCCCCCATCTCCACTCACATTAAATCTCCCCCCCACAATAAATCCCCACTCACATTAAATCTCCCCCCCACAATAAATCCCTCCATCTCCACTCACATTAAATCTCCCCCCCACAATAAATCCCCACTCACATTAAATCTCCCCCCCACAATAAATCCCCCATCTCCACTCACATTAAATCTCCCCCCCCACAATAAATCTCCCCATCTCCACTCACATTAAATCTCCCCCCACAATAAATCCCCACTCACATTAAATCTCCCCCCCACAATAAATCCCCCCATCTCCACTCATATTAAATATCCCCCATCCAATAATATATCCCACCACCCCCACTCACATTAAATCCCCCCACAATATATGCCCCCCATCCCCAGTTACATTAAATCCCCCCCACAATATATGCCCCCCATACTCACTCACATTAAATCCCCCCACAATATATCCCCCCATTCCCACTCACATTAAATCCCTCCCTGCACCTTCGGTGTCTTCAGCTCCACTGGAGCACTTACCACCGATGTGCATCTCCTGCTCTGCCGCGCAGGTGAGTGACGTCAGCAGCGTGATCACATGACCTGATCACACTGCAGGCGTCGCTCTGACCCGGCAGTCAGAGCTTCAATTGTACTCGCATCTCAGATACGAGTACAATTGAACACTGGGAGCCGGCGGGCTGCAGCTTCTCTGTGCCGGCTGTCAGCTTGACAGTCAGCACAGAAAACAGCTGACTCCCAGTCCGGGGGGCGGCAGAATGCAGCCGCTGGGGGAGACACTGCGGACCGCCGCTTTAGGCGGCCCGACTGCGCCCCCCCTGCTGGCTGCTCCCGGGGCACATGCCCCGGCTGCCCCCCCCCCTAGATACGCCACTACTCGGTGCAGTACTTTCTCAGATACAGGATGGACATGAGAGAGTCATCGGGTATGCTAGCAGGTCCCTGCGAGACAGCGAAAGAAACCCTCACAATTACAGCTCCTTCCGGTTAGAGCTCCTGGCCCTGGTGTGGGCCATGACAGAAAAGTTTGCAGGCTTCCTGACAGGTACCAAGATTCAAGTTCGAACAGACAATAATCCCCTGGCCCACCTTGAGAATGCTAAATTGGGGGCCTTAGAACAACGGTGGATGGCTCGCTCGACTTTACCATCCGTTATCGCTCTGCTACCGAAAACGCAAATGCTGATGGGCTGTCAAGAGTGCCTGTGGAGACTCCAGTGGGGGAACTTGATGAGCAACTCGAAGAGGAGGAAACCCCAGACTTTAATAAGTTTAAGCCCCCAATGGTTGCGGCCCAGTCAAGAAGGGAGGTGTCATGGTTCCCAATGGCAGGGGAACGTCAGGACACATAAATAACGGACGAGCTCTTGGGTGATGGAATCTCGAGCTGACCGTGAGCTAAACCTACCACACAACTAATAGTGGCCGGGGGGCGTGCCTAAGTTTTATCCCTAGACGTCTCTCGCCAGCCGGAGGACTAACTAACCCTAGTAGAGGAAAAAACAGACCTGGCTTACCTCTAGGGAAATTCCCCCAAAAAGGAGACAGAATCCCCGCACATATATTGACGGTGAGTTCAGAGGAAAAGACATACGCAGTATGAAGGTAGGTTCAGCAAAGCGAGGTCCGCTTACTAGATAGTAGAAAGATACAAAAGGGAACTGCACGGTCTGCTGAAAACCCTTTTAAAATACCATCCTGAAATTACTTTAAGACTCATGTGTCAACTCATGACACCGGAGTGGTAATTTCAGCCCACAAGAGCTTCCAGCTACAGAGAATGATATAACTGTAAACTGGAACAAAAAATGCAAACAAACTTAGGACTAAGAGTCCAACTTAGCTGATAGTAGTCTAGGAGCAGGAACAAGCAACAGGAAGGCTCTGGTTACATTGATGGCCGGCAAGGAAATGACTGAAGAGCAGGAATAAATAGGAACTCCCCACTACTGATGAAAACAGGTGAACTGAGAAAGAAAACACACCCGAGTCACCAGTACCACTAGCCACCACCAGAAGGAGCCCAAAAGCAGATTCACAACAGTACCCCCCCCCTCAAGGAGGGGGCACCGAACCCTCACAAGAACCACCAGGGCGATCCGGATGAGCCCTATGAAAGGCACGAACCAAATCAGAGGCCTGAACATCAGAAGCAGTTACCCAAGAATTATCTTCTTGACCATAACCCTTCCACTTAACCAGATATTGTAGTCTCCGTCTGGAAATACGGGAGTCCAAGATTTTCTCCACAACATACTCCAATTCACCCTCAACCAGCACAGGAGCAGGAGGCTCGGTAGAAGGAACAACCGGCACCTCATACCTCCGCAACAACGACCGATGGAAGACATTATGGATAGCGAAAGATGCCGGAAGGTCTAAACGAAAGGATACAGGGTTAAGAATCTCCAAAATCCTATAAGGACCGATGAACCGAGGCTTAAACTTAGGAGAAGAAACCCTCATAGGGACAAAACGGGAAGACAACCACACCAAGTCCCCAACACGAAGACGAGGACCAACACGACGACGGCGGTTGGCAAAATGCTGAGTCTTCTCCTGGGACAACTTCAAATTGTCCACCACCTGTCCCCAAATCCGATGCAACCTATCCACCATAGTATCCACTCCAGGACAATCCGAAGACTCCACCTGACCGGAAGAAAAACGAGGGTGAAACCCCGAATTGCAAAAGAAAGGAGAAACCAAAGTGGCAGAACTAGCCCGATTATTGAGGGCAAACTCTGCCAACGGCAAAAAGGCAACCCAGTCATCCTGATCCGCAGACACAAAACACCTCAAATAAGTCTCCAAGGTCTGATTAGTTCGCTCCGTCTGGCCATTAGTCTGAGGATGGAACGCAGATGAAAAAGACAAATCAATGCCCATCCTAGCACAGAATGCCCGCCAAAATCTAGACACGAACTGGGTCCCCCTGTCAGAAACGATATTTTCCGGAATACCATGCAAGCGAACCACATTTTGAAAAAACAGAGGAACCAATTCGGATGAGGAAGGCAGCTTAGGCAAAGGTACCAAATGAACCATCTTTGAAAAACGGTCACACACCACCCAGATGACAGACATTTTCTGAGAAACAGGGAGATCAGAAATAAAATCCATAGAGATGTGAGTCCAAGGCCTCTTCGGAATAGGCAAAGATAACAACAATCCGCTAGCCCGAGAACAACAAGGCTTGGCCCGAGCACAAACATCACAAGACTGCACAAAAACTCGTACGTCTCGAGACAGGGAAGGCCACCAGAAGGACCTAGCCACCAAATCCCTAGTACCAAAGATACCAGGATGACCTGCCAACGCAGAAGAATGAACCTCCGAGATGACTCTACTGGTCCAATCATCAGGAACAAACAGTCTACCAGGCGGGCAACGATCAGGTCTATCCGCCTGAAACTCCTGCAAAGCCCGTCGCAGGTCTGGGGAAACAGCAGATAATATCACCCCATCCTTAAGGATACCTGTAGGTTCAGAATCACCAGGGGAATCAGGCTCAAAACTCCTAGAAAGGGCATCTGCCTTCACATTTTTAGAACCTGGTAGGTATGAGACCACAAAATTAAACCGAGAGAAAAACAACGACCAGCGCGCCTGTCTAGGATTCAGGCGTTTGGCAGACTCAAGATAAATCAGATTCTTGTGATCGGTCAATACCACCACCTGATGTCTAGCCCCCTCAAGCCAATGACGCCACTCCTCAAAAGCCCACTTCATAGCCAAAAGCTCCCGATTACCAATATCATAGTTTCGCTCGGCGGGCGAAAATTTTTGAGAAAAGCACGCACAAGGTCTCATCACGGAACAGTCGGAACTTTTCTGCGACAAAACCGCCCCAGCTCCGATCTCGGAAGCGTCGACCTCAACCTGAAAAGGAAGAGCAACATCAAGCTCCTGAAAGGCAGAGACAGCCACAGAGGACCAATTTGTCACATCAGCGCCTTTCTTCGTCAAATCGGTCAAGGGTTTAACCACACTGGAGAAGTTAGCAATTAAACGTCGATAAAAATTAGCAAAGCCCAAAAATTTCTGAAGGCTCTTCACAGATGTGGGTTGAATCCAATCATGAATGGCCTGAACCTTAACCGGATCCATCTCTATAGATGAGGGAGAAAAAATAAAGCCCAAAAAAGAAACCTTCTGCACTCCAAAGAGACACTTAGACCCCTGTCACACACAAGGAATTAGCCCGCAAAACCTGAAAAACCCTCCTGACTTGTTGGACATGAGAGTCCCAGTCATCCGAAATAATCAAAATATCATCCAGATACACAATCATAAATTTATCCAAATATTCACGGAAAATGTTATGCATAAAGGACTGAAAGACTGAAGGGGCATTTGAAAGACCAAAAGGCATTACTAAATACTCAAAATGGCCCTCGGGCGTATTAAATGCGGTTTTCCACTCATCCCCCTGCTTAATTCGCACCAAATTATACGCCCCACGAAGATCAATCTTAGAGAACCACTTAGCCCCCTTTATTCGAGCAAACAAATCAGTCAGCAGTGGCAA
Organism: Ranitomeya variabilis; assembly: GCF_051348905.1. Lineage (NCBI taxonomy): Eukaryota > Metazoa > Chordata > Amphibia > Anura > Dendrobatidae > Ranitomeya > Ranitomeya variabilis. The sequence continues at coordinate 445,228,689 of NC_135235.1, read as the reverse complement.
AGGATACTGATATTTGACTGTAATTTTATTCAGGAGTCGATAATCAATACACGGCCTCAAAGAGCCATCTTTTTTAGACACAAAGAAAAAACCGGCTCCTAAGGGAGATGAAGAAGGACGAATATGTCCCTTTTCCAGGGACTCCTTAATATACTCTCGCATAGCAACATGTTCAGGTACGGATAAATTAAACAAACGACCCTTTGGAAATTTACTGCCTGGAATCAGATCTATGGTACAATCGCAATCTCTGTGAGGAGGGAGTGAACCAAGCTTAGGCTCCTCAAAAACATCACGATAATCAGACAAAAATGCCGGAATCTCAGAGGGAATAGATGATGAAATGGAAACCAAAGGTACGTCCCCATGAGCCCCCTGACATCCCCAGCTTAACACAGACATTGCTTTCCAGTCAAGGACTGGATTATGAGATTGTAACCATGGCAATCCGAGCACCAAAACATCATGTAGATTGTACAACACAAGGAAGCGAATCACCTCCTGATGGTCTGGAGTCATACGCATAGTCACTTGTGTCCAGTATTGTGGTTTATTACTAGCCAATGGCGTAGAATCAATACCCTTCAGAGGTATAGGGACTTCCAGAGGCTCTAGATTAAACCCACAGCGCCTGGCAAAGGACCAATCCATAAGACTCAAAGCGGCGCCAGAGTCGACATAGGCGTCCGCGGTAATTGACGATAATGAACAAATCAAGGTCACAGATAGAATAAACTTAGACTGTAAAGTGCCAATTGAAACAGACTTATCAACCTTCTTTGTGCGTCTAGAGCATGCTGATATAACATGAGTTGAATCACCACAATAGAAGCACAACCCATTTTTTCGCCTAAAATTCTGCCGTTCGCTTCTGGACAGAATTCTATCACATTGCATATTCTCTGGCGCCTTCTCAGAAGACACCGCCAAATGGTGCACAGGTTTGCGCTCCCGCAAACGCCGATCAATCTGAATAGCCATTGTCATGGACTCATTCAGACCTGTAGGCGCAGGGAACCCCACCATAACATCCTTAATGGCATCAGAGAGACCCTCTCTGAAATTCGCCGCCAAAGTGCACTCATTCCACTGAGTAAGCACAGACCATTTACGAAATTTTTGGCAGTATATTTCAGCTTCATCTTGCCCTTGAGACAGGGCCATCAGGGCTTTTTCAGCCTGAATCTCTAAATTAGGTTCCTCATAAAGCAACCCCAAAGCCAGAAAAAACGCATCCACATTGAGCAACGCAGGATCCCCTGGTGCCAATGCAAATGCCCAATCTTGAGGGTCACCTCGCAGCAAGGAAATTACAATCCTAACCTGCTGTGCGGGATCTCCAGCGGAGCGAGATCTCAGAGACAGAAATAATCTACAATTATATTTGAAATTCAAAAAACGAGATCTATCTCCGGAGAAAAATTCTGGTATAGGAATTCTAGGTTCAGATATAGGAGCATGTATAACAAAATCCTGTAAATCTTGAACTTTTGTGGCAAGATTATTCAAACCTGCAGCCAAACTCTGAGGATCCATTTTAAGCAGGTGAGATCAGAGCCATTCAAGGGTTAGAAGGAGAGGGAGACAAAGACTGCAATTAGAGCTGAAATGCAACTGATTCAACTATAGAGCAAGCACCAAGGAAAAAAAAAAAATAATAAATTTGCAGACTTCTTTTTCTCTCCTTTCTTCTGCCAACAGTTTTAACACTTGGCCGGCCATACTGTCATGGTTCCCAATGGCGGGGGAACGTCAGGACACATAAATAACGGACGAGCTCTTGGGTGATGGAATCTCGAGCTGACCGTGAGCTAAACCTACCACACAACTAATAGTGGCCGGGGGGCGTGCCTAAGTTTTATCCCTAGACGTCTCTCGCCAGCCGGAGGACTAACTAACCCTAGTAGAGGAAAAAACAGACCTGGCTTACCTCTAGGGAAATTCCCCCAAAAAGGAGACAGAAGCCCCCCACATATATTGACGGTGAGTTCAGAGGAAAAGACATACGCAGTATGAAGGTAGGTTCAGCAAAGCGAGGTCCGCTTACTAGATAGTAGAAAGATACAAAAGGGAACTGCACGGTCTGCTGAAAACCCTTTTAAAATACCATCCTGAAATTACTTTAAGACTCATGTGTCAACTCATGACACCGGAGTGGTAATTTCAGCCCACAAGAGCTTCCAGCTACAGAGAATGATATAACTGTAAACTGGAACAAAAAATGCAAACAAACTTAGGACTAAGAGTCCAACTTAGCTGATAGTAGTCTAGGAGCAGGAACAAGCAACAGGAAGGCTCTGGTTACATTGATGGCCGGCAAGGAAATGACTGAAGAGCAGGAATAAATAGGAACTCCCCACTACTGATGAAAACAGGTGAACTGAGAAAGAAAACACACCCGAGTCACCAGTACCACTAGCCACCACCAGAAGGAGCCCAAAAGCAGATTCACAACAGGGAGGCCTGCGCATTACCCCGGTCCCTGGGGAGAACCAATGAGGAATGGGGACACGTTCAGGATGAAGACGAAGGGCTGAGACAGATGAAATGGTGGGTAACGCAAAAGTGGAAGCCTGGCAAGCAAGAGAGAGATGATCTGGACTCTGAAATGAGGAGTGTGTTGCACCAGTGGGATAGACTGGAAGTGCGAGAGTCAGTGTTATATCGTAAGAGGCAACAGCCAAAAGATATGGAAGTAAGGTGGCAAGTGGTCATCCCAGGAAGAATGGCTCAAGAAGTAGCTAAAGAAGCCCACGAATTCGGAGCGCACTTCGGCCCCACAAAGACCTACCAATGGTTACAGCGGTATGTGTATTGCCCCCGGTTGGAGCTTGTGGTGAATGAGGTTTGCCGGCAAGGTTGAGTATGTAACCTCATTAAGAGTACTGAACAGAGGGCACCCAGCCAGACCATACAAACTAAGGAACCGCTAGAAGTCTTGATGATCAACTATCTCCTCGTGGGACACTCGGCCCGGGGGCTGCAATACTGTTTGGTGAGGACCGATCATTTCTCTAAGTTCGCAGTACTCACTCCGACTAGAGATCAGACTGCGGAATCAGCGGCGCGAGCCATCTATCAAGACTTCATCCGAAGCGCGTCCACTCCGACCAAGGCGCACGTTTCCAAGGCAAGGTGATGGAAGAATTGTATCGCATGTATGTGGAGCGCCCCCAGACGCAGGGCAATGGGGTACTCGGTACCGGGTCCCTCTGTCTCGGTTCTGGGGATGTCACGGTGGCTCGACCCGGTCCGTGGCCCTGCTAAGGGGCGTCCAATTAAAGGTGTAGGTGGTGGTGATTTAGGTCGCGGTAAATAACGAGGACAAAAGGTTGCAGTCTCTTTACCTTTTACTGTAGACTTTGGCATCCACAATCCAGAGCACTGCTAACAGGGCTTGCTGAGACCGGCCGGTCCGAAGGCACATCCAGAGTTCCCTTTGCAGGTGGAAATCAGTAGCCTTCCTACTTGCGCCTGTGTGTTGTAGTACCTCCCTGCTGAGCACCACGGGATAGTCCTCACAACTCTTGTATCTGTTTCTGATGTTCTCTCTCTCCGTCCCCCAGTTTGGATAGGACGCACCCGTATGACAGGGGTAGGCCTGGAGCTATTTTATAGGGACCCTAGAGACGCCCCTCCCCCACAATTTGCCTCCGTTGTCTGCTTAGGTGAAAAGGTGAGACAGCCAACCTAAAGTCAACTGCCCTGCCATGATTGAAGTAAAGTGTAGAGCCAGTACTCCCTCGGTGTTCCGGCCACCGGCTACACGCCTCAGAAGGATGTTGCCACGATCTTAGGGCACGACTCCTCCCGGTATTATCTCCTTTGTTGCTGTGATCTCGTTTCTCACTTCTCCACAATATACTTCGCTTCTTGTCCTTTCTTAAGATACTACCGCAATTAAGTGCAGGTGCGGCTCTGTAACGATCTGTCTCTTGCTAGGCCTCTGTCAGGATCCCACCCCTGACAGGGACCCCCTGAATCTTTCCCCGCAGCACCCTCTCTCACTGGATGTTGCCTGGACAAAACCCAGTCAGCTTTCTTCCTAACTTCCTATCCAACCCCCAGTTTTACCAGAGTGTGAGGAGTGACCTAATACATAGAACCTTTTGCTCCCCCTGGTGGCCGGAGTGTGAAGTGTAATGTGTGACTGTGATACCTGGTCAGGTGAACTCCTTTAGTACAATCAGACGTACCATCACTCCCCTTAGCGGCAGAGCGACAATACTGCACGACCAGGACTCTGGGGTGCTGCATATGGCATCAAGCGGTCCCGGACCACCCCTTACCACCCTCAAGGCAATGGAGCTTGTGAATGCTTCAACAGAACCTTACTTCAAATGCTGAGAACGCTGGAGGAGGATAAGAAGGCGGGTTGGCCAGACTATCTGCCAGAATTGGTCTGGACCTACAACAATCGGGTCCACTCCACCACGGGTTATACCCCCTATCTACTGTTGTTTGGAAGAGCTGGATGAGAGATCATTGAGCTGAATTTGGAACAGCCAGAGGAGCTGATGGAGCGAACTGTCACCTCATGGGTGAAAGAGCATCGGCAACGATTGCAAACGATGCGGCGGTTGGCGGGTCAGCAACTGCAAGAAAAAGAACATACGGGCCGCAAACCGACTCAAGAGTTACCGCTCCAACCTGGAGACCGAGTATTAGTCAGAGAGAAACGCCCTAAGGGAAAACTAAGTGAGAGATGGGAAGTACAGCCGTACAAGGTTATCGAGCGAGTGTATGCTAATGGCCCTGTCTACAAGGTACAGATTGAGAATGGGGCATCCGCCCCTAGAGTACTTCACAGAAATATGCTGCGGCCTTGCCGGTCTGAGGTCTGTTCTACGCCATTGTCGCCTGAAGGCGCCACTCCACTTCCTGAATCTGTCATGCCTGATGGTGAAATCAATGATGAGTGGTGGACCGTCCCTGACACAGTAGGGGATCCTCAGCCGCACAGAGACGGTAATCTCATGGATGTACCAGTCCCGCCATGCAAGGACGAGACCAGACAAGAGCTCACAGTCTCCTACAACAAGTGTTCCTCTGGAAGATAGTCAAGCCTTGCCTGACAGCCAAGAGCTTCAGAGATCCCAGAGGTCTAATGCAGGGGTTCCACCAGTCCGATAATGTAGAACAGTGTGCTCTGTCTGTTGTTACACCTTTGTTGCCTCCTCTATAGGTGCTGTTCCGCATTGCACATTCCTTCATTACGCTTCAACCTTGATTCTGTGATGGTCGAGGACAACCATCATTAAGAAGGAAGGCATGTAAGAGGGTGGTGCTGTTATGGACAGTAACACACTGCCACTTTAAGAGACAGCACCCCCTTGTCTGGTGTGATGGAATGTCCTGCTTCCCCCTGCTATAGGCTGTGAAGATGAACTGCCCTAGAATTAGGGGAGGAGTTGAGCCTGAACTGTGTGTGTGAGCTGAAGCTGCTAGAGAGAACTGTGTGCTGTTTGCTACAAGAAAGATCCCACAGCCTGGGTCAGAGTGTACTTGTGAAATTTGCAAGACTTTTCCGGGTACAGCAAAGGTGGCTGTTCTGTGCTAGTTTGTGAAGCCACGAAGTTACTGAGAAAGGGACTTACAGTTTCGAGGAGCATCCCTAGGATCCAGAAGCAAGGAGAAGACCACGCTTCACAGAGCTGACAGAAAGCCGTGCACACCGCCATATTAGACTGCTGGGGGCCCCCCGGGACTGGACCTGAGTCCCCAACATCACCGTCAGTCTGTTTCCTGTTTGGTGCACCTGTTAGGGCCTAGTGTAGGCTTCAGTAGTCAGTACACGGGAGCCGTGTGGCCTGCTTATTAAGGGACAGGGAGGTTATACGTAGAGTAGTATCGTTATTTGTTTATTGTTTAAAGTTGCTTGTGAGACATTTTCTGAGTCTGTAATAGTTGGAGCACCGTGCTATTTTACGGACAAGATAAAGTTTATAACTCGTGTAAAGTGTCTCTTGCCATTGCATACCCCTGTTTGCATCTTCCTCACCCACTTCATTCCTTGCCTCCCAATAAATCTACCCTTTGTTGTTTGCACCTCATCTTGTGTACAGTAGTCTTCCTGCACCGTGGTGGTCCCCCGGCCATCGCTTCAATTCCACACGTCCATTATTATCAGACACTAAGTAATCAGCACACTTATCTCTAATCTGGGCAATTTCCACAGTAGTCCTCAGAGGGTGACTTTGGTAATCATGCAATGTAACAGGTTCCTCAGTTTCTAAGTTGGGCCGCTCTTTTGCCATGATGTAGTTGTGTAGAAGAACACATGCTTTCACAACCTCATCAATAGTTTTCAATTTTTAGATTAATAGATGTTCCCAAAATGTGCCATTCACATACCAGCAATCCAAAGGCACACTCCACAGTTCTCCGTGCCCTTGTCAGTCGGTAGTTGTAAAAAATTTTTTTGTGTGATTTAAGTCCCAACTTGAATACGGTTTTAGGAGGTTGGCACACATTTGGAAGGCCACAACACACGGCATTGGTGATCCTTCAGTGTTGGGAAGAGGTTGTGGCTGTGGGAAATTAAAATCATTACCATACAACCGTTGGCCCATGTACGACTTTTTGAAAGTTTGTGAGTCATTTCCTCATCCAAATGAGCCAATGTCTATGGCGACAAATCTACACTGAGCATCGGCAATCGCCATTAGAACAATGGAATAGTCATAGTTACTCACCGATAACGGTGTTTCTCCGAGCCCATGACAGCACTACCAGAGAGAGAGGGGATCCGCCCTTCAGGGACAGGAAACCTACAGGATAAAAGGGCGGTACCTCTCCCCTGCATCAGTTTTGTTTACAGAGCATCGGAGGTCCTCCAGGTTAGTCACAACAATAAAAAATAAACAATTTTATCATATCGCTTAGCAAGTAAACACCGTGTCTATATGGAAAACCACTTCACACAAAATAATGTGCTCACCGCACACATGATGAGGGGGGGAATAAGCAAGTGCTGTCATGGGCTCTGAGAAACACCGTTATTAGTGAGTAACTATGACTTTCTCAGTCGCCCATGACAGCACTACCAGAGAGAATTTCAGAGATTATTGCTTAGGGAGGGACCACAGCCTGCAGAACCCTTCTCCGAAGGTTAAGTCAGATGAAGAGGCTAGGTCTAAGCGGTAGTGTCTGAAAAAGGTTGAAGGTGATGACCAGGTGGCCGCCTTACAAATTTGATCTAATGGTACCTCCGACCTTTCAGCCCAGGAGGTCGCCATAGCCCTCGTAGAGTGGGCCTTCAGTCCCTGTGGAACGGCGTTTCCGGTGGATGAGTACGCCAAGGCTATTGCGTCTGTTACCCATCGAGCAATAGTGCCCTTAGAAGCTTTGAGTCCTTTTCTGGGCCCCTGAAAACAGATAAAGAGAGACCCTTCCTTCCTATGCTGTTGGGTGATTTTAAGGTATTGGACTAGACACATTTTCACATCTAGTGTGTGGAATTTCTCTTCTTTCTCATTTCTAGGGTTTGGACAGAAATAAGGAAGGATTATTTCCTGAGACCTATGGAATGTGGAGACAACTTTTGGTAAATAGGCAGGGTCTGTTTTTAGTATAACCTTATCGTCCAGGATTTGTGTAAATGGAGGGTTTGCAGATAGGGCTTGGAGGTCACTTATCCTACGGGCCGATGTCAGTGCTATTAGAAGGGCCGTTTTAAGTGAGAGAATCTTAAGGGGTAGAGATTCTAAAGGCTCGAATGGGGATTCTGTTAAGGCTGACAATACCAAGTTCAAATCCCAGGATGGTAATCTATTTATAGTTATGGGTTTAGACCTTGCAGCTGCTCTGACAAACCGCACTACCCAAGGGTTGGCTGCTATGTTTTCACAGTATAATGCTCCTAGAGATGCTATTTGTACCTTTAAGGTACTTACTGAAAGGCCTAGGTCTAACCCTCTTTGTAGAAATTCTAATATTTCAGCAACTGGAACCCCGTCCTGCAACCTTACCCCAGAAGAGGATAGGAATTTCTTCCAGGTTTCCCCGTAGATTTTTTTGGTCGCAGGTTTCCTACTTTTCATTAGAGTAGATACTAGTTTGTCAGAGAAACCTCTTTCCCTCAGTAGTGACCTCTCAAATTCCACGCTGTCAGATGGAGATCTCTGACTGAGGGTGGAATACCGGTCCCTGTGACAGAAGGTCCGGAAGATCCGGAAGAACCCAGGGATCGGTGATCAATAGCATCCTCAGCCATGAGAACCAGGCTCTCTTGGGCCAGAAGGGGGCTATTAGGATGAGTCTGGATCTGTCCTGCCTGATCTTCCGTAGGACTGCTGGAATGAGAATAGTGGGGGGAAAAACATACGCAAGTGTGTGTGTACAGGGAATTGTGAATGCATCCACTGCCTGAGGGTTCCCCCTGGAATCTAGGGAGCAGAAGGCTTCCACCTTCCTGTTGTGAAGATTGGCAAAGAGGTCTATCACTGGGATTCCCCATAGATCTGTGATTTTGTTGAAGATCCCCTGATTTAGAGACCACTCTCATGTTTTAATTGGGTACGACTCAAGAAGTCCGCTTTCTGGTTTTCTACCCCCTTTATGTGTAGGGCCGATAGGGAAAGAAAGTTGTTTTGAACCAAGCTGAAAATTTCGGAGGTGGTTCTCATTAATGTTTGGGATCTGGTTCCCCCTGGTGGTTTAAGTAAGCCACCACTACTCTGTTGTCCGAGAATACTCGGACATGATGTCCTTGTAGCTCGCCTAGAAAGTACAGTAACGCATGATTTACCGCTCTCAGTTCTTTTTGATTTGAGGAAGACTGGAGCTCCTGATTTGTCCATAACCCCTGAGCGATTCTGTTGTCCAGGTGAGCCCCCCTGTTATGACCTGGTGGTTAAGAGGCCACACTGATATGACCTGGTGGCTAAAACGCAACATGGGACGAGCTCTGAGAAGATGGTATCTCTACTGACCGCAGTCCCTAATCCTAACAACAACACTAGTAATAGCCGTGGGATGTTCCTAACTCTCCCTAGACACCTCTTCACAGCCTAAGAACTAACTACCCCTAAAGAAGGAAATAGAAAGCTATCTTGCCTCAGAGAAAACCCCAAAAGGAAAGATAGCCACCCACAAATATTGGCTGTGAGTGAAGAGGGAAAAGACGTACACAGAAATGAAATCAGATTTCAGCAAAGGAGGCCAATACTAAACTTGATAGACAGAGAGAAAAGGATACTGTGCGGTCAGTATTAAAAACTACAAAATCCACGCAGAGTTTACAAAAATGAACTCCACACCGACTCACGGTGTGGAGGGGCAAATCTGCTTTCCCAGAGCTTCCAGCTAGCCTGAATATGACATAGTGACAAGCTGGACAAAAAGACACATATTTGCAGAGAAATAGAGTCCAAAAAAATGGACAAACAAGGACTAGCAAAAACTTATCTTTTGCTGACAAGGACAGGCCATATGAGAAATCCAAGGAGAGAACCAAATCCAAGCCAAGGACATTGACAGCTGGCATGAACTAAAGCCCAGAGCAGGTTTAAATAACAAACCCAGGCAAGGCGATTAGTGAAGGCAGCTGCCACAGCTACCCAAAGGAGCAGCAGTTCCACTCGAAACCACCAGAGGGAGCCCAAGGGCAGAACTCACAAAAATACCATTAGCAACCACAGGAGGGAGCTCCAGAACGGAATTCACAACACCCCCCACCCTGTGGGACTTGCGTCTGTAGTGACTATCTGAGACGCCTCTATCACCCAGGGAACCCCTTTTGATAAGTTGCTGGGATCTAACCACCAAGCTAGGGAACGAATAGTAGGCAAATCTAGAGTCATGCGACCCTCTAACCGCCCTCCCAGTAGTTTCTGGTTTCTTAAAACGTCCCACTGGAGGGGTCTTGTGTGGAGCTGTGCCCACTGAACTGCTGGAAGACAAGCAGAGAGGGACCCCAGTAATGACATCGCCTTCCTTAGGGTCATGGTAGGGTTTGCACGTGCTTCTGACACTAAGTGGATTATTTTATTTTTTTTTCTCGTGCGGAAGGAGACACATTTGAGAATTTGATTCCAAGGTGAGACCCAAAAATTCCTGAACCCTGGCTGGTTCCAGCTTCGACTTTTGGAGGTTCACTAACCACCCCAATTTTTTTAAAATGTCTATGACTCTGTCGCGTTGCTGGCGGCAGAGTTCGGCCGAATTGCTCACAATCAGACAGTCGTCTAGATATGGAATAATCAAGACGTTTTCCTCTCTCAGATGCGCCATCATCTCTGCTATCAGCTTGGTGAAGACGCGAGGTGCAATTGATATGCCAAAGGGAAGAGCCTTGTATTGGTATTCCCTTGTCTGTCCTTTCATGACTACCGCCAGTCTGAGGAATTTCTGAGAAGACTTGTGGATGGGGACGTGATAATACGCGTCGCTGAGATCTAGAACTATCATAAAACAGTTTGGAAACAGATTTTTTTATCGTTGACTTTATTGACTCCATTTTGAATCTCTGTTTTTTAACATAGGTATTCAACTTCCGTAGGTTTATTATGGTCCGGAAGGTTCCGTCTGGTTTGGGCACCAGGAACAATGGAAAGTAAAATCCCTTCCCCCTCTCCAGAAGGGGGACCTCTTGGATGACAGATTTGTTTAACAGTTTTACGATTTCTAGCTCCAGAGCCTCTTGTTGTAGGGGAGACGACCTCAGCGGTGTTACCACATAGTTCCTTGGGGGTAAGGATAGAAAGTTTATGTGAAGCCCCTTCTCGTAATAAATTTAAAATCCAAGGGCTGGTCGAAATTTTCTCCCAGACCGGGAGGAATTGAGATAACCTCCCTCCCACCCTGGGAGAGATGTCACTTGGAGGGGGGTTTTCTATCGCGAGGGGAGTTACCAAAAAGGAACCCTCTATCCTTCCTTCTCCCGTCATCCCATCGGGTTTGTTCTCTTGGCGGTCTCCTTTTAAAAAATTTCCTATTCCGAAAGGGCCGCTTATTATATGTTGGGGCCAGGATGGGAAAACCTTTCTTTTTATCACCCGCTTTTTGCAGGATATCGTCCAGAGTTTCTCCAAAAAGAAACTTGCCCTCACACGGGATGGAGCAAAGTTTCTGCTTAGTTTGTAAGTCCCCTGGCCAGGTTTTTAGCCATAAGGTTCTACGCGCTGCATTTGAAAGGGCTGCAGATTTAGATGTCAATTTAATTGAGTCAGCCGAAGAGTCCGCTAAGAACACCGTAGCTCCTCTAATCATAGGGATAGACTCTAAGATTTTATTTCTGGGGACCCCCATCTCTGAGCTGTTTCTCTAGGTTATCGACCCAGATCATTAGAGACCGTGACGTGCAAGCTGCCGCTATGGTAGGCCTTAAGCATCCTCCTGCTGACTCCCAGGCCCCTTTGAGAAAGGTATCTGCTCTCTTATCGAGAGGATCTTTCAGGGTTCCCATGTCCTCGAACGGTAAGGCAAACTTTTTTGAGGCTTTAGCCACCGCACCGTCTAGTTTGGGGGCTTTATCTTGTTGGGTTGAACAATTAATAAAATGTTCAATTCTCTAGTTGCCTACTCCTGGCCTAATGGATATTGATCAGGTGCGCACCAAAAGAAATACACCACACAGTTGGATGTATACTCCTTGATCAATCTGTGGCTCAGCTCCAAGAAGGAAGTTTTATTAGTCAGACACAAATTTATATATCTCCTGTAAGGGGGCTCGGTTAGCTCTCAAATGGGAGTGATCGAATGTATTTCATTGGTTAGTGGGTTGGGCAATGAGCAAGTCCATGGGCATATCCATGAGGTCATCAGGGTGGGTTGGTCCATGAGGTCATCAGGGTGGGCGTCACTGTGGGTGGATCCATGAGGTCATCAGGGTGGGCGTCATCTTGGATACCAGAGCACACGGCATGCTGACACAGGAAATGGCAGCCATCTTTAGTTTCTTCATTGTTCATCTTGGATACCAGAGCACATGGCTCTGATACAGGAGATGGCAGCCATCTTTAGGGTCTCACTATCATCTGAGGAAAACTTATGTAAGGTTAAACAATACATGTTATGGGTTGCTTCTCTCAATTACCTTATGTCTTGAGGTTAATTAAGTATTTGATCTTATGGCTCTCCTCAACAGTCCCCCCTAAATACTTTATTAACCACCTTTTTTTTATCTTGATCCCACCGTGGTTCCCTAACCCACCGGTGTTAAGTGTCACTATGACATCAGAGGCTTCATGACAATACGGATGCTATAGACACCAGAGAATGTGCGACCAATTATGGGTATACCGAGGAGGTATATCGGAGCGCGTTACCCACGTCCTACCTGCTGGATCTATTACTCTCCAATCTCGCATCTCCATGGTTACATAAAATACACATGTCACTCGCCCTGATGTACACATCCTAGATCTGACCGTCTTGCCCGGGGGAGGAAATTGGAGTTTTCACCAGTTTGAGACAAGTTTTCCCTTGTGGAAAACCTCCCTTTGTAGCTGGACTTTGACAAGCAGGTCAGATCCTACTCTGTCCCTAACTGTCTAACAAGTTTATAATGTGAGAGATGGATCCAGGAGGCGCTCAGCAACCCTGACCGAAATAGGAGTAATCAGGAGCACTTGGTAGGGACCCTTAAATCTCGACTCCAGGGATGTCTTTCTGATGAACGTCTTTACCAGCACGTAGTCACCAGGTTGGAAAGTATGGGTACCGTCACTGGAATCTGGACCTGGAATGGATGATAAAACTTGTACATGTGTTATTGACAGTTCTTTAGTAAGGGCAATGGCATATTTTACCAGAGTATCACTTCCTAAGGCTAGCTGTTGTGGAAAATATTGACCCAACCTTGGAGGCCCCCCAAAAAGAATCTCGTATGGTGTGAGTTTAGTGGGACCCCTTGGAGTGTTTCTGACTGAGTATAAGGCAACGGGCAAAATGTCTGTCCAAGTCTGACCTCCTAACTGGCTTTCAGTATTTTATTTTTGAAGGTGCCATTCAGTGTTTCTACTTTCCCACTGCTGTGTGGGCGATATGGAGTATGTAAACCCAAATCAGCTCCCACTAATGTTCATAGTTCCTTAGACAGTGCTGCAATGAATGCGGGTACTTGGTCACTCTCAATTACCTCTGGGACCCCATATCTGTATACTACTTCAGTCATCAGTCTCTTAACAGTCACCCTGGCAGTCATGTTTGTTACTGGATAGGCTTCGGGCCATCCTGAGAACATGTCAGTCACTACCAGTACATACTCGTACTTCCCTACTTTTGGCATTCGAATGTGGTCAATCTGAATTCTCTGAAAGGGATAAAGTGGTTTAGCCAAATGTTTCTGAGTAACTTTCTGGGGTGGTGCTGGATTGCATTCTGCAGACACAAGGCAGGACTTGAAATAATTTTGGGTGACAGTAGAGATCCCAGGTGCCATATAAATCTTCCAAATCAGGTCATTCATCCGATTCTTGCCTCTGTGGGTGATACCGTGTGCCCATTCTGTCACTGAGGGGTACAGATTACGGGGTAGACAGAGCTTTTTGTTCACCCTCCAGACTCCATCTTCATCCTTTTTTAGCTCCTCCTTCTTGCCATGACTGCTTGTCATCATCTGATGTCTTGTCTTGATGTAGATGGATGATCCTCATAAGAGAGCCTTTAGTCCCTTCTTCAGCGTCTTGTGACACGTACACCGCTGCTTTCTCTTTCCCAAATGGATCCACAGCATAGGTTTTTGCTGTTTTGTCAGCAAAGAAGTTCCCCCTTGCTTCTGGAGAATCCAGTCTCCCATGAGCTTTGATCTTGATCACTGCAACCTCCAAAGGTAGATCTAGAGCGGCCACAAGTTCTTGTATGATAGCAGCATGTTTTACAGGAGCTCCACTGGACGTTAGGTATCCTCTGGCTGCCCAGATACTGCCGAAGTCATGAGCCACTCCGAAAGCGTATCTTGAATCCGTGTAGATGTTGACCACCTTCTCCGTCGCTTCCTGACAAGCCAACGTCAAAGCTTTAAGTTCCGCTTCTTGTGCAGACATGTGCGGTGGTAGCGATCCAGCTGAGATGACCTGGTCATGTGTAACCACGGCATATCCCGTATGGAATCTTCCTGTTTCATCTGCAAATCTGGAACTATCAGTGAAGAACGTCAGGTCAGCATGTGGGAGTGGGTCTTCAGACACGTTTTTCTTGGAGGCTGCTTCTTCCTGCATTTGTTCGAGACAGTCATGATCCTCTGAGTGTGTAGAGGCATCTTCTCCGAGAGCATCAGTATCATCATCCACATCCCCCCTGGAAAGAGGAAGCAGCGTGGACGGGTTGAGGATGGTGCAGCGGACAAGAGTGACATTATCCGGAATCAAGAGGGAACATTGGAGTCTCATATGACGCTGTAGCGACAGGTGTTTAGGTTGAGTCTGGCCTAGAATAGCTTTTATGTCGTGTGGAGCCATTAAGAGAACCGGATGTCCTAAGATGATATCAGAAGTTTTGTCCAGAAGCATATGTGCAGCATGAACGGCTCTGAGGCAAGTCGGGGAAGCTTGAGACACAGAGTCCAGGCGGGCAGAGTAGTAGCCGATTGGTCTTGTTCTTCCCCCATGTTTTTGTGCTAGGACTCCGGAAGCATGTCCTGCTACTTCACTGACAAACAAGTAAAAAGGTAGTTGATAATTTGGGATTCCAAGAGCTGGTGCAGACTGTATGGCCTGTTTAAGAGCGTAGAAGGCTTCAACAGATTTGGGACATAGTGGAAACGCTGACGTCTTAAGGTCATCGTACAATGGTTGCATCAGCTTGGAGGCGTCTGGAATCCATTGGCGACAATATGTGATAAGTCCTAAAAAAGCTTGTAACTGCTTAGGTCCTTTTGGTAGAGGAACGGTCTTAATAGCAAGCTTCCTTTCATCCGTTAGGTGTTTAAATTTTGGAGAGAGACAGTGGCCTAAAAACACGACTTTAGGCTGACACCACTGGACTTTGTTGAGGGACACCTTACAGTTTTGTTGTGCAAGATGAAGAAGAAGACTGAGACTTGACTCTTCAGCGGTCGCCTGGTTAGGACAGCATAGTAGGAGATCATCCACATATTGAAGGAGGACAACTTGATGGTTAATCTCTCTCCACGGCTGTAGACAAGTGGCAAGGGCCTGAGAGAAATGACTTAGTGAGTTCTGTGCTCCTTGTGGTAAGACCGTCCAGGTATATTGTGATCCTCTGTAAGTGAAAGCAAACAGGTACCAATCTTCTGGATGCAGTGGTATGCTGAAGAAAGCATTGGCCAGGTCTATGACAGTGAAACGTTCTGCATCTGATGGTATTTCCGACAGCAATGTATGTGGATTGGGCACAATTGGACTTTCTAGTACAGTTGCTGCGTTAACAGACCGGAGATCTTGAACCATACGATACTTTGGAGCTTCTCCTTTTAATGTCCTCTTGTTTACTGGAAACAAAGGTGTGTTACAGGGAGAGTTACATTTGACTAGTGCCCCGTTCTCCAAGAGAGGCTTGATTTGAGTGGCCAAAGACTCTTCTTGGACAGATTTGAGTGGATATTGGGGCACCCTTGGAAGCTGAGCTCCAGGTTTAAGAATGACCCGTATCGGGGGCACAGCAAGACGTCCAATATCTTCAGGGCCAGTAGACCATAGAGTAGATGGAACTTGTGACATCACTTCTGGCGGAACACTCGAGACTGTTTTAGCAGCTTCATCCATCATCATAAGCAGAGGTGCAGCTTGAAGTTGACACTCTTCGCTCGGATCGAGCGGGTCAGTGATGGTGATGGTGAGACCATCTGATGAATAGGCTATAGTTGCTCTCAGCTTTTGGAGAAGGTCTGCTCCCAGAAGCTTGGTAGGACAAGTGGGGGACACCACTAGACGCATAAACACATCTTCGTATGGTCCAGCCTGTATCTTACGGGTGAGCTTGTTAGAAGTAGGCTTGCCATCCACTCCCACGCATGTCACGGCTTCAGAGGATATCAGATCGGGAAAAGGCAGGTCCTGTAATCTGATAACACTTCTGGCTGCACCTGTATCCACAAGAAACGGTAAGGGTTTGCCTTGAACGTTGATCGTTACTTTGGCTATAGGACCAGACATAGAAGCCAAAGTAGTGGACACGGGCTTGCCCTTGTCCTATCGGGTACATAGATCCATCAGAGCTGCGGTGTGATTGACATCGGGATGCATCTGAGCTTGTAGTGGTCGTTCGTAGTATTGGTCATTGTAATGAGGATAGTTGAATCTGCGATTATCCTCGTTGTAATTCCTGAATCTGCGTCTTGGAAAAGGGACCCTACAATCTCGTTTTTGGTGACCTGGGTTGCCACAATTGAAGCAGACGTCTTTGCTATGAGGTGATAGAAGTCGCTGGTTTTGATATTGCACATCAGTCCATAGAATATGGGTCTTTTTGTTCGAGGCTATCGATTTCTCAGGGAGTGTTTTTTCAAATCCCTTAGCTATTGTTAAAACATCCTTAGGATCCAATGTAGCATATTCAGGTCTGATTGCTTGAAATTGCTTCCTCAGGGCTTCTCGAAGGCCTTCAACAAAAGAGGAGACGAGCAGTGTCCGTTGAACTTTTATTTGGTTACTGAAGCCAAGGTCATTAAACATTTGGGCTAAGCGAGCATGATATCTCTCCACCGATTCCCCTGGTTCCTGCGTGACATCCTTGAAAGATGTTGACTGATCAGCCAACTTATCCGAGGCCCATGTCTTAAGTTGTTGGCAGAACAAAATACCAGAGTCCCATGTGATGTCACTGGTAAGTGAGGCATCATTGAATGCGGCCTCCATAACAGGCCAATACGCATCGCCCGCTTTAAGATTTACCAGGGAAATGAGATCTTGCCACGTGGCTGAGTAATTCCTTTGTATTTGAAGCATGCTTCTGTAGAAAGGCATCGGCTGTTTTTCTGGATCTGGAAGCAAGTTCAACAGAGTAGCAGCTTGCTGGGGTGTAAACTTGACATAGAGGGTGGGCTCTTCAGACATGAGCATCGGCACTGTTGGTGGTGGCACCTGAGGCGGGAGTAGAGATGGCACCGGGAGTACAGATGTAATCCCTTGTTTATGAGGAGCAGGAGGAGGTAACAGTCCTGGAATGAGGGGCTCTATTTGGGCAGCTCCAGTATCATGGTGTGGGGTCCAGGTTATGCAGGCAGTCTTAAAAGCTTTAACAGTCCTGTCCTCATTACTAATTAACCTGATTTCAGAGAGGCAGCAAATGCTTGGGGGGCTACACTTGTTTATTATAATTTCAACGATTTCCCTTGTACATGCATGAACAGGGAAACCGAAAATGCCAACACCAATGGCGGGCATTGTCATGGTCTCAATGTGCTCACTAATATTTGCATACTCTAAAATGCGAGTTATTGCTGCACGAAGTTGTTGAACACTAACGTCTGGATGAATAGGGTCATAAGTAGGGGTCACAGCGTGTATGATCATTCTACATGGAAGATTGCCAGCTTTAGTCACCGCTATGTCCCCAACAGCTATCTGACCACGTGACTCAACAATGATTTGACTGTCAGCTTGAATAGTCGCCCCTCCTGCTTCCACTATAACTCTAGCTACACCTCCATTGTGCTCTGACCGAGAATTGGCAGCATTAACAATAGCATCTGTCTCCATTGTTGTTATGTCACCCTTTCCCACCACTAACAAGGGTCCCTCAGGAAGTTCTTTTTCAAAAATAGGTTGCCAACATTCCCTCCCCTTTGTGCTTCCTGTGCTATTGGTATCCTCCTCCCAGATTGAGCCCCCCTTGTTACAGTTGCCACCGTCCCATACAGGTGTGCGCTTGGCTGAGAGACAGCCTGTGAGGTACCGGGTATAGGGTTAGGTAGACTGCGTGAGAGTGCTGTTGTAGTGGAAGCGTTGGGAGGAGAGGCCGCTGCTTGGAGCATCTCATGTGGGTGTGTGGCTAAATTAGCAGTGGAAGTGACAGTAGAAAGGGTCGGGGCCGGGGACGATCCAGGTGGGAGTATTGCTGGATTCACGACAGGAGTGATAGGGGAAAGGGTTGGTGCCCCATTGGAAACCACTGAGATAGGAAACATGGGTAAAGCCTGTTCACTTCCCGAAGGAATATAGTATTGGCCGTTAGTGGTCATTACCGGGTAACAAGGATTTGGTGATGTGGTGTGTAGCCTTAGTCTGAGACATTCACCACCAGGAGCAGCACATTTGCCATCCACAAAATGGCCGGTGCCAGCATTAACACATTTGCCATCCACAAAATGGCTGCCGTCAGAATTACATTTGCCATCCACAAAATGGCTGCTATTAGAATTAAAACATTTGCCATCCACAAAATGGCTGCTATTAGAATAAGCACATTTGCCATCTACAAAATGGCTGCTGCCATCAGAATAAGCACATTTGCCATCTACAAAATGGCCGCTATTAGAATTAAAACATTTGCCATCCACAAAATGGCTGCTATTAGAATAAGCACACTTGCCATCCACAAAATGGCCGCTGTTAGAATTAAAACATTTGCCATCCACAAAATGGCTGCTGTCATCAGAATAAGCACATTTGCCATCTACAAAATGGCCGCTATTAGAATTAAAACATTTGCCATCCACAAAATGGCTGCTGCCATCAGAATAAGCACATTTGCCATCTACAAAATGGCTGCTATTAGAATTAAAACATTTGCCATCCACAAAATGGCTGCTATTAGAATAAGCACATTTGCCATCCACAAAATGGCCGCTATTACATTTAGCACATGGCTCTGGGCCACCATTATGGCTGCTATTACATTTAATACATTTGTCATCAACAAAATGGCTGCTATTACATTTAGCACATGGCTCTGGGCCACCATTATGGCTGCTATTACATTTAACACATTTGCCATCAACAAAATGGCTGCTATTACATTTAGCACATGGCTCTGGGCCACCATTATACGGTGGTGGCCGCTCACAGGATATATTTTTGTAATACACAACTCAAAACTCTACTCTTTCTATTCCTTTTCTCTTCTACCCAATTTCCAATTTTTTTTTTTTCTACAGGCTTTCAGAGACTCTTTCTCCTGCCCTAGCAATAGACAACAATCCATTATCTTCTAGGATACATTTTCTTTCTTTTAAGACAATCTTCTACTCCAGGGGCTGTAACCATCCCCCTTCTGGCATTCCACACAACTTCCACTAATTTACACGAGTCTAACTTGCCATCTGAATTTGGCTTAGTGCCAATACGGCAGAACTGCATTAATTTCTCCATCTTTCTATAGATATACTATATATATATCTATCTATCAAGATAACAAACACCAAACAAACAATAAGACGGGGGAGATGACTCAAACCTGAGATTCTAAAAGGGAACTGAGTCTGCAGTACTCAGTTCCTATTGCTTCTTGTCACGTGGTCCCTGTCTGACTTCCGTGCTCCGTACTTTACAAACCAATTATTCCCTACTTTGTCAAATTGCTCCCTAACTTACCAGTCCCCGTGCAGAGTCACTCACTCGATGTCACGGGGCAAAAACTATAAATTTATTTATTTGGCTCGAACTGAGTCATTCACTCTAAGTTTTAATGAGCCGCTACACAATTTATTAGGCCCGAACAGAGTCATTCACTCCAAGCTTTACCGGGCCCCCCTAGGCCGAGTCAATCACTCCAGGTCCTAGTCTCTCTTATACAGAACTGAAAATCTTATCACAGGCGACAACCGTATGCCACAGACAAAAATTTATTTATTTATTTTTATTTCCCTCTTACACTTGCTCTCCTTCTCTAAAAAACCTGGACGCAGAACTTCAACTAAAGCACGGCAGGTGTCTCCAATAATCCCAGACAGTGTGGAGACTCCAATCCTGAATTGAAAATGGATTGATAATAATGTCTCTCCAGTAGCCAGGAATCTGCGGAACAGAAAATGAGAAAAAAAGTCAGCACATGGCTTTTTGAAAAAAATGGAAAAAAAAAAGGGAAAAAAATCCGGACATGGCTTTTATTACAATAATACTAATGACATGTGTTTGTTTTTCAAAATTACATACCTCAGGGTGACCAACAGCCGTTCTTCAGCAGGAATTGCTCGACGGGGCTGTGTATCCTGCCTGGCCATTGATCCTTGGACACGTTGCAACAAGTCATCAAAGCTCTGTTCTGTCATCCTTGTATAGTCTAAAAACTTCTGATGCAGCTCTGTGTACAAGGAGTGGTATGCTCCACGGCTCTCTCAGAGTTCAAGGATGGGGTGTTGCCAATATCGAGTACACTCCCTGACAGAAGTTTTGTTGCTTATCCATGTTATGTAAATAAAAGCTTATAACATGACGTTAAATTCATCTATTGGTTGTATAAATAATTATTTTGAAAGCTGAAACCCTCCAAAATGTGGTTTAGGTTAGGAAAATAAATTGGCATCAATGCAGAAATACTGATCACTTAATGGACACAGAATGGTCAGATTTTGGCAAGACAAAAGTTTTGTCGCCTGGTCATATAATGCACCCAATCATAGTTTACATCCTCACCTGTGCTCAGTAAATGATCGGTTAATTAGTGTGTGTGTATAAAAAGAAACCCAGCACCCCAGACCTTCACTTGAACTGCAACTTGAGCTCTGACAACATGCCAAAAATCCACCCTGCGACCAAAGCCTGGTCTAATCTCTCTGGTATTTATTAATTTTGTTGCCCTACTTTGTGCTCGCTCTGGTTCCAATATATCCTTTCTGAGCACCGGTGCCCAAAACTGTACAGAGTACTCCATGTGGGGTCTAACCAGGGATTTGTACAGAGGCAGTATAATGCTCTCATCATGTGTATCCAGACCTCTTTTAATGCACCCCATGATCCTGTTTGCCTTGGCAGCTACTGCCTGGCACTGGCTGCTCCAGGTAAGTGTCATGGCTCTGGACGAGAATTCCTTTCCCTGTCCTGGGCTGTACGGAGTTAATTTTGCTGGCCTCTTTTTGGTTTGGAGAGGGCTATATGTTATGATCCCAATGGCAGAGGATCTCTGATATTCCGACAAGATAGCAAAAATATAAATACTGCTCTAGGGAGGTGGAAACTGGGCTAACCGCATACCTGATCCTGACACAAACAACTAAAAGTAGCTGGTGAACGTGCCTACGTTGGTTCTAGACGTCTCGAGCCAGCCGGAGAACTGACTACCCCTAGAGGGAAAAAATAAGACCTCGCTTGCCTCCAGAGAAATTGAACCCCAAAGATATAGAAAGCCCCCAACAAATAATAACGGTGAGGCAAGAGGAAAACACAAACGTAGAGATGAACTAGATTCAGCAAAGTGAGGCCCAATTGTCTAGATAGCAGAAAATAGATAGTGGACTATGCGGTTAGCAGAAAACCCTACAAAACATCCACGCTGAACATTCAAGAACCCCCACATCGACTGACGGTGTGGAGGGAGAATATCAGCCCCCTAGAGCTTCCAGCGAGTCAAAAATCAAATGTAAAGCAAGCTGGACAAAAACACTGAATAATGCAAACGATCCAAATTGTACAAAACAGACTTAGCTTTTCTTGCATAAGGCAGACTGAAAGGAATCCGGAGGAGACCAAATAGGTCTGGATACAACGATGCCAGGCAAGAGACTGAGTCCAGAGGAGACTCAAATAGGAAACACCCGCTGCTTAACGACACAGCTGGAGCTCAGGCCTGCAACAAGACATACCTAACACAATACCGTTAGTGACCACCAGAGGGAGCCCAGAAACACAGTTCACAACAGTACCCCCCCTTGAGGAGGGGTCACCGAACCCTCACCAAGACCCCCAGGGCGATCAGGATGAGCAGCGTGAAAGGCATGAACCAAATCAGCCGCATGAACATCAGAGGCGACAACCCAGGAATTATCCTCCTGACCATAGCCTTTCCACTTAACTAAATACTGGAGTTTCCGTCTAGAGATACGAGAATCCAGAATCTTCTCCACCACGTACTCCAACTCGCCCTCAACCAAAACCGGGGCAGGAGGCTCAACAGCAGGAACCATGGGCACCACGTACCGCCGCAACAAGGACCTATGGAACACATTATGAATAGCAAAAGACGCTGGAAGGTCCAAGCGAAAAGACACCGGGTTAAGGATTTCCAAAATCTTATAAGGACCGATAAAGCGAGGCTTGAACTTAGGAGAGGAGACTTTCAAAGGAACATGCCAAGAAGACAACCAAACCAAATCCCCAACACGAAGTCGGGGACCCACACCGCGGCAGCGGTTGGCAAACCGCTGGGCCTTGTCTTGTGACAATTTCAAATTGTCCACCACATGGTTCCAAATCCGCTGCAACCTATCCACCACAGAATCAACCCCAGGACAGTCAGAAGGTTCAACCTGACCCGAGGAGAAACGAGGATGAAAACCAGAGTTGCAGAAAAAGGGTGAAACCAAGGTGGCAGAACTAGCCCGATTATTAAGGGCAAACTCGGCCAGTGGCAAAAAGGTAACCCAGTCGTCCTGATCAGCAGAAACAAAACATCTCAAATAAGTCTCTAACGTCTGATTAGTTCGCTCGGTCTGGCCATTAGTCTGAGGATGAAAAGCCGACGAAAAAGACAAATCAATACCCATCTTAGCACAAAAGGATCGCCAGAATCTGGACACAAACTGGGATCCTCTGTCAGATACAATATTCTCAGGGATGCCATGCAAACGAACCACATTCTGAAAGAACAAAGGTACCAAATCAGAGGAGGAAGGCAACTAAGGCAAGGGCACCAAATGGACCATTTTAGAAAAACGATCGCACACCACCCAGATGACAGACATCTTCCGAGACACCGGAAGATCCGAAATGAAATCCATGGAAATGTGCGTCCAAGGCCTCCTTGGGATAGGCAAGGGCAAAAGCAACCCGCTGGCACGAGAACAGCAAGGCTTAGCCCGAGCACAAATCCCACAGGACTGCACAAAAGAACGCACATCCCGCGACAAGGAAGGCCACCAAAAGGACCTGGCCACCAAATCTCTGGTACCGAAAATCCCAGGATGTCCCGCCAACACCGAAGAATGAACCTCAGAAATAACTCTGTTGGTCCATCCATCAGGGACAAACAATCTCTCTCGTGGACAACGATCAGGCCTATCAGCCTGAAATTTTTGCAGCCCTCGTCGCAAATCTGGGGAAATGGCAGACAAAATTACTCCCTCTCTGAGAATACCAGCCGGCTCAGAGACTCCCGGAGAATCAGGCACAAAACTCCTAGAAAGTGCATCAGCCTTCACGTTCTTCGAACCAGGCAGGTACGAGACCACAAAGTCAAAACGGGAGAAAAACAACGACCAACGGGCCTGTCTAGGATTCAGGCGCTTGGCAGACTCGAGGTAAATCAGATTTTTATGATCAGTCAAGACCACCACACGATGTCTAGCTCCCTCGAGCCAATGTCGCCACTCCTCAAATGCCCACTTCATGGCCAACAACTCCCGATTACCAACATCGTAGTTCCCTCAGCAGGTGAAAATTTCCTTGAAAAGAAGGCGCATGGCTTCATCACGGAGCCATCAGAACTTTTTTGCGACAAAACAGACCCTGCACCAATTTCAGAAGCATCAACTTTAACCTGGAAGGGAAGAGAGACATCCGGCTGGCACAAGACTGGCGCTGAAGTAAACCGACGCTTCAGCTCCCGAAAGGCCTCCATGGCCGCAGGAGACCAATTCGCAACATCAGAACCCTTCTTGGTCATATCCGTCAAAGGTTTAACCACGCTGGAGAAATTAGCGATAAAACGACGGTAAAAATTAGCAAAGCCCAAGAACTTCTGCAGGCTCTTAACAGACGTGGGCTGAGTCCAGTCATGAATGGCACGGACCTTAACTGGGTCCATCTCCACAGTAGAAGGGGAAAAAATAAAACCCAAAAAAGAAACCTTCTGTACCCCAAAGATACATTTTGAGCCCTTCACAAATAGAGCATTCTCCCGCAAAACCTGAAACACCATCCTGACCTGGTTCACATGGGACTCCCAATCATCAGAAAAAAACAAAATATCATCCAGATAAATAATCATAAATTTATCCAGATATTTCCGGAAGATGTCATGCACTGAAACACAGAAGGAGCATTAGATAATCCGAAAGGCATCACCAGGTACTCAAAATGACCCTCAGGCGTATTAAATGCCGTTTTCCATTCATCTCCCTGCTTTATGCGCACAAGGTTATACGCACTACGAAGATCTATCTTGGTGAACCAACTGGATCCCTTAATCCGAGCAAACAAATCAGACAACAATGGCAAAGGATACTGAAATTTAACAGTGATCTTATTCAGAAGACGATAATCAATACAAGGTCTCAGAGACCCGTCTTTCTTGCCCACAAAAAAGAATCCTGCACCAAGAGGGGACGAGGATGGGCGAATATGTCCCTTCTCCAAAGACTCCTTTATATAACTCCGCATCGCGGCATGCTCTGGCACAGATAAATTAAAGAGTCGTCCCTTAGGAAACTTACTACCAGGAATCAAATCTATAGCACAATCACAGTCCCTATGAGGAGGAAGGGCACTGGACCTGGCCTCATTAAATACATCCTGAAAGTCTGACAAAAACTCAGGGATCTCAGAAGGAGTAGAAGAAGCAATAGACACCAATGGAGAATCGCCATGAATCCCCTGACACCCCCAACTAGACACAGTCATAGCTTTTCAATCTAAAACTGGATTATGGGCCTGTAACCATGGCAGACCCAAAACGACAACATCATGCATTTTATGCAGTACCAAAACACGAATCACCTCCTGATGTACAGGAGTCATGCACATGGTCACCTGCGTCCAATACTGAGGTTTATTCTCTGCCAATGGCGTAGAATCAATTCCTCTAAGAGGAATAGGATTTTCCAAAGGCTCCAGGACAAAACCGCAGCGCTTGGCAAACGACAAATCCATCAGACTTAAAGCAGCACCAGAATCCACAAAAGCCATAACTGAGTAAGAAGATAATGAACAAATTAAAGTCACAGACAAAATAAACTTAGGCTGAAAAGTACCAATGGCGACAGGATTAACTTTTTTCTTTAAACGTTTAGAGCATGCTGAGATAACATGTGTTGAATCACCACAGTGGAAACACAACCCATTTTGACGTCTATGATTTTGTCGCTCGGCTCTGGTCAGAATTCTGTCACATTGCATAGAATCAGGTGACCGTTCAGACAGCACCGCCAAAGGATTATCAGATTTGCGCTCCCGCAAACGTCGATCAATTTGAATGGCTAGAGCCATTGAATCATTTAGACCTGTAGGGATAGGAAACCCCACCATCACATCTTTAATGGCTTCAGAAAGACCATTTCTGAAATTTGTGGCCAGTGCACACTCATTCCATTGAGTAAGCACGGACCATTTCCGAAATTTTTGGCAATATACCTCAGCTTCGTCCTGACCCTGAGAGATAACCAGCAACATTTTTTCAGCCTGATTTTCAAGATTAGGCTCCTCATAAAGCAAACCAAGTGCCAGAAAAAACGCATCAACATTCACCAATGCAGGATCTCCTGGCGCCAGAGAGAAGGCCCAATCCTGAGGGTCGCCGCGCAAGAAGGAAATAACAATCTTAACTTGCTGAGCGGAATCACCAGAGGAACGAGGTTTCAGAGACAGAAACAATTTACAATTATTCCTAAAATTCAGGAATTTAGATCTATCTCCAAAAAACGGCTCAGGAATAGGTATTTTTGGTTCAGACTTAGGGCTATGGATAACAAAATCCTGAATGCTTTGCACCCTAGCAGCAAGCTGATCCACACTAGAAGTCAAAGTCTGGACATTCATATCTGCAGCAGAGTTTAAGCCACTCAGAGAAAAAGGGGATGGAAGAAGCTAGGCAAACTGCAGCAAAAAAAAACAAACTCAGAACTTCTTTTTAATCCCGCTTCTGCGATGCATTAAACATTTTCTTTTGGCCTGGCATTCTGTTATG
The DNA here is from genome assembly GCF_051348905.1 of Ranitomeya variabilis. NCBI lineage: Eukaryota > Metazoa > Chordata > Amphibia > Anura > Dendrobatidae > Ranitomeya > Ranitomeya variabilis. The sequence goes on along the minus strand of NC_135235.1, from coordinate 445,202,790 downwards.
ATCCCAATGGCAGAGGATCTCTGATATTCCGACAAGATAGCAAAAATATAAATACTGCTCTAGGGAGGTGGAAACTGGGCTAACCGCATACCTGATCCTGACACAAACAACTAAAAGTAGCCGGTGAACGTGCCTACGTTGGTTCTAGACGTCTCGAGCCAGCCAGAGAACTGACTACCCCTAGAGGGAAAAAATAAGACCTCGCTTGCCTCCAGAGAAATTGAACCCCAAAGATATAGAAAGCCCCCAACAAATAATAACGGTGAGGCAAGAGGAAAACACAAACGTAGAGATGAACTAGATTCAGCAAAGTGAGGCCCAATAGTCTAGATAGCAGAAAATAGATAGTGGACTATGCGGTTAGCAGAAAACCCTACAAAACATCCACGCTGAACATTCAAGAACCCCCACATCGACTGACGGTGTGGAGGGAGAATATCAGCCCCCTAGAGCTTCCAGCGAGTCAAAAATCAAATGTAAAGCAAGCTGGACAAAAACACTGAATAATGCAAACGATCCAAATTGTACAAAACAGACTTAGCTTTTCTTGCATGAGGCAGACTGAAAGGAATCCGGAGGAGACCAAATAGGTCTGGATACAACGATGCCAGGCAAGAGACTGAGTCCAGAGGAGACTCAAATAGGAAACACCCGCTGCTTAACGACACAGCTGGAGCTCAGGCCTGCAACAAGACATACCTAACACAATACCGTTAGTGACCACCAGAGGGAGCCCAGAAACACAGTTCACAACAGCTATATTAACCCGCTCTCCTGTGGGGGGTTTGTCAGTGATAGTTCTGTCCTCGGCTGAGCAGCTACCCTTGCTATACCTGTGTATACCGTTTGTTCCCGTGTGCTTGTCTAGTGTATGATCCGGCTTGTCCCTTGTTTTGTGTCTGCTCTCTGAATCTGTACCTCTACTATTTCTCTGGTTCTGATCTCTGGCTTGCTCTCTGACTGCTCTCCTTGTCTGTGCACTTGGTTGCTGCGTTCATGTCTGGCTTTTCTGACTTCGGCTTGTATTTGGCTATTCTTTAGTCTGTGTCCTTGGATACTGTGTTGCCCTCTGGCTATTGTACCCGGCTTGTCTGACCACTCTCTCTCTCCCTTGCATGGAGCTTAGCTCCTTCTCCAGCCACTCCCCCTGTGATCACGTGTCTCAGGTCCTGTTAGTGCAGCTCGCACTCTGCAGCAGCTATACACTTCTATTAGTTACTGCAGTCTCCCCATTCATTCCCTCTAGCGTTCATTCCCTGGACACGCATGTAGAAAAGCCGCGGAGACACCATCACGTGTTTCTCAACGCAAGCAATTGACAACCTGTGTGTCCATCACAACACATATCATGTGTCATTACAGTAAGTTTATCATTACTTAGGATCTCCTAGTCTTTCTCTATGTCAGATTTACCCAGTGGTTTCCCGTTCAGTGTGTAATGGTGATATTGATTCCTTCTTCCCATATATATAACTTTACATTTATCATTGTTAAACCGCATCTGCCACCTCTCGGCCCAAGTTTCCAACTTATCCAGATCCATCTTTAGCACAATACTATCTTCTCTTATATTGACTGCTTTACATAGTTTTGTATCATCTGCAAATATTCACCGGAGTTCATCAGCTGATCAGCTGCGATGCTCTCACTTACAGCACTGCTGCGTGGGAAAGTTCTCACACAGCGGTAGTGCCATATGTGAGAGCACTGGTGCTGATGAACTCCAGTGAACTCTTACAGCAGCTCGGTGATACACTACTGGAGTGATTACCTTTTGTCAGTGTATCGCCGAGGCCAGGTAGAGCAGTCACATCTCTCGATGTGACTGTTCGACACGTGAAATCGACGTGGGACATTTGGTATTAAATGGACTACGTCGGACAGATTAGTATTATATGTTAGTTTATTAATTTTTGATTGTTTGCAGGACACGAGGGTGTCGGGGATTAGGCATTCAGTAAGTATGGTTAATTTAGATTCAATAAAGGAGTCTGTGTGATTATTTCAAATAAAGGACTTTATTCTGGCTGTGTGCTTATTTACCATAGAACTATAGGATTAGTAATGAATAGGTGTCTTATAGACGCCTCACCATTACTAACCTGTGGGCTTCATGTCACCTGACAATACAAAGGTGACATCAACCCCACAAATATGAACCCCACTTGCCACTGCTACAGCCTGGGAACCTTTATGGCTATTGGCTCCTTCCCAGAATATTAACATCAGCCCTCAGCCGTTGGCTTTTCCTCTGATGGTTATTAAAATTACGCGTGAGCTCACGCAATTTTTTTTTAACATTTTCTGAAAAATAAACATATTGTATTTCACGCAGATTTCAGAGGATATGTTCCCACGGTCAGTAAACTCTGTAGGTTGGACGCTGCGTACATCCGCAGCGTTCAACCCATAGCGGCCAGATGTTACAGCATAATGGATGGGTTTTCAAGAAATCCCATGTCAACTATGCGTGCACTGGCGCCCACGGCTTCCCTGCAGAGACGGACACGCGATGCGTCTTTCCAGACTGCAACATGTCTATTTATCTTTCGGAGGCGCTCAGTCTCCGCAAGAGAAAAAACACCCGTCCAATGCATAGGGTGCAGTGATTCCGCATGGTTCAATGAACACATGCGAAATCACCTGGGTTCAAAAGCCGGAAGCGCTTTGGACAAAGCGGACATGTGCTTTTTCCAAAGCGCTGCCGATTACTGACCGTGTAGACGTAGTCACAGTTGCTGTTTTGTTACAGCATATGTAGGTTAGTTATGTTAATGCTCCTACATATGCTGGTGACTGAGTGTGTGTGTGTCTTTATTTATTATTAATGAGGGTATCTGGTTGAAGAAGTTGAACAAGGAAATGGAAATTACATCACAATTCTTTTTTTTTTAATAATATATCTTTATTTAGCTTACAGAAACGCATACAAAACCACATGAAAAACGGTATCAAAAACGCAACAAAAACGCATAAAAATCACATAAAAACTGCGCAGAATTTTCACTGCATTTTCTGCCAGATTTGCTATGGCAAATTTCTGCGCAGATTCTGCATTGCTTGACAGAAAACTCAGTGTAAATTCCACCTGTTTGTTATGCGGATTTGATGGGGATTTTCATGGGGTGCTGTAGATAAATAAAGATATATATTGAAAAAATAGAAAACAGCTACCTGCACTACTGGTCCGGTGATCCTTCAGCCTCCTGGCTTGCTGCGCTCCAGCTGGTCCGCTGACGTCGGGTGCTATGGCCGTGAATGGAAATCCACCAATGACTGCATACAAACGAATAAAGATTCAGCCGCACTCACCAATCTCGGTTTTCCAGGTACTTTATTGTGCAAAATACTTCACGGCACGGGGGTGTTTACATGACAAAAAGAGGTGCAGGCAGAACGACGGCCGTTTCGCGCCCGTGTGGCGCTTCAACGGGTTCTAAGGGTGGACGGACGTGACGCCCTAAGAAGTGCATGAAACGAACACCACTCCCCCTGACGTCACTGCATCCAACCCCCGGTACGATACAGATTTAAAAACAACATTGTTTAAAAAGACAAACTCATTTAAAAACAAATATAATCTATAAGCACAAACCTATAAGTGAACAATATTGTGAGCAAATACTGACTATTTATTGATACTCCTTACCTAAACGCATTACGGAATCTCAAAAGTGCACTCAGATTCTCATATGAGACACCAAATATAAGCTTACTTAAGGAATGTTGCGCTACATTGCTCTATCCTTCAAATTTCACCTACATGCTGATATTCTTACCAACTGCGACAAAGGTAATACTTTAGCCAAATATTAACTAGGAATATAAAGTACATTAATTAGATGTCCACACCAATATGGAGATAACCAGGCTGCCTTATGAACATGCGGACCAGTAACTTATAGGAAGATGGACATGTCGACTTTGTCATTCAGACCTGCGGGACCAGTGGCTCCGGTCCGCATAATCCAGGACGCTTCCCTCCTTAACAATAAATTATGATGGTCTCCCCCTCTATTGGGAGATTTAACCTGTTCTATTCCCGCAAAAGTCAATACTTCAGGGTTACCACCATGTGCCTCTAATATGTGATTGATTAATCTCGGTACTCCTTTACCTGTTTTGACCGACCTCAGATGTTCACTAAACCTGACATATAAACATCTGATAGTTTTGCCTATATAGTACCTGCCACACGGGCATAGCACCACATAGACAACATATTTCGTATGGCATGTAATTAATTGTTTCACAGTATGTGTGATGGAACCAAACCGCAACTCTTTGTCAGTGACATGAAATTTACAGTAAGAGCAGTGTCCACACCGATGATTTCCAACAGGGGTACAACGTTCCAGCCAATTGCTGGTACTTCCCTCCGTTATACGATTTCTAACTAGTATATCCCTGATTCTAGTACTCCTTCTATTAGAAATTAGAGGACCTCTGACCACCATCTCACCTAATTCTCTATCACTGTCTAACAGGTGCCAGTTATTTCTAATAGCGGCCCTAATCTGTTGGTCCATTGGGCCATACTGGAAGCAAAAAGTGAACCTTTTGCCTATCGGTTTGGGCACGTCACTAGTTCTACCATGTAAGTTATCATTCATTTTCCTCCGTGCTCCCTGCCACATATAGTCAGGATACCCTCTTTGCTTAATTCTCTGTTCGAGATCTCCTAATTGTTCTGCCATGCCTTCCTGTGTATTATTGGCCCTTCTAGTTCGCACTATCTGGCCATAAGGTAGGGCGCGTTTTGTATGGCTAGGATGATAACTATCATAATGCATGAGGGCATTGGTAGATATGGACTTACGGTATAGCGAGGTGTGTATCCTATCATCTACTATTTGTACGGACACATCGAGAAAGTCTAAATGGGAGCCCCCAAACGTCGATGTGAAGGCCATACCCATACTGTTATCATTCAGATAGGTGACAAATTCTCTGAATTGTTCTTCAGTCCCGTCCCACACAAGAAACATGTCATCGACGTACCGTAAGTACATCTTGACATGTTTTAAAAAAAATAAATAAATAAAGATATATTATTATTTAAAAAAAAGAGAATTGTGATGTAATTTCCTTGTTCAACCTCTTCAGCCAGATACCCTCATTAATATTAAATAAAACACACACACACACACACACACACACACACACACACACACACACACACACACACACACACCAGCATATGTAGGAGCATTAACATAATGAACCTACATATGCTGTAACAAAAAAGCAACTGTCAGAAAGCTGCGTGAAATGCAATATCTGTTTTGTTTTGTTTTTTAATTAAAAAAAATTGAGTGGGCTCCCGCATAATTTTCATAGCCAGCAGAGGGAAAGCCGATGGCTGAGGGTAGATATTAATATTCTGGGAAGGAGCCAATAGCCATAAAGGTTCCCAGGCTGTTAATATCAGCGCACAGCTGTTTGCTTAGCCTTTACTGGCAAATTTACCCCAGAAAAAAATTGACATAGGATACCCCTATGAAATCGAACCAGAAAAGGCTACGCAGACAGCTGCGGGCTGATATTAATAGCCTGGGAAGGGTCCATGGATATTGGCACCCCCCAGGCTAAAAACATCAGCTCTCAGCCACCTCAGAAATGGCGCATCTTATAGATGCGCCAATTCTGGCACTTAGCATTGCTCTTACCACTTGCACTTTAGCAGTGGCAAGTGGAGTTCATATTTGTGGGGTTGATGTCACCTTTGTATTGTCAGGTGACATCAAGCCCACAGCTTAGTAATGGAGAGGCCTCTATAAGACACCTATCCATTACTAATCCTATAGTTACATGGTAAATAAACACACAGCCAGAATAAAGTCCTTTATTTGAAATAATCACACAGACTCCTTTATTGAATCTTAATTAAGCATACTCTCTGAACGCCTAATTCCACCGAAGAACTTTCCCACGCAGCGGTGCCATAAGTGAGAGCACTGGAGCTGAGCAGCTGATGAACTTCAGTGAACTCTCACGGCAGCGCAGTGATACACTGCAGGAGCGATTATCTCCTGTCAGTGTATCGCCGGTGGCCGGGTGACAACAGACATAGCCGGATGGGAGTAGTCAGGGGTAGATTAAGGGTAGCCAGAGCCCTGGGCTGTTCAGACACTGTGGGCCCCCGGTCATGTGACGGGGTCATGTGATGGGGTCATCATACACCGGAACCAGATTATTCCAGAAAAATAGTTGCTGTGTGAAACTATAACCTGTCATACATCCATTGATCTAGTCAATTTACCCTTCAGTTAGGAAGAAAAAAAAAACAAATAACAAAAACACAATACTATTATTATAAGTGCCAGTATTCACAGGAGATCTGTACTTAGTATGCAGTGTCTGTGTAGAGGTAATACAGTGATCACCAGTGACATTATACACAGGACCTCTGTATATAGTATACAGTGTATAGTGTCAGTGTATAGGTAGCACAAGTACTCACCAGTGACGTCTCTAGGTGAAGTCCTTCATCTTTTATCCAGCACAGACCGCCATCACTTCATCCAGCCAGGACTCGTCTCTGCAGGAAATAACACAGTTATCTCGAGCTCCGCTTGCAGAACACATTACTTAATTTTTCCCAACTTCTACATTACACCACATGAAGAAAAAGAGGCAACATAGTATCACTCTACACAGTAACAGAACCGCCCCCCATTTAAAACAGTGTCCTCAAAAAATAAAATAAATACATAATTGCAGTAATAATATCCCTTAATTAGCCCCTATGGTAATAATAATATCCCCCATCCTGGCCCCGTGTATCTCATTCCTGGCGTCAGCCATATGTTCTCCCATCCTGCCCTCATGAGTATCCATCCTGCCCTCATGAGTATCCATCATGCCCCATATGATCTCCCCATCCTGCCCCATCAGTCTCCATCGTATCCATCCTGCCCCATGATCCTGCACGATCTGTCTCCAATCCTGCCCCATGTCTTTCATTCTGCCCCGTGTCTCAAGTCCTGCCCCCAGTGTGTCCAGCATCTCTGCCCCCAGTGTCCAGCATTTCTGCTCCCAGTGTAGCAGCATCTCAGCCCCCCCAGTGTCCAGCATCTCTGCCCCAGTGTGCAGCATCTCTGCCCCCAGTGTCCAGCGTCTCTGCCCCAGTGTCCAGCATCTCTGCCCCCAAAGTCCAGCATCTCTGCCCCCAGTGTCCAGCATCTCTGTCCCCAGTGTCCAGCATCTCTGCCCCCAGTGTCCAGTATCTCTTCCCCCAATGTCCAGCATCTCTGCCCCCAATGTCCAGCATCTCTGCCCCCAATGTGTCCAGCATCCTGCCCCCAATGTGTCCAGCATCCTGCCCCCAGTGTGTCCAGCATTCTGCCCCAGTGTGTCCAGCATATTGCCCCCAATGTGTCCAGCAATCTGCCCCCAGTGTGTCCAGCAATCTGCCCCAGTGTCTCCAGCATATTGCCCCCAGTGTGTCCAGCATTCTGCCCCCAGTGTGTCCAGCATTCTGCCCCCAGTGTCTCCAGCATATTGCCCCCAGTGTCTCCAGCATTCTGCCCCCAGTGTCTTCAGCATATTGCCCCAGTGTCTTCAGCATATTGCCCCCAGTATCTCCAGCATTCTGCCCCAGTGTGTCCAGCATTCTGCCCCAGTTTGTCCAGCATATTGCCCCCAGTGTGTCCAGCATTCTGCCTCCAGTGCTCCAGCATTCTGCCCCCAGTGTGTCCAGCATATTGCCCCCAGTGTGTAAAGCATATTGCCCCCAGTGTGTCCAGCATTCTGCCCTCAGTGTGTCCAGCATTCTGCCCCAGTGTGTCCAGCATTCTGCCCTCAGTGTGTCCAGCATTCTGCCCCAGTGTGTCCAGCATATTGCCCCCAGTGTGTCCAGCATTCTGCCTCCAGGGCTCCAGCATTCTGCCCCCAGTGTGTCCAGCATATTTCCCCCAGTGTGTCCAGCATATTGCCCCCAGTGTGTCCAGCATTCTGCCCTCAGTGTGTCCAGCATTCTGCCCCAGTGTGTCCAGCATTCTGCCCTCAGTGTGTCCAGCATTCTGCCCCAGTGTGTCCAGCATATTGCCCCCAGTTTGTCCAGCATGCTGCCCCAGTGTCTCCAGCATATTGCCCCCAGTGTGTCTAGCATTCTGGCCCGGGCCCCCCGGATTGCCGTTCGCAATTTAAAAAAAAAAAAAGTGTTCTCCTCACCTGTCCGGGCTCCTTTGGCGAAGCAGCTCCCTCCAGCAGCGCGCACTCGCTGGCGACTGACAATGACGTCAGATGCCGGCGACCTGCGCGCTGTGGCTGATATCAGCTGCCAGGCTCCGATTGGCTGGCGGCTGTTAACTATTGACGTGCCGGCGCGCGCCCGCACATCAATAGCGTTTAACTGCCGCAGTGCCGGTAGGGGCCCGGTGAGCACATGACCACCGGGCCCATACGCCAGTCAGGGCAGTAATGCCCTGATGGGGGCGGGCAATCTGAGAAGTATCCCAGGGCCCCCCCACACCACTGGGCCCTGGGCTACCGCCCAGATTGACCCTATTATAATCCGCCCCTGGGAGTAGTAGTCCCATCAGACGACACCTGGGTACACACGTCGCATGGGTACACACACAGACACCCGCAGATAGACAGACAGACTCGCACATATTCTCCGCCCACACACATATTCTCCGCCCACACGCTCTTCCTCCTTCTGACATAATTTCCTTTCTGCAGGGTTTGTCACGCAACTCCGCAGAAAATCCACAAACCTTTTTACACATGCGGTTTTGCTGTAGATTTGACTGACTCAATGGAAGTCAATGGGTGTAGAAACTCTGCAGATCCGCAAAAAGAATTGACATGCTGCGGAAAATAAAATGCTGCAAATTAGGACGGAAATTTCCGCAGCATGTGCACAACAATTCAGGAATGCCATTGATTAACATTGCTTTAATAATCCATTGTGGATTTATAGCATTTCAGTGGGGAAAAAAAGCTGCGGATCTGCAAAAAATCTGCAACGTGCGCACATAGCCTTAGAGTTATTACTTTTATGGTAAGTAAATAGTTTTTTTTTGCACCTGATTATGTATACTCTCTTTTATTACATCCATATGAAGGTCACTGATCACTTTTAGGCTATGTGCCCACGTTGCTGATTTCTGTGCGGATTTTACCGATCAGTTTTTGAAAAAGCCACAGGTAAAATGCACTGTGTTTTACCTGCGGATTCACTATGGATTTCCAGCATTTTTTTGTGCGGATTTCACCTGCGTTTTAACATCTGCGGATTCCTATTGAGGAGCAGGTGTAAAACGCTGCAGAATCCGTACAAAGAATTGACATGCTGCGGAAAATAAACTGCAGCATTTCCGCAGCAGGTGCACTGCGGATTTTGTTTTCCATAGGTTTACATGGTACCGTAAACCAGATGGAAAACTGCTGTGAATCCGCAGCGTCCAAACCGCTGCGGATCCGCAGGCAAATCTGCAACGTGTGCACATACCCTAATAGCCTTCTTCTGCTTTCTGGGAGCCACCATTTTCAGGGTGCTAGGCAGCTGTTTAGAAGAACCTATGGCTGCTGTTTTTTGGCACAAGGTTAGAGGAGGCAGGTTTTTATAAAGTTGGAAAATGTACATCACCTGGCCTTTCCTAACGATGATAGTGGACAAGCCATCACCCTTAGGGCTCATACTCACTTGCGAGAAACTCGGATGAGTCTCGCATGTTAATACCCGGCGCTGCTGCTGACACTCGGATCGGAGTGTGCGGCCGCACACTCCTAAGTGTCGGGTGCAGTGCCGGTATTGCCGTGCGAGACTCATCCGAGTTTCTCGCAAGTAAGTATGAACCCTTAGGCCGGGGTCACACTAGAAAAGAATACAGACGTATGAGAGGCGCAAAAAAAAACCGCATTACACACTGACCAATGTTTCTTTATGGGCTCATACTCACCTGCGGAAACTCAGATGAGTCTCGCACGTCAATGCCCGGCACTGCACCCGGCACTCAGGAGCGGAGCATGCGGCTGCATGTATTGCTATGCGGCTGTACGCTCCGCTCCTGAGTGCCGGGTGCAGTGCCGGGCATTGACGTGCGAGACTCATCCGAGTATCCGTAGGTGAATATGAGCCCTATGGGGCCGCTCCTATCTGGCGTATATTTCACGGCTGCATTTTACGGGCTAAAAAAATGGCAGCATGCTGTGTTTGTCAGTGTATTGCGCAAAAATCCACCACTGAAAGTCTATGGGGCCAGAAAAATACGGATTACACACAGACCATGAGTGTGACTTGAGAGAAATACGCACCGGTGTTCTATAGAAAAGCTGGTAATTCAGCGCGGTGTACAGTAAAATCACACTTACAGGTTAGAATAGAATAGATAAAATAAATGTCTACACATAGTATAGGTATATATATATATATATATATATATATATATATATATATATATATATATATATATATATATATATATACTAGATGGTGGCCCGATTCTAACGCATCGGGTATTCTAGAATATGTATGTAGTTTATTTATGAAGTTTTCAGAATAATGCAATTTATACACAGGATTCAGCCAGCCGGGCGAGACCAATTAGCGAAGCGTGGTTCAAATTCCACGCCAATTTGCGGCCGGACTGCGCCTGTCGCTGATTGGTCGTGGCTGTTTTACCGCGACCAATCAGCGACTTGGGATTTCCGTTACAGACAGACAGAAAGACAGACAGACAGAAAGACGGAAGTGACCCTTAGACAATTATATAGTAGTAATATATACACTAGATGGTGGCCCAATTGTAACGCATCGGGTATTCTAGAATATGTATGTAGTTTATTTATGAAGTTTTCAGAATAATGCAATTTTTACACAGGATTCGGCCTGCCAGGCGCGACCAATTAGCGAAGCGTGGTTCAAATTCCGTGCCAATTC